>NC_056525.1:214493641-214579638 GCF_019175285.1 Sceloporus undulatus | reverse complement strand
TTATTATTATTATTATTATTATTATTATTATTATTATTATTATTATTATTTCTGACTTATGGCGATCCTAAAGCAAACGTATCACAGAGTTTTCTTGGCAAGTTTCTTCAGAAGGGATTTGCCACTGCCATTCTCTGAGGCTGGGAGAGTGACATGCTCAAGGTCACCCAGAGGATTTTTACACTGTCGAGCCAGGATTTGAACCCTGTTCACAAGACTTGTAGTCCAATCCTCAAACCACTACACCACACTACTCAGCTCTATTACTCCTTTCCACGTAATTCAAAGAAAGTTGCTCCCACACTAAACTGATGCCTGGTGTTTACAGTGGACTACATGAGGGTTTACAATCCCCCAAAGACACAGATTTGCAGTTTGGGTACACTCCTGGATTCAGCCCTGAGCTTGAAGACCCAGGTTTCAGAAGTGACTAAGAGTACACTTGCACAGTTAAAGCTACTGTGACAGCTGCATTTATTCCTGGAGTTATTTGATATGGCCATGGTAACACAAGCTTTAATCACATCCCATTTGGATTACTACAATGCAGTGGATGTGAAGTACTGCCTTTGAAAAGTGCTCAGAAAGATACTGCTCATATCCAGGTTTATCTGAAGGATCTCATTCTCCCATATGAGCCTACCTGAGCTCTAAGATCTGCAGGTGGGGCCCTTCTCTCAGTCCCATCACTTCTATAGGCACATTTTAGTGGGAACAAGGGAAAAGGTTTTGCAGCTGCTCTCAAGTTTTGGATCTGCCTCCACAGGTTGGATAAGCTGGCTCACTCCTTTTGGTCGTTTTGCCAGTAAGTAAAGAACTTTTCATTACAATTTGCTGCAATGCAATTTTAATGGTGGTCAGTCTTGTGAATTTTTATCTTCTGTTTTTTAATAAATTTTTAATTGCTTTAATTTTAAAAACATTTAACTGTTTTGTGTGTGTGTGTGTGTACCTGATTTATTTGTACAGTGGTACCTCGGGATACGAAATACCCAGGTTACGAAATTTTCGGGATACGAAAAAATCCCATAGGAAATCATTGTTCCGGGTTACGAATGTTTTTTCGGGATATGAAGAAAATTTTTGGTGCTTTTTTTCGGCTTTTTCGCACGAAACGCGGCTTTTCCCCATTAGCGCCTATGGCAATTCGGCTTACGAAGGCTTTTCGGGTTACGAAAGCGGCCGCGGAACGAATTAATTTCGTAACCCGAGGCACCACTGTATCTGTTTTAGTTTTAATATTTTCCCAGTACTGAGAAAGAGGCAGGATATAAACAACAACAAATGTGGTGATTACAATCGAAGTCGACTTCAACCCATGGCAACCCTATGAATGAGAGACCTCCAAATCACTCTATCCTCAGCCACTCATCTCCTGCAGATTCATGGCTATGGCTTCTCAGCACAGTTTCTCAAATGAGTTGACTTTCTATCAGCTTTGTTCATTGTCCAATTCTCACCGGCATACCCAGAAATACAAATCTAAAAAGCTCCTTTTAAGCCATGCATTAGTTCGTTCATTCATTCATTCATTCATTCATTCATTCATATATATTCAAGATGCTTCATGTATTATTACTAATTATACTGTTCCGTAAGAAATCAATTCCATTTTACTTGTAACTGTGGCTAAAGCTGCATTCTTGCAAATTTAAACAAAATCTCTCTTCAGTACAGATTTCTTATACAATTGCCCCACTGTTTTGCACGGACTTCATATCCGCGACCCTCGCTTACTTGCAAGCAGCAAACGGAGGGAATTAAATGGGGAGCGCACTCCCAAGGCATGCGACTGCAGCCACTCACGAGCCCGCGCCCCCATTCAAGCCTATGGGGCTTGAATGTGTGCGAAATTTCATTTTCACGGAGGAGTCTGAACAGATCCCCCGCGAAATTGAAGGGCTGACTGTATACTGAATAATCAAAATATGTAACCAAACAAATCCTGCAATATTGGGAGGCCAGGATCCAAAAGAACACAAATATTTTGTGTTCAGATAGATTTTAATATCCACTGGCTTCCCACTTCAACCCTCTCATGTTCTCTTCCCAGCAAAAATCTATTTGAAAGTTCAGGAGACTTTTCAGAAGGGAAAACTCAGCAGCAATTGTTCCCATGAAGTTTCTGCTTGCCACAATATTCCACAGCTCTACTAATCTAATCAAACACAACAAATCCTAAAGTTAGTCTGTTTCTTGTAAAGGACAATTTTATCCACCTTTTTTTTTTCTTACCAAGGTTGTTGTCAGGCTCACTTGTTAGTGGTTTTGGTGGTGGCGTATTTTGAGCTCTGGTTGCAATATGAGGAGGAGATGGTGTGTTGTCTCCACTGTCTCCATTTACTGCATCTATAGGGAATGAGATCTGTACTACAGAACATGACGACACCTGATTGTCTATTCTGATGGAAAAAAGCACACAGAAATCTTGTAAGAACAGATATATTTAGATCTGTTATATATATTTGTACTGTCACTAGTCAAAATACCTTGTCAGAAATAAGCCAATGTATATATGTAATCTACAAAATCATATATTGTTCCCCGTTCATGCCTTTCTACTCATCCCTTTCTCTGTTTTGAATATTTTCAATTGAAATCCCCTTAAGGTGGGAACCTGTTACTTTTGTAAAACTTGACATATACATATGCAACACAAACAGAATTCATGTGCTTTAGGCCAATAAATTGTACTGTTTATTGCTAGCAATGTCTCTTTGCTCATTTAACTGAGTCCATCATTTCACATCCCCCTGGGAAAAAATTGAAAATATACTGGGTTTACCAGGTTTTATCAGTTAGTCATCAAACATCAGAAAGCTATCAAATGTTATAGAAAAGTTAAGTTCCCAACCAGCTGGGCACTCAGAATAGCTTTGTCTATATGCAGCTTCAATTTTAACAAATAATATCCTCTACCACTAAGAAAACTGAAAGATAACTGTCAGATTAAACTGAGACAACTGTATATGTCATCTTAGTAACTAAGTGCTTCAGCATACCGTATATACTTGTGTATAAGTCAAACTCATGTATAAGTTGAGGGCAGGTTTAGGGGGGCAAAAGCATGGATTTTGATATGACCCGTTGATGTTGAGGGTCAAACTCAGGGGCACGTAACAAAGGATCCAAAATGGGGGGGGGGATCCCTCCCCCCTCTCTGGACCTCTCCCAAGAGTGACAATCTGGGCATGCAAAATGTGGACACTAACCTCCGATTTGCCTCCCTTCCCCACAACTTTCCCCAAGGCTGATGGCTTGCAAAAAGAGGAACACAGACCTCTGATTTCCCTCCCTTCCCCACAACTTTCCCCAAGACTGGTGGCTTGGAAAAAGTGGGACACAGACCTCCTATTTCCTTTCCTTCCTCACAACTTTCCCCAAAGCTGATGGCTTGCAAAAAAGAGGACACAGACTTCTGATTTTCCTCCCTTCCGCCAAGGCTGATGGCTTGCAAAAAGGACACAAACCTCTGATTTCTCCCCCCTTCCTTCCACGCCAGCTTTTCCAAAACTCACAGAGCAGTATTACCATATTGACCTGTATATAATGGGCTTAAATTTGTTGACTTAAAGACAAGTATATACAGTAATTCATTTCACACTATCGTCATAAACTGTATGATGGGAATAGAAGTGGGTCAAATAGTATGGTACAACCTCATATTACACAAAGGCTGCCTTCTCCCTGAAGAAAAATGCTTCTTCTGAGGATGGAAAGCAACTAACCAAGATCAGTTCCTTTATTTCTTGGTCAGATCCTTCTTCACGAACAAAATAATCTGCATCTGATTTACAGCCAGAACAGGTTGTAACGAAGACTGGGCCCTCTACTAGATAGGTAAAAACATGCTTTCTACAATAAACTGTGCACACAGCACCTAGAATAAGTAATAGAGGGTAGTGATTTGGCTAGAATGACTTTTCACCTACCTAAACCCCAACCAACATAAGACAGCATTTTAGATACCCTTTTACACAATGAAAAGATACCAGAATTGTCATCTTGAGATAGGGTAATTTCTGAAAGGTATCTCCACTACCACGTAAGTTTTATTTTGGAAATACAGTCACATTTTAAAGTGCATCTTTTAGTATTTTAAACTATTGCAGAAAATTATTTCAGGTATTTAAACTGCTCTAGGGAGTACTTTTATTATGTACAGGTGTTAAGTATTAACAAGAAAAAACATCTCCTGAACTATGCCCATTGAAATAGATGATTCATTTGGAGCTTAGTTTGCCTCCCTCATTCAAGAACTTCCTACGTGGATGATAAAAGGCAACTTCATAGTCTGCAAATTAGGTTTTACAGTGTTTCAGCATGGTGGTAATACCATACACAGTAGTCTTCAGAAGAAATCTGACCTGGAAGTGGTTCTTGCAGATGTTTCTCTGTTTTCATGTAATGCATCACCATTTTGCTGGACTTCTACTAAACAGTAAGAAAGAAAATTAAATTTTTCTTCTTAGACTAAGGTAATAAAAAAATATCTTCCAAAGTTATTTGCTGTTTATTAATAATTTCCAAAGTTTAACTTACTGGTTACTAACGAATTGTGGTTTGTAAGGGATTCTGGCTCAAGCACCAAACCATCAAGCACTATTACCAATTCTCCTGTTTGCACCAAGCCATTCTTGTTTTCCAGTGAGAGTTTCAACTGTTCTTTGACTCTTTCTACTACAAAGGAAAAATATATTGTAAAGATTTAGTCAGCATAAACCATTTGACTCATTTTTTAAAAAAAAAAAAGACTAATACTTAATTATACACATGTTAACTGTTTTTATAATCCTTCACCCAAATTTTAAGAACCAACTTTTTAAAATATAGTTATCCAAGGAACAGAGATCCTTTAGTACAGTGGTTCTTAACCTTTAAGGGGTTCAGAGCCCCTAAGAGAATCTGATGAAACCTACAGAATCCTTCCCCAGAAAATACACATAAATATATACACAGATATACACAGTTTATTTAACTGCAGTGGAAATTGATTGCCTTTGGATAAATTAATCTGGAATGTATAACGAACTCTTGAAAAGTACTACTTTTTACTGATAGGCCCTCTCCACACACACGGCCACTAAGGTCACATCCCAGGTCTTTTCCAAGCATTTTGACCTTCCAGGAGATGTTTTTCCAGTGACTCGGGAAACTGCAATGTGGGGAACAAGGAAAGGAGCTACACTCAGGGTAAACAAAACACATGGAAATTGAGGTTCTGGGGTAAATAATATATATGGAAGGGGTTCTGAATTTACAGTAATCACTGGTATCTCTAGGTAGGGCTGGAATGAAATCCTGTTGGAAAGTTTGGAGAGCTATGAATAGATGTGGTTGAAAGTACTGAGCTAGGTAGTCTAAATCAATGTAAACAAGCTTGCTATGCCACATTGTAGAAGTGGCCTTCTTCTCACATATTTTTAGATAGAACCCTACAGCTCCTACATGCTAGTATACTACTCTTACTATAGCTCCTACTTACATAATTTTATTAATAAGAATATTAATATTCCTTATGTTTGAACATGACTGATGTCAGCAAAGCTTTACTGCATTATACCAGTTCAGGTTTCATGTAAGAGCACCCAAGCTACAGAGCTACAGAGCTAGGTTGTTGACCCTTAAGTTATGTCCAACATCAATTTTCAGGCCAATATCATAAGAGGATTTTGGCTATGTTCTCCTTTATATACATCAACAATTCACTCCTGTTTCCCAAGTTTTAAAAACAGATGTTGTCATGAGCTTAGATGCATAAGGGTTAGAAGTTGAGAGAACCTTTATTGCTACTCACAGAAGGAAGGGAAACATTAAAAAAAAAAACAACTTGGGGTAAACAGCTATTTGATAGAACAAGATTCTGGGCAAAGCTCTTGCTGCTGTTTACTATGGAATGGGACAGGTGAGTTCTGTTCCTATGGGAATGAATCAGTGGGTAGGACATTTGTTTCTGACTCTTTAAACTGGATTCAAAATACCATTTCACATCATCCCAAATGAACTGTCATCTAAATATGGAAAACAGTGAACTGTCTCTCATGTACTTAGAAAAAATGAATAAACTAACAGAATGATCTAATAGCATTTATTTGTTAGGCTGTCCATAAATTGATGAAATCTTTATAAAATTAATACTGTATACATTAGTATCTATAATATAAATAAATATGATTTACTAATTATAACATTCTTATATCACTAACAAAGTGTTGTTGTGATGATCTTCCAGGGCAGAAGACATCCCTGTTTTATGTCACATAGCAAATGTTACAACTGAAAAGCTAAAATTGCAGTAACAAAAATCACTGAAAATAAATATACACCTTCTTAAAATAATGAGTAACTAAATAAATTTGTAACTTACATCTTCTGTTATGGATTTCCAAAGCTTGTCTTAGATCTACAGTGGCTTTTCCTAATAAAGCATCAGCTTTTAAAGTATGATGGCTCCAAACTCTAAATTCCAAAGTGGTCTGTGGAGTCACATTCCTGTAGACAAACATGGGTTTGGGTTTTTTTCATAATCAGAAATATGTAGCACATTCTTCTTTAAACATAACATGCAGTGTTGTGTTATTGGAGCACTTTCACTTTATTTAATAGGGAAAGTGTTGGATTTCAATCTACATCAAACAAACAACTTTTATGATCTCTGGAAACCTTCCATCCAACCAGTAAACCAAAGAAAGTGTCAAATACATAAAATATGATTGATGTACAGAATATGTATAGTGTTCCTAATGTAATACCACACTTCCCCGAGTAACTCTTTGTTCGTTTGTTAGGAAAACCTTTAATAGATGGGCGGGTTACACACCGCCATTTAGTACGTATTCTATACATACTAGGGTTAGGAAGGGGCGGTGCTTCCGCACCCCCCCTAACCCTAGTACGTATAGAATACGTACAAGATGGCGGCGCCCTGTTCATATGGGCGCCGCCATCTTTACGTATCGGACACTGTGCGTCCGGATGTTGCACGGCGTCTATGACATTGCGAGTCCGCCCCAGGCGCCTCGCGACGTCATAGAAGCGCCGCAAAAAGAAGCTCCAAAATGGAGCTTCTTTTTTGCTCCACGCGGGAGCCGTGCGGTGTGGCTGCTGCGGCTCCCTCACGGAGCAAATGGCGCCAGCGGGAGACCGCCTCAAAGCGGCAGTCTATAACCCGCCATGGTTACTAAAAATTTGTATTTTTTCTGACACCCTGTTTTTTATCTCACCCATAAACAGCAGCCCCTAAAGGAATTCAGATGAGAGATATAAATACTTTCACTATATGTAGTTTAATCATACAAGTCCCACAGACCCAACTATCGCAGTACATGTGAATGGAGTCTTTCAACTAATGATATATGATAGAATTCTTAATATACAACTGCTTTCAGTTAAAACATGGAAGAAAAATTCAGATATCATGCTTTCAAGCCCTATCCTCCGCCTTGGAACCCAAATTAAAACAAACCTGAGATATAAGTAACTAAAGATTTTAGACAGCTAACTTTATTATTTTATTCAAAATACTTCTAAGATTGCTTAAAACAGAAAAATCAGTATAATATTAAAAGAGAAATAATAAATAAAATGAATGAAAAATAGAAATAATAGCAAACACGTAGTCCAGACAATACTAAAATGTAACAAAAAATGTACAGGTATAAACCAGTAACAGTCCAATAAAACAAATAAAGAACAACTATGGCTTTTCTTGGGAGCTCTCCTAAATACTCAATACAAAATAGAAACTCTCTCAAGAAACATGAGACCACTGCAAAAAACAAAAACAAAACAAAACACTTGTACCTGATAAACGAAATGCCCCTATGGGTAGGCAAGTAAGCTCTTAAAACACAATCTGATACAGATACAAATGGTCCTCCAACATTTTGGTTATCTTGGTCCTAAAGCATTAGAGGATTTAAAGGTAAAAATCAGCACTTTAAAGCTTGTTCAGAAGTGTATCAGTAAGGACAGATTGCATACCTGTAAAGGTAGTTTTTCAAGTGTCATCCATGAACTAACACAATTGGCTTGTGCCGCACCTGTGCAATGCATCTTTCAGAATCTTCTAAAGCATAACCAACATTTTGGCAGTAGTCACACACCCCTCCAGCTCCCCTATAAAGCATCTTCCCACCAAAGCCAGTTCCAATGCAGCAATCCAAAGGACAGACAGGACACGATGAGGGGAGGATGGGCAAAAAATTACAGTTACAGGTATGCAACGTGTCTCTTCTTCATGGTCTCTGTGATTCACCAAATGGGAGACTACCAAACTACACAAGTAGGTGGTAAGAATGTCACTGCACACAAATCAGTTGTTTACTAAACATTGACCTATACAATGTAAGATCAATCTATAACAAATCCCAGAATACAGAATTAATCTAAAATGCCAATGCCCAATACAAAAGGTCTCTCTGGTTCAAAGTTTTAGAAGACAGAATTGTCCTGAAACGTCAATAACACAGTCAAGATATGGAAAAATAAAGACAGTGCCAGCTCAAGACATCAGTTTCACTCTGTAATGAGATATAAAAGTAATAGTTTCTGACAAAGTAGACATCTGACAAATGTTCTTGGCAAGCATTAATTCAAACCAGAGAGACCTTCTGAGCCAGTTCATGAAACAGACAGCCGTCACTAACCACTTTGAGAAGCACCGAGACAAAACAGGCAGTCCTTTCTTCACCAAAAAAGAGCACACACAGAGTCTCTGTGAAGTCTGAAAAACTGAAGTCTGTCAGCATAAAAAGCAAAGCCCTCTGCAAGTCAGAGAGTGCAACTTGCTTAAGAATGCAGAAATAGTATTCTGCATAAAAGCAGGGAGAACAAAGACGGGTGGCATGAAAAGCAGACACCATCTTAGGCAAGAAGGCAATGTCATGTTTCAGTATGGCTCAATTGGGTGGAATTTCAGGTACAAATGGCCCACATGGAAAGCACAGTAGTCACTAGCCCATCCAGCAGACATGATTCCTATCAGGAAGGCCGTCTTCCAAGAAAGCAACCAGAGAGTGCAGACTAAAAAGGCTTCCCATAAAGTTGGGCTGAGTTCCAAGCTCCACTGTGGCATCAGGCCCAACACTAAAGGATGAAGGTTTTTTTTTATAGATTTTCAAGAACTTTTTCACAAGGGGATCAAGGGAGCAGCAAGACTGAAAGCTCACAGAAATTGTAGCCAGGTAACACCAGGTCGATGATCAGGACAAGACCCTGAAAGACAATTTAAGCAAGAAATCCAGAACATGTCTGGTATTCAGGAGGAATGTGAAGGCGAATACAGAAGTCTTTTAAGAATAAGAACATCTGATGGAAGACTGATGAGTGGCAGTGATAATGTCCCTGACAGCAACAATTCACCACATCATGAGGTTGAGGGTGTTGAGGTCGGAACATGTGACTCAAGTATGGCACAGGCTGAGAAGATCCAGTCTGCATGGAAGTCCTTGAGAGAGGTGAAGAAAGGTGAGCCACAGCTGCTGGGCCCACCTCAGCATGATCAGGATGTAAGTCGCTTGTTCTCCATGGATCTTGGCTATTACCCTCATGAGAAGAGGGGAGAGACTAAAAGCATACACTGCGACAACATTCCAATGAAAAAGGAAGGTCTCCCTGCATGGCCTACCCCAATAAGTCTGGGAACCAAACCCCTCACACTGAGCATCTCAGAAGCAAAGAGGTCCAGTACCAGAGTGCCTATGTAATGGAAGATCAGTACCTGTACCTCAAGATGAAGCATCCAGTCGTAAGGTGAATTTGATGTCTCAGTTAGCTTGTCTGCTAGGCGTTGTCTTCTCTGAAAAGATGGACCACCATGATCATAACATTCCTGGCAATGCACCAATCCCACAATCTTTGTGTGAGGCAGAGGAGAATAACTGACCATACACCCATTTGCTTGTTGATGGTAGTGTTATTGGCCAACACTTGCACCATCCTCACCTCATAATAGAGTTTTGAAAGTCCTGAATGTCTTCCCTACCCTTAACAGCTCCAGGATGTTGATATGAAAGGTTGCGCTCCAGCTTCAGACGGTCTTGGATGAAACGGATTATCTGGATCCATTTCAAACTGGCTTCCGGGCGGGTCACGGGGTTGAGACGGCCATGGTCGCCTTGGTCGATGATCTCCGTCTGAGTGCTGACCGGGGAAGCGTGTCCCTGTTGGTGCTCTTGGACATCTCAGCGGCTTTCGATACCATAGACCATGGTATCCTTCTGGGACGCCTGGCTGAGGTGGGAATCGGGGGCACTGCGCTCCAGTGGTTCCGGTCCTACCTCTCTGGGAGGTCCCAGATGGTGCAGCTGGGAGACGTGTGCTCCAGCGAGCGGGCCCTTAAAACTGGGGTCCCTCAAGGAGCCATTCTGTCTCCCATGCTATTTAACATTTACATGAAACCGCTGGGAGAGATCATCCGGAGACATGGGGCGCGGGGTTATCAGTACGCTGATGACACCCAGATTATTTCTCTATGTCTCCGACTGATGCAGTGACCGGGGATGGCGTCTCTCCTCTCGTGGCCTGTCTGGAGTCAGTAATGGGCTGGATGAGGAAAAACCGACTCAAACTGAATCCAGAGAAAACGGAGGTACTAGTGATAGGTTCCCCCGGTCCGGGAATGGCGGTGGTTCCACCTGTCCTGAACGGGGTCACGCTCCCGGTGAAGGACTCCGTGCGCAGTTTGGGGGTGCTTCTTGATTCGTCGCTTCATCTGACTGCTCAGGTGAATGCGACGGTCAAGAGCACTTGTTATCAGCTCCGGCTGATTCGCCAGCTGCGCCCATACCTGGACCGGAGGGACCTAGAAACTGTGGTACACGCTCTGGTAACTTCGAGACTGGACTTCTGCAGTGTACTCTACATGGGGCAACCCTTATACCAAACTCGGAAGCTTCAAATGGTACAGAATATGGCAGCCCGGCTGGTCACTGGCGTATCCATGACCAGCCACATAACACCTGTACTTAAAGACCTTCACTGGCTGCCCATCCGCTTCCGAGCTCAATATAAGGCGTTGGTTATTACCTACAAAGCCCTAAATGGCTTGGGCCCAGGATACCTAAAGGACCGCCTCTCCCCATACAATCCGCCTCGCACCCTCAGAACATCTGGGCAGCAATTGCTGAAGGTGCCTGGGGCTAGGTTAGCTTCTACTTCTAGAAGGGCCTTTTCTACAGCTGCCCCAGCCCTTTGGAACACGCTGCCCACCGAGCTCCGCTCATCTACTACCCTGGCCCAATTTAGGAAGGATCTCAAGACCTTCCTATTTAAGCAGGCATTCCCCGATTAAGATCCTGTGGGCCTCCCCTCCTCTTCCGTGGCCATGAGGACGGGCTATGGGGCTTTTATTGCTGTTTTTATTTTGTATATTGATGTTTATGCGCTTTTAACTTTGTATTTGTATGCACCTGTTGCACTGTTGTAAGCCGCCCTGATCTTCTTGGAAGGGCGGGATAGAAATAACGATTTTATTATTATTATTATTATTTTTCTTGAGGCACCTGTTGTGACAAGCACTTGAGGTTCAGAAAGAGAGAAAGGTATGCTGCTCTGGACGTGGACTGTCTCATCTGAAGGAACACTGGCCAGTGCTTGGACTGGTGAGTCACTTCTTGGGAGGATCTCAAAGTGGATCAAACTGAGAATTAAGCCAGTCTTGCATGTTTGACTGACAAGATAGACACCATGTAGTCCAACATTATTTTCATTTTATTTTTTATTTCAAGGATTTACATCCCGCCTTCTCCCACAATGGGATTACTTGCACACATATGGCCCTGTCCTTCTGTAGCAAAGACACTGGAATCCTGACAAAGTGCTGAGAACCTGTCATCCAGGGGGAAGGCAGCCTTGGTTTTCAAGTCTAAGATTGCTCCGATGAACCTTATCCTTTGAGCTGAAAACCAAAAGAAAGTTTTCTCTATTCAGTTGAAAAGGTGCAAAACAACATCTATGTCCAGTAGGAGCTACTGCCCAATGGAAGGCACAATCTATATACAGTACTTGTAAAGGATGACAACTTGCTGATGCCAAAAAGCCACCACAGCCGTCATAACCTTTGCCAAGACATGGGGAGCAATGCTGATACCAAAGGAGAAAACACAGAACCAGCAGCTTCACTTCCCTACTATGAAGCAAAGAAACCGTTGGTGAAATGACTGAACTGAACTGTGGATGTAAGTGTCCTTCAAGTCCAGAGTGACATACCAATCACCAGCTTGCATCAAAGGGAGGATGAAGGTAATCATCCTGAAGCATTGTGGATAGATGTAGTAACTGATGCCTCAAAGGTTAGGTACAGGACATAAATCCCTTGAAAAGAACCCCTGATGGTTGAGAATGAGGAATGGGCCATATTTCTCCTTTCTGCAAGAGAATTTCCATCTCCTGAAATAGTATGGTCAAGGGAGGTGTGGTGTGAAGACTGCCTACAGGAGGATACTTCCAGAATTTGAAGTCATTACCTGGTGGTTGTCAAAGGTGACAATTTAAAGGAAGGGCTTGGAATGGGAGAAGAAAAGGCTACTACGCTCAACAGGATTGGAAGAGACTTCTGTATTGGAATGATGACTGAATCACAATCAGATCCAGAAACAGAGAATGAGATAGCCAAAGGGGAAGGTTGAAGGACCCTTATCGCAACAGGTACCTCCATGTGAGCAGATGAAGCAGCAGTTGAAAGCTGAGCAATTTGAGAGGCATTCTTAGGTACAGACAGGATTGGTTGGGCTCTAGGCAGGGAAGGCTCTTGATGCATCAGCAATGACATTTCCTGTTGAATAGTATGCCGGGCTGAAGGGCCCACTGGAACATTCCCAGTAATGAGTATGAGAATACTTACAGCACTAATGATACTGTGAGCAAGCCTCATTCTGAGAGTAGTAACTATGAGGGAAATCATAATCCCATGAATAGTGACTATATAAGGCTAGAGAACTTCCATATTGGGAATACAGGGAATGCTTGGGGCTCGACCTCGACATGCCCACTCACAAAAACATCTATGAGAATGATGACCACAGTACCAAGGGTGTCAAGATGGATAAAATCTCCAAGAGCAATACTTTAAAATTGAGGATAAGTCATAATCAGTAGAAGCAGAGCAAGATCTGGACTGAGACCAAAGTGACCGTTGACACAGTGGAGAGATTAGAGATCTTTTCATGCTCAAACTAGATCTTGCTTTGCTTCTACTGATTTTGGTTCATCCTTGAACTTGAGAAATAGACCAAAGGACAAGCATAGCCTTGAACATCAGCACCATAACTACCGCCAAAGAACCAGGAGCCCTGGTGGCGCAGTGGTTAAATGCCTGTATTGCAGCAACTCACTCACAATCCATAAGGTTGCGAGTTCAATACCAGCAAAAGGGCTCAAGCTTGACTCAGGCTTGCAACCTTCCGAGATTGCTAAAATGAGTATCCAGATTGTTGGGGGCAATTAGCTTACACTTTGTAAACCGCTTAGGGAAGGCTTAAGTGCACTAATAAGTGGTATAGAAATGTACTTGTTATTGGTATTTCTGATACTGAACAGGCCAAGAAGTCCTACAAAGACTGGTGAAATCAATCCAATGAATGCAGTTCCTATTGATGCTGCTGTGGCAGCAGACAAAAAGGAACTGGTGGTTTCAGGGGGACAATACCTATATAGGGCTACTGGAGGTGGGTGGAGCTACAACCAAAATGCTTATGTAATGCTCTAGAAGGTTCCAA
Organism: Sceloporus undulatus; assembly: GCF_019175285.1. Taxonomy (NCBI): domain Eukaryota; kingdom Metazoa; phylum Chordata; class Lepidosauria; order Squamata; family Phrynosomatidae; genus Sceloporus; species Sceloporus undulatus. The sequence continues at coordinate 214,565,920 of NC_056525.1, read as the reverse complement.
AAGATGCACTGTGCAGGGGCAGGATAAACCATTTGTGTAAATCACAGAGACTACGAAGAAGAACCAAGGCTCTTGGCATAGTATTTGAGTACCATCTTGCCATACACATACACACAAGCTGTAGCTCTATCTGCAGAAAACAGAACTTGTTTACTATAATGTACAGATAGAGGTATAGCTAGCATGCCAGCCTCCACATTAAAAAGTACTTCTGGCCACTGCAGACACTTGAGCTTCCCAAAATTAGCGCAGAGTCTAAAAGAGCTCCCAAACTGCACACACTGTATTTCAGGGAGTGCAACCCTACCTAAGCTGTGTCATAAATGTCCATTCTGAGCAGCCTGTTTTCCAATTACAACACTGATGCTTTGTCCAATTTAGAATGCAGTCTAATTTACACTAATCTACAAAAATACTACCTATAGAAATTAGTCCCAGAGTTCCATAGTCTCCCTCAGACAAGTAAACAGAAATGACAAAGGAATGCATAATCTGCATAACAAAGGTAATTCAGCTAAATTCTTCAGTCTGTCTAACTTAGGCCTGGTACAGACCGACGATTTGCCAAAGTAGGGGACCAAAAGTAGGGCTTGGTAGAGCTGAGCGTACACACGCTCCCAAGCGCTACCGTGTCCCGTGAGAGCCATCATAGTGTGCTGCCATTTACACGGGAGCGTAATGAGGGTGCAATGTGACCCTTATGGCACTCCTGTAGCACCAGCAAAAGAAGCTCCTTTTCGGGGCTTCTTTTCCCAGAGGGTGGGGGGGCGTTGGTTCCAGCTGTTGCATCCCCAACCCCACGCATCCAGGGGCAGCACAGAATCGCTCCTTTTAGGCTGTCTGTACAGCCCCTTACTCCACTAGATTTACATGTAAGGGGAATAAGATGGAACTAGAACTTGTGGAAGTCCTTACACAAGTGGGGAAGTAGAGATGAAATACAGCAATAATGATGGGATACATCCTAACTTCTAGGTCTGCCTAAAGTTTACAAAGGTTTATCTGCCTGTGATGGCAGAAAGAGTGTGAATAAAACTTTTTTAAAATGCCAGCTGCGTATTTGCCCAACTTTTTAGCTCCCTGGCCAGAATGCCTAGGAACAAGTTTTCCTTGCAACCAAGTCAAGAACAGTAATCTACGCTTATATTTCCACTTAAATGAAAACCGAAAATTCAAGAAAATACTTAAAATCTTGGGATAGCAGATGTCCATTTATCATAAATCACTGCAAAATACAGTATCAAATTAAAGTAAAAGATCTAGCTTCCAAATGGATTTTATGACAGTAAGCTCTCCCTTCCTTTCCCTTTCTTCCTCCAACCCCAAATCTTAATTAAGGAATTTGAAAATATAGCATTGTCATTCACTACAGGTATAAATCATCTTCTGATTACTAACCAAAGTTCACATATTGTTTGTAAAATTCATATCACCCTTCTTGGACCAAGAGGTGGTTTAAGGTCATACTTTCTCAATCAAGTGGTATTTGATCAAGTGGTAGTTTAAGACCAGAATTTGCATGAGTAACGAACAATGACTTCTAAATTTCTTCAAATATATCCTCTTTCATATTTCCCCTCGCTAATTTTAACTATGCAGGCCTCACTCCATCTGACCACCTTTCATAGAAAGATCTTTTAACCCATTTCATGATTTTCCTTTTTCTTATTCTGAAGCATAAAAGTGCTATGATGTCTCTGGCAATCTTTCACTTCCATATTCAAATAAATTAACAATATATGTGAACAATAAATCTCCCCAACAGTGTACTATTTACCCTAATATTTGGCTTATCCAATTGAATACCTTTTCCCAAAAAATAACTATTTGGGTGTAAATCATATGCATTCCTTTATCATTCAACTGGGATTTGGTTCCAGGACCCACCTGACATCACCATGGATAGCAAAACTCAAGTCCAATGAAATACAATGGCATAGAAATGGTGTCCCCTATATAAAATGACAAAATAAAGATTTGCTGTTCGGAATCTGTATGTGTGTTTATTTTCAAACCATGGATGGTTGAATCCGTGGATAAGGAATCCATGGATAGAGAGGGCTGACTGTACTTGTTTATTTAAACAGAAGATACACTAGAAATGGTCATAAACTACATTTTTCAAATATATTTAAACCATAGGGTGCCCCATGTTGCTGCCCACATCTGCCCAACTTATATGGCCTGGAGAAATGACCCACAAAGGGGCCAGGAATCACTGGCATACAGCAAAGCAAGAGCTGCCAGTGCAGCTTCAGTGTTCAGTCACATGGTGAGAAGTTGCAGTGGTTGAAATGTTAGTGGGGTGGGATAGGAAGCACAGGGGAATTTAAGATGAAGAAGGAAGACCGGGATGTCAAAAGAAAGAAAACCAGGCAGGACGGATAGAGTATGGATGTGGAGATGAGGGAGAGATGGATGTGGTAAGATGAACAAGGAAGGGGGAGGCGGAATGAAGGATATGGTGAGGGAATAGGTAGGAGCAGAGCCAACGAAGGACAGAGTGGGAAGGAAGCCTGAAGGTAGGATGATACCAGGAACAGAGAGTGAAGGAACAATCAGGTAGGAAGAGAGGGATGCTGACAGAGGAAAGCGGAAGAAATTAATGTAAATAGGACAGAGGGAAGACCAAGCATACAGGAAAGAGAGGAGCGCAGAAAGAGCTCAGGCTTGCTAGAGAGGTTAAGAACAATAAAAAGGGCTTTGGGGGGTATGTCCTTAGGAAAAGGAAGGAGGAGGAAATGGTAGGGCCACGGCGTGGAGAAGATGGCAAAATGCTAACAAGGGACAGAGAAAAGGCAGAACTACTCAACACCTTCTTTTCCTCAGTCTTCTCACAAAAGGAAATGGGTGCTCAACCCGAGGAAAATGGAACAGAGGACACAATAGCGGAAATGCAGCACGGAATAAAGAAAGAGGTAGTACAGGAATATCTGGTTAATCTAAATGAATTTAAGTCTCCAGGACCAGATGAACTATATCCAAGGGTATTCAAAGAACTAACAAATGTAATATTGGAGCAACTGGCAATAATCTTTGAGAACTCCTGGAGAACAGAGAAGTCCCAACAGACTGGAAGAGGGGAAACATTGTCTCCATATTCTGTGAATATTTAGAAGGCGACAGCATAATCACAAACAGTCAACACAAGTCATGCCAGACTAATCTTTTCTGATAAAATTACCAGCTTGGTAGATGAAGAGAACACTGTGGATATAAGACCTTTGACAAGGTTTCCCATGACATTCTTGTAAACAAGCTAGTAAAAGCTAATAAAATGTGGGCTAGACAATGCAACTATTAAATCGATTTGTAATTGGTTGACCAACCACACCCAAAGGGTGCTCAACAATGGCTCCTGTTCATCCTGGAAAGAAGTGACCAGTGGTGTGCCACAGGGTTCTTACTTGGGCCCAATGCTATTCAACATCTTTATCAATGATTTGGATGAAAGAATAGAGGGCATGCTTATCAAATTGGCAGATGACACCAAATTAGGAGGAGTAACTAATACCCCAGAAGAGAGGATCAAAATTCCAAATGACCTTAATAGATTAGAAAGCTGGGCCAAAGCTAACAAAATGAATCTCAACACATAGAAAATGTAAGGAACTGCACTTAGGGCGGAAAAATGAAATGCAAAGATATAGGATGGGGGACAGCTGGCTGAATGAAACTACATGTGAAAGGTATCTGGGAGTCCAAGTAGACCACAAGTTGAACATGAGTCAACAGTGCGATGCAGCAGCTACAAAGGCCAATGCAATTTTAGGCTGCATCAATAGAAGTATAGTGTCGAGATCAAGGGAAGTAAAAAAGACACTGTATTCTGCTTTGGTCAGGCCCCACCTGAATACTATGTCCAGTTTTGGACACCACAGTTCACAAAGGATGTTGACAAGCTGGAGAATGTCCAAAGGAGGACAACTAAAATGGTGAAGGATTTGGAAACCATGCCCTATGAGGGTATGTTTGACCCGGAGAAGAGAAGGTTAAGAGGTGATATAACAGCCCTGTTTAAATATTTGAAGGGATGTCATCTTGAAGATGGAGCAAGCTTGTTTTCTGCTGCTCCAGAGAACAGGACCTGAAACAATGGATGCAAGCTACAGGAAAAGAGATTCCATCTCAACTTTAGGAAGAATTTCCTGATAGTAATGGCTGTTCAACAGAGGAACACACTCCCTCAGAGTGTGGTGGAGTCTCCTTCTTTGGTGGTTTTTAAACAAAGACTGCATGGCAATCTGTCGGGGATGCTTCAATTGTGAGTTCCAACATGGCAGGGGGCTCAACTGGATGGCCCTTGTGATCTCTTCCAACTCTTATGATTCTATGATTCTAAGAGGCTGCCACAAGGAAAAATCCTCAACTTGCCACTGGGGATCTCATCAGTCCAAAGGAAGAGCAATTGGGCTAAGATGTTTAAAACACTCCCTCCTCTTAAGTGTTGTCATTTGTCAATTGGTTTTACTGCTGTGACTTTAGTTTTGTTTTTGTGTATGTGGCCAAGAAATAAAAAGTGGTGACAAAGACTAACTAGACTGTTTCAGATTCTATCCCAAGTCATGGATCTTCAGGTCAAGACTGGTCCCAAGCTGTGGCAGAGTCACGCCATATATTAAATAATTTCTCAGGCTTTTTTAGATAGATAGATAGATAGATAGATAGATAGATAGATAGATAGATAGACATTCAACCTCTTAGTTCTATGTCTCTATCTATTTGAATCCAAGCTACTGATTATATGTATTGAGCTATCTGAATCAATTGAAATATATCATAATAAATCTCTAGACTGGGTAGCTAAACCCTCTTCATAATGTATAATTATATGTGGCATCATTAATAAATCTCACAAATTTCAGCCTGCTATACATTTTTCAAGCGTTTTCTCCTAAGAAAAACCAAAAAGTTTTATTTTGTGCATGGATAGTGGGGTAGACTGAAACAGAAATAAAAGTCTTGGTTTAATGAAGCTTTTGACTAAACAGGCCAACTAATAAAGAAAGCTAGACTTCAGATCACTCCCTTTGATTTTGATTTATATATTTGAAGAAATGAAAGTAAATACAGACATTATCAAAAACAACTGCAAACATATGATGCAAAGATTTTTGGATTTGTGTTCAAATGAAAATAAAGTAGTAAGACTGCTAACTTTATCAAATCAGATGCTGATTTCTGAAGTCTATTATTAAAAAACATTAATCTCACTTTGTTTTCACATAGCAAGAATCAAAATCTCTTTCCGAACAGCTCACACTTGATTACCACATAATAATACTTAGATCAATGTGCAACCACTGTGAATTATGAATGTAATTTTTATGCTTATTCAGTGCTCTAACCATAGCTTTATTTAACAGGGAATTCTTTCAAGAGAGAAAAAGCTACATCAAAAACACAATTTATGTACTTTTTAAAATCTTTTATTATCATCTAATATATTAAATTAGGAAAAGGATGTCAGCCCCCCGTGTACATACATGTTGCCGTGCTGGAAGGATCAACAAGAAATTAGAAGAATCCTTATACTGTACCTGCTGAACAATTGGCTCCAATTTATTTCAAACTATCAGTGATTACATTGTGCATCAAATAAAACAGAGTTGGGGGGAAAGTCTACTTACACAGTCAATTGTTCATCCCATTTTGGATTTGAGGAACTGTTCGATTTAGATGTTTTCTTAATTTCACTATCTGCTAGTAGTTCTGTATAGATGGCAGTTCCACCAAACCAGTTCTTTTTTCTTTTCAGTTTGGCACTAGAAACTAACAAAAACATTGCTTATAACTACTAGAAATGCTTTCATTGTGGAAAATGACATTGTTAGTTACACAAATAGCTGTTCAACAATTATGAATAATAAAACATTTTGTTTTACAGCTTCTGCTTATAAAATGTACTTAGTCCTAAAATACAGTTACAACATGCCTACACCCAAGTATAAAAAGGAAGTTTGAAGGGCACTATATTGTGTTACTTTAACTATAGTAAAATAGTAAACTAGTAAACTATAGTAAAATGTAGAGGAATTTATTAAAATCATGATTCAAAAGCAATCTGAATTGAACAGCCATTTTTCTTGTTTCTCTTTAAAGGCAGCTACATTGTACTTACTTAAAGAACACTATTAACACCTAAGATTGACATTATGCTACATTATTAGCAGGTCAGTGAAAATACTTTACACTGTGTAGCAAACAATCAAACCTTGTAATTTATCTAGTTTACATGTTCTTCAGAGGAATGCCAAAAAAAAAAAAGTTTTCTCAGTTACTTTCAAACAAAAATGGTAAAGGACACATTTGCAAAAAACATATATACATTTATCTAAGAAACTCTGAAGGCAACCAGATAGCCTTTAGCATCATTTGGGAAATGACTGCACAATGCTAATGCATTGCTCAAACTTTATACCAGTTCTCAACTTTCTGCACAAGTAGAAAAATATTTTTGGATTTGATTTTACTTTTCTAACACAGACCCATACCCTCCAGCATTTCACACATGAAAATTAGGACATGTGTGGTCAAGCAACAACAGAGTGTGGTCAAGGTTGGACAAGTTATTTGTGAGAAAGAATACACAAAGAGTGTCTGAGGCAGTGCCTGATAAGATTCTGCCCCTTCCTATTAAGATAACTGTGTACAAAAAAACTGAGTACAAATTACTTTTACATTTTGAGCCCAGTGTGCAGTGACTGAAATAAGCTGAAGGCAAAGGAGGAAACTGGAAGAGGAGGGGGAATTAGAACATTTCAAAAGCAGAAGAAAAAGTGGGATGGCAGAGGACTAATGCAGCCACAACATTGTGAGTTCCAGGCTCACTCAGCCTCCCATCCTTTCGTAGGTAGGTAAAATGAGTACCCAACTTATTGCAGGCAACTGGCTAACACATTGTAAACCTCTTAAGAGAGTGCTTAGTTCATTATGAAGCGGTATAGAAGTGTAAGGTGCTACTGCTATTAATAAGTACTATCCTGGCCAAATTGGGACAGTGAAAGGGTACGCAGTGCTCTTGTGTGAGTTATAGTGAACAGTTTCAGTGAACAAAAGATGGCTTCTGTAAACGGTGAATACTTAATACAAAAAAGCACATTTTGATCTAACCATCAGCTACAAGTTAGCACTTATTCAGCTAACAATTTATTATTACACCACACTGAGGTCAGATTGTATTTAAAATACTCTCTTTGATCTTAAACAACTTAACTAATGGAAGTTCTTACTCTCTCATTACCAACCTGAAAGTCCCTCTGGAGGATTAGGGGAAACTAAGAAGTGTGAAATAGAACATACTGTATATAAATCCAGAAATTTTAGTCAAAAAATTGACTCCAAAAACCTGAGTTGACTTATCCACGGGTCAATGTAAGTACTGCACTGTACATATACATGGCTTGAGAATATGTAGTCAAGCCACGTGGGAGCATGTGGGGCGCAAGGGGTGGTGCGTCCCAGTCAAATGAATGGTGTGCACGTCCATGGTGCTCACTCACCACTCGCAGCCACGCCACCGCACGCACAAGCCCCATTCACTTGAATGGGGCTTGAGCATAGGCGGAATTCGTAAGGCAAGGTTCCACTGTACTTTAATTCTTATTTAAAAAAGAAACCATCCCCTTTTGAAAAGCAAGAGTATCATCTGTCCTGGAAGAACTCACACCCCTTTATATTTTCTCATCCATGAAGTTTTTAGTATGCTGGAATTTTGTATATTTTCTGGCACTGTTTTCCTTTGCTTCATCCATTGCATCCTTTGTTATACACCCCTAAGTTTTGCCCCCGACTTATCCATGAGTCATATCAAAATCCATAAATTTGGCCCCAAACCTGTCCTCCACTTATACATGAGGTAGACTTATAGTCGAGTATATACATTAAGTGGAATCATTAAATTATGAGTAACCTGCCACCTCATGTTGGCTAATTCCTCTTCCCTGCCCTGTGACACTGCTAGGCCTCAGGAACGTACAAAGAGTGATCTTCTAGAACTTCAAAGAGCAAAAAAGAATGGAAAATGTCTCTTCTCTTGTGAACATCTTTACGTTAACTTACCCTAGGATTCAAGCCACTGATAATAAAATACATTCCACATAAGAGATTAAACTGGAGGGAGGGGGCATTCTGTCTATCACTCCTACAAGTTTATATACAACATAGATTATATTCTTTGGCATTTCCCTGAGGAAAAGCACTGAGCATAAAATATGTACACTTGATATGTTTTATAAGAAATATCCTTGTACCTTATCTACTCTTCGATTTTAAATTCTGCATTCTGTGCATCTGCTTTCTGGGGCAATCTCTTTGGGGCAAACAACTTTTTAAATATGTTTATTTTTTTAAGAAAAAGGTAGAAAAGGATTAGAACCTCATCTTTCTAACAAACAAATATGCAAATGAACACACTAAATGAACTCTTGTGATAAATTTGTCAAACACAGACATGCATAAATTTGTTCACTGAAACATCAGATAGACAACTCTGGGTGCATGTTCTCCTTGTACTACATGTACCTTAAGAAGTAGAGCAGGGGAAACAAGGCAAGAAATAACTAAAAAAGCAGGTCAAGAGCTTGGTCATCAATGCAGTTTAGAGAATATCAAAGTTATTCAGGAACAGTGGCATCACTAGGGTTGGTGTCAACTCACGGAAAGGACTGTTGGGTGGCAGCAGCAGATGTGGACTGACTCATCTTCCTACTGCCTCATTTTCCCACCCAGCCGGCTGCCCATCTAGCCAAACCCAGAAAAGACTGCTGGTTGGCAGCAGCAGAAGCAGCCAGTCCCACTCTCCCTTCCCTCCCACTGCCTCACCCACCCACCTGGCCAGCCACAGAAAAGGCTGTCAGGTGCTGGCAAAACAGCACTCTGCCCTGCCCTTCCTTCTTTCTCACCTGGCCAGTTGTCTGACCAGACCCAGAAAGCGCTGCCAAGTGGCAGTGGTGGCAGCATCAGATTGTCTCACCTTTCCCTGCCACTGCTTTGTCCTCCTACTGCCAGCTGCCCAGCCAGCAGCCTGGGCCTTCAACTGGGAAACAGAAGAAATTTCTCTAGGTTCAGGAAAAGACCCAGTTGCTTGAGAAGGCACAAAGCAACATCTGTGTCCAGTAGGAGTTGCTCCTTGGTGGAAGCAACAATCAACCAGTCCTCTATAAACAGGTAAAAGAGAATACTTTGCTACTGCAGGACATCTGCCACCATCACCATGACTTTTGAAAAGACAAAGGGAGCAGTACTGAGACTGCAGGAGAGAACTTGGAACCAGCAAACCTGTTTTCCTACTGTGAAGCAGAGAAACCATTGGTGAGATGACCGCATAGAAATGTGGAAGTAAGCTCCCTTCACGTCCAGAGAGGTGAATCAATCATAATCCTGAATCAAAATAAGGATGGAGTTTAAAGTCACCATTCTGAAGCATCATAGACAGATGTAGTGCCTATTATGCTCACTCCTTCCCTGGAAAGGCTCAAAGGAGAGCAGAGAGAAGGCAAGGGAGTCCAAAGTAAATCCAGGCAAGGCAAAGCAATCAGCAAGTAAATCCATGTCCTGCTAGGAGCATAGGCAGGAAAAGGATTAATCTTTGGGGATTGCCCATACCACTTCAGGTCAGGAAGGTCTTTTCTCATTTCCTGCCCACTAGAAGCAGATGGGAGAAGCCAATCCCAGTCTATAGGGGATTCTAACCTTCTCTGCTGGAAAACTCCATTCCTTCTTGGTTACAATGAGTAACAGAATCCCTGAGGAAGTTAAGAAGGACTAAATGGCCCCTTTTTGAAAGACAATCTCCACTTCTTGAAGTAGCATGGTTGAGAGAGGTGTGGTATGAAGAATGCTTGAGGGAGAATACTTTTAAGACAAACCATATCTCGACCATGCGGACCTGAACTTAGAACCAAGATGGATCAAGAGACTGAATCATCCTTTTTTAAAAAGAATTTGAAAGATTCAAAGATTTCGGGATTAAGTTATTTCATGGATAAGACATGATAAGATGGATAAGGAGAAAGTCCATTTTAAGGGAGCATTATTAATATCTCTATCTGAAATTGAGAATAAGGATTTATCACATGGATACCTCATATCTTACGCCCAAGGCTAGAAACTGTCAAAACATCGGGGGGGGGGGGAATGTATCAATTAAGAATTGGCTAAACAGGATATGGACTATACCCCCATCAGAGAAGTTAACTTCTAAGTTAGGATTAGCAAAAGATAAAAGAAGAACTTTTTTTGGTATCACATAGAAGCTATTTGTTACTTTTATACAGTGGTGCCTCGGGTTACGAAATTAATTCGTAACGCGGCCGCTTTCGTAACCCGAAAAGCCTTCGTAAGCCAAATTGCCATAGGCGCTAATGGGGAAAAGCCGCGATTCCGTGCGAAAAAGCCGAAAAAAGCACCAAAAGTTTTTTCGTAACCCGAAAAAACATTCGTAACCCGAAACAATGTTTTCCTATGGGATTTTTTCGTATCCCGAAAATTTCGTAACCTGGGTATTTCGTATCCCGAGGTACCACTGTATGTCAAAATATTGGTGAATTTAAACCATCGAAAGACCAAGTTAAATTTTGGATTAATAATGAGATGAATAAGACTATAATATGTAAATTAATAGAATGAAAATTGCAGATGTAAAGAGATTTGACAGAGTGGTATTTCTATTTTTTAATATGAATTAGGAGAGAGATGGAAAATTTATATTGTTAAATATAAATAAAATTTGTGAAAGGGAGAAAAAAAGGAATTTATAGACTTAAATTGAGGGCAGGGGTCGTCAGCATCTGCCCCAAAGCGGAAAGCAGTGGAAGGGGACAATGATATCCAGCATGAGTGGGACTGTAGACACACTCTGAGGTCAAACCGTATCTGTACCATGCAGACCTAGACCTAGAACCAAACTGTATCAGGGGACTGAACCCATCCATTTTTATGGTGGACCACATCTTCTGAGTGTGCTTCAGTTTTGCATCGTTATCAGTGTTGAAAAACCAACATCATTGAAGGGAAGATGTTCAATCACTAAATGCACCTGATCACAAAACACAGAAGACCAAAGACAAGCATGTTTTAGTCATGCTACACCTCCAGCAGAGCTTTGCTACCATAGTCTGCCATATGGCAGGAAGTCGAGATCTGTTGTCCAGCCAATTTATGAGCTTCAGACTGGAGAAACAACAATTTATTGAAAATGGGAGCTAGTTTCTCCCAGAGCAGCTGGTGAGACACACCCTTACATGTGGGATAGTTGGGAGATTTTCGAAATGAGGGCAGCAGAGGAGTAAAACGTCTTGCCCATTGATCCAACTGTTTACCCTCTTTGTCAGTTGGTATCAAGTGTAACCTTCAGGATACTCATCTGTTTTCAGGATACTCAAAACAGATGCATTTAACTGAATTTGGTTTAGGGTGTTGACCAAACCATGGAATGTCACAACCCTAAACTCTGTAAAGGGCAGGGGTAGGCAACCTTTTTGAGCCGGGGGCAGGGTTGCTGTCCCTCAGACAACTGGGAGGCCGAAGCAGGGGAGGGGGGTAGAGCTTCCACCCTCCGGGGGCAGGGCCACATACCAGGGGTGGAGCTTCCACCCTCTGGGGGCGGAGCTTCCACCCTCTGGGGCGGGGCTTTCTCTGCTCCCTTTCCCGACCTCCAGCTGTCTGAGAGACAGCTAGAAGGGGGGGGATTGGGAGAGGGGGTGACAGGCGTGCGCCTGCTCCTCCTGCCCTTCCGTGGCCCCCAGCTGCCTCTCAGAGAACTAGTAAGGGCCCGTGAGGGGCAGGAGCAACAGGCGTGCGGCCCCTGCTCCTGTCCTCGGGGCTCTGCCAAGCCTGAGGTATCCTCCGAAGGACACCTCAGGGCTGCCAAAGCCTCGTGGGGAGGAGGAGGCGTGTGCCTGCCCTCTCCTCCTTGGCCCTTTCCTTTGGCCGAATGGGCTCCAAGGGGCCCTTTCGGCCGAAGGGGAAGGCCGAAACCACTCTCACTGTTAAAGCAGACCTTTTAGCATTGAAAGCACTGAAAATACACAGAAATGGTTTGCTGGTCAATGACCGAATAAACTTTTACATACTTTTACATACATACACAGAAATGCACTTTGGAAAGTCACACTGTCTCACCTTCAGAAAGAGTGCATATCTCTAAAACTGATATGTCATCATCATCACTACCACTCTCATTGTAAAAACAGGCCTTTTAGCATTGAAAGCACTGAAAATACACAGAAATGCATTTTGGAAAGTCACACTGTCTCACCTTCAGAACGTGTGCATGTCTTCTTCCTACTCCTACTCCTGCTCCTTCCTTCCTCCTTCTTCCTCCTCTTCTTCCTCATTCCTCCTCCCTCCTCCTCCTGCTCCTTCCTTCTTCTTCCTCCTTCCTCCTCCCTCCCTCCTCCTCCTTCCTTCTTCTTCCTCCTCTTCTTCCTCCTTCCTCCCTCCCTCCTCCTCCTTCCTTCCTCCTTCCTCCTCTTCTTCCTCATTCCTCCCTCCCTTCTCCTCCTGCTCCTTCCTTCCTCCTTCTTCCTCCTCTTCTTCCTCCTTCCTCCTCCCTCCCTCTCTTCTCCTCCTGCTCCTTCCTTCCTACTTCTTCCTCCTCTTCTTCCTCATCCCTCCTCCCTCCCTCCCTTCTCCTCCTGCTCCTTCCTCCTTCCTCCTCCTGCTCCTTCCTTCCTCCCTTCCTCCCTGCTCCTCCTCCTCCTCCTCCTGCGGACCCCCACCTCCTTCTCTCCAGGCCCGTGGCTGTGGAGCAACCACGGGCTTGGGGAGAAGGACGAAGGGGACCAGCCCTGAGGGGTGGGGAAGGAGCGCGCAGGCGGCAGCAAATGGTGGCAGGGCCGGCCTGGGGCCACTCCTACAGGGCCCGCGGGCCGTAGGTTGCCGACCCCTGGTAAAGGGCTTCTATCCTGTTGGATGTAAAGGGCATGAAAGAAGGAATTATCCAGAGTCGTGAAAGACTGGCAGAAGGTATGGGAGCAGGGGCAAAGCAGCTGGAACAGTAGGCTATGTATGGACATGGTGGAAAACTGGATCATCAATCTGTGTTTGCAGCTGCATTACAGCCAAGTCTAATGACTTCACCATTCTCATAATCTCTTCTATGAATGTCCTCACACTGTCCTTGGGAACAGAAGGATTTACAGTATCCAAAAGCGTTGGAGAAGACTTCCATATTGAAATGATGAAGCAATAACCCAAAGGATGAGCACTGCCTCAAACACCACCAGGAGAAAAAGTGTGCACCCCTCCTGCTGCTCCTCCTGAGACCGGCACATGGTAGAGTGCCGCACCCACCTCCGGTGGCAGGCTCAGTGGCATGACCATCCCAGCCAGGTTGAACGGCACCCAGTCAGACTCTTCACCCGCAGGTGGCATATGAGGAGGGCTACCATCAGCAGTGCCAGAAGGCAGAGGAGGGAGAAAGGCTCACCGTTTCAGCTCAATTGCCTGCGGTGGTGGTGGTGGTGGAGCCATTCAGCAGGATGGCCAGCAGGCAGGAGGAAGGAACCCTTTTCCTTGCTGTGGGTGCAGGGAGCTCTTGAAGCACGTCACTGGAGGCTGGTGGGAGCAATGATGGCTGCAGTGCAGGACAGGACACAAGGTCCATCTTCCCCATGAGTGTCCCTCAGGCCCAATCAGGTGTCACCTGGTGCGGTCCACATCCCCCCAGTGACACCACTGGCCATGTGCATGTTGTGCTGCCATTGGAGACAATCATAGATTATAGAGTTGAAAGAGATCGCAAGGGCCATCCAGTCCAACCCCCTGCCATGCAGAAACTCACAATTAAAGCACCCCCGACAGATGGCCATCCAGCCTCTGTTTAAAAATATCCAAAGAAGGAGGCTCCACCACACACCGAGAAAGTGTGTTTCACTATTGAACAGCTCTTACTGTCAGGGCATTCCTCCTAATGTTTAGATGGAATCTCTTTTCCTGTAGCTTGCATCTATTGTGGTCCCATGTTTTTAGTTGTGTGGGGGGAGGGGGAGTCTGGAACCGATCCCCCATGGATACGAAGGGCCAACTGTATTTGGTTTTGGAACATAATACATTTAATGTATCTGAATTGGGAAAATAATGTCATGTGACTGTTCCATTCCAGAACATTGGAAAGTATAAAAATATTATGTGTACAAAAATATTAATGAGTAAAATGACAGGATTTAAAAAAACAAACTGTACTATAAGATAGCCAGCATCATTCTTCATGTAAACGTCTAAAGAAAAATTAAAAGTATGAGATGATTTTATAGTTCAACAGAACCTCTCCTACAATTTGATACAAATACATTCAAGGGACCTCTTGCCTCCAAATTAAAATACATACCGTATATACTCAACTATAAGTCGAGAAATTTATATTCCAAAATGGACTCCAAAATCACAGGTCAACTTATATACGGGGCAATAGGGTAATGCTGCTTATAAAATTCCTATAAGAAATGCCCACACTTCCTTCGTAGCCAGGGATCTTTGAACAGCTCCCTTTTTGAGTCCCTGCACACACTTTCCTCTATGTGTGTGTCCTATCCTTCAGCCTTCTCTCACAGCCAGAGCTAACAAACAGCTGCTTGAGGCAAGGGAGAGAGTGAGGGGAGGGGGAGTTTGCATCCCTGTTCGAGTCCCCATGTGCTCTCCTCTCTCTCTCTGTCTTATCCCTCAGCCTTCTTTCTTAGCCAGAGATAACAAACAGCTGGGGTGTGTGTGTGTGTGTGTGTGTGTGTGAGAGAGAGAGAGAGAGAGAGAGGAGGTTTGTTTCCCTGTTTTCCATGCTGAGACTGTGACCCTTGCAAGAGGTCCAGAGAAGGAGAAGGAGGAAGGGAAGTGGTGCTTTGTTTTCCCTTTAGATCTTTTGTAACATATCCCAGTGTTTGATCTTTGACTTATCCACGGGTCATATCAATATCCATGATTTTGGCACCAAAACTGCCCTCGACTTATACATGAGGTCAACTTACATACTATATACAGTAACTAAGATTAGCTATAAAAAGGAACCAATAAAACAAACATAAGGGAACACAAGACATCCCAGATATTGTTTAAACAAGCATTCAGGTGACAGAAAGGATAAATTTGAAGCAGCAGCAAGAAATGAAAGTAGATAATAGCGTCTGGCTGTCTTCCACACCAGAAAATGGAAAGACTATTGTTATTAATATGAACCCTTGAACAAACTGTATATATTTTAACATTTGTTTAAACCATTTTTCTTTCTAGTATCTTGCATAAACCAGTCAAATGTCATACAGAAAGATCAGATATTGTTTTGTCTGTAAAGAACCAGCATACACACCCCATTAAAATATACAATGGCTGCAATCCAGGAAACTAAGAGACCAGTGAGTTTTTAAGTTTCTGGTTGTTTTATAGCAGCAACAGTATGTGTTTTATGTCAAGTAAAAAGCAGAAGCATCCCATATATGCAACAGGATGTGGCCAAGGGTGAGGGGATGTACATATATGCGTAAGTCCTACAATGAAATGCTTTCCAAACAATTCCAGAAGCATTTCAAACTGTATCAGAAATAACAGCTCATTTAGAAGAGAATTTGAAACCTACAGGTAGATATGAGCATTGATGTCTGTATTCTAGGTATTTCACAATTATTCTCCATCTCACACATTAAACTGTTGAAATGAAGAAAACCTGGAGTAACAATGAACCAATTTTTGTACAGAAGCATTGAACCCAGCTCAGTTAACTAATTTTTACTGTGTTCAGCATTTACTCAGACAGTGCATGGTCCTTAATTCCAACTGCAGTGGTATGACTCATTCAATTATTAGCTATGTTTATGGGTTTTACTTCTTTTACAGAAAATTTGGTACCAATGGTATAATATATTTATGTGTTTGTTTCATTTATATGCTGCCCTTCTCCCAGAGTGGAGACTTTAACATTAAAAAAAAAACAATTAAAAACCACCAGATCAAACAGTATAAAATAATTTAAAAGGCATACAAAATTTTTAATAAATAATAAATAACATATTCTAATAAGAAGCATCCCTAATTACACATTTAAAAGCCTGCTTAAGAAAAAGCTCTTTGCCTGTTGGCAAAAGGACTACAGGGAGACGGCCAGCCTAGCTTCTTCTTAGCCTAGCCTCTCCTGGAAAGGAATTCCAGAGACTGGGAACAGCTACTGAGAAGGCTTTCCCTAAAATCCTCGCCAAATGAAGCTCTTCTTGGTTAATTTGAAAACTCTGGCAGGTTTGTATAGAATGTAATCAAGGCATGTGTCACTGTAGCCAGAGTTGACATCTCAAGAAACAGGAAGAGATGGCACTCTAGTTTAACTGTGCAAACACACTCCTCACCACTGCTGAAACCTGGGCATCCAGTCTCAGAGTTGAGTTCCAGGAGAACACCCAAGCTGCAGGGCTTGAGATTTCAGGGAGAATGTAACCCTCCCCAGCATAGGCAGAGTCCCTATTCTTTGATCTGCCTCTTGATTCTGTTTTTTCTGGATTGATTTTCAATTTTCAGTCGGCCCTTCTTATACATGGATTTTTTATACAGAGATTCAAGCATCCACGGTTTGAAAAATGTTCAAAAAAACTATAAATTTCAAATATCAAACCTTGATTTTCCAATTTTTATAAAGGACATCATTTTACTATGTCATTATATTTAATGGAACTTGAGCATCCACAGATCTTGGAACCAAACACCAACGTATAACAAGGGTCCACTGTATTTGCCCTCATCCAGTCCATTACTGACCATTACATTGGTTCAGTACTAGGTCAGCATCTCTGGAATCACATAGGCAGGAGAGAGTTGAGTATCAGCACTATGCTGGTGCCATCAAATCCCAAAACTCTGGATGATCTCTCCTAGCATTTGATGTTAAAGAGCACAGCAGACAAAATGGGTGGGTGGTACACCAACAGAATCTCACACATTCTAGTCCACCAGACTGGTGAGGGAAATAGAATCCTGATGGACCACTGCAACTCTGCCCTTCCACTCCCCACCTCAACCACAGGCCACACCTGCTGCTGTACAGAAAATCCAGATGGACAAAGATGGGAGAGGATTACAATCCTCACTCAACCATTCCAGCTTCATCTAGCCAGTTCTTTGTAATATAAACCAGGTTAGCATGTTCATCCAGGACCAAGTCCTGGACCAATGATGTTTTTCCATTCACCGACCTGGCATTCTACATAGAAAAAAATAGGGCTAGGTTTCTACAACACACACACAAAAAAGAAGGCCAACGTGTTTCAGCAAACCTTTTAATCAAAATTAACAATACGCACATGTGAAATTAATCAACTAGGTTTGTGGTGGCAATCCTATGGCACATGTGCCCTCTCTGGCACATGAAGCCATTTTGGAGGGCACATGGAGAGATGGGAGGGGGGAGAGGAGGAATGGGCGCACACCTGTTCCTTTCTTCCCTCCGCCATCCATGCCTTTAGCTGTCTCTGGGGAAGTCCCACCCATGGAAGTCCCGCCCCCAGAGGGCAGAAGTCCCACCCCCAGAAGTCCCATGAGACCTCACTCTCCAGACATTCTGCCTCCAGCACTGGGTAACATGCAGTGCCAGAACACCTTTGAGTTTGTGCATTCAGTCCCTAAAAGGTTCACCATCACTGAACTGAGGTACTGGAACTAGTTGCACCTTGATATAGTCTGGGTGCCATATAACTACAAAGGCTCTTTACCTTGTTGACACATAATATACCTCTACGGAAGAGACTCCATGAACAAATTCAAGCTACAGGCAAGTTGATATAGGAAGAAATGTGCCTGCCAATATTTAGGTACAATGTGGAACACTGAATGTGAGCACCAGTAACTTGAACTGGGCTCAGTTGTGAACATGCAGCTCTTTCAGAATTGGTGCAATGATTCTGCCAGCTATATTGGTTACAGTTCTGGCTCTCATACTAGAGTTGAAGCTTTCAGATCCTCTTCAAGGTCAATCCAATATATAACACAATACAGTAATCCAATCAGTAAGTTAGGAACCACTGAAACCCTGAACAGATTCTGGGCCAGAACAGATTGGCAGGAAGGGGCAGCTTCAAGCTGCCTCCTCTGAAACATTTTGGGACTGTGGCCAACACATGCCACTATCACGAAGGCGCCCTCTGCTGCTGACCCAAATAGGAGCAAAAAAGATCGGTTTCTATTTGGGCCGGTTTGCAGCCACCTTAGGTGGCCCCGGTGCAACTTCTGGGTGTTCTGGCAGAGTGCGGCATAAAAAAAGCCACATCCCCGGAGTGGCCTGAAGCTGCTCCCATCTGATTGGCTGGATGTCTTCCAGGCCTCCTGGGGGTGTGCGGCGTCAAAATCACCATGCCCCCAAGCCACCCAGAAGCCAACCTTTGTGGATGGTCTGTTCCAGCCCATAGTTAGCAAACCCGCTGAAAAAAAAAGACATTCTTGGCCGCTGCAGCCATCTCAACCTCATGAGCCTGTGTTGGATGGACCCAGGTGATGCAGTTACTTTTTCACAGACAGTACAATTCTATCTTGGAAAAACTACGTACCCAGCCACTTTCTACATTTATTTTAAGACGAGGGTTGTTAACTTGTGCTTCACAGTTCCCTAGAATGGGCTTAATTGACAGGCTTTAGGAAGTCTATGAAATGGCCCAAAAAACCCCTGAAAAATTCTATTACCTTCTGGTTAATTTGGTAACTGTATAAAAGTGCACTTTTCTGAGAAGAGGGCCCATAATTCCCATTGAACTATCAAAGCGGGTCATGGCCCTCAAACTATTTAAGAATTACTGCTTTAAGGGTTATATATCCTTCCCAGGTCTACAGTGCACCCTTTTTTTTTACACGGGGGAGCCATTCTGGACCCCCTCCCCCGCATTAAAAAAAATGTGCATGCTCAAGCCCCACTGAAAATAATGGGGCTCATGCATGGCGTGGTGGCGCAGCAGCACAAACGCACCACAGATGCACGCCCCATTATTCTTAATGGGGCGCATCGTCCCTTGCACCCCATGGGCTCCCTAGCGGCTTTCAGCGTATGCTGAATGCCGCGTATGACGCAGGCGCACTGTACTTACATGGTAAAAACTAAAGCAAATGATTCATTATCAACATATATAAATAAATGATGAATAATTCACCTAAAACCAACAATAAAGCCACAGTGATGACTTAGTTACAAATGCATAACTAAGTAATATCTTCTGCTCCAACTCCCAAACTCTACCCCAAATTAATTAGGTAAAAACAGCCAAGTCTTTGGTGAAAACCACCATATAAATTACATAATAGGACAACCACACAAATTTCTTCTAACTTATTGATTTATTTTTACTACTAGCAAATTAATATACAGTCAAAACCAAAATGACATATTCAGAAAATACATACAGAAAATAAAGAAACAAAGAAGAAAAAGAAAGAGAAATAAAAAAAGGAAAAAACACAAACTAAAGAACAGTACGGCTCTGGCCCCTCAATTTTACCTTTAATGAAAAGAAAAACAAAGGAGATAGGGGGAAATATGTTATTCTACCATTACAGATCCAACTAAACAAACTTACTAGACCTACTAATAACCAAAACTGCAGATTATTTTATTTATCGTTAAGACTTCTTATTGCTCAAAAAGTTCATAACGGTTTCCAGTCTTACAAAAAATCTTCTAAAGGTTTATCCTTTAGAATCCAAATTAATGTAGCAATTTGGGTTAATTCAGCACCCTTAACAATCCATTCTTCCATTGTCCGTGCTTCAGTCCATTTCCAAGTTGATCACACAAATTTCTAATAAGAGGGGGTTCCATAACGGAGGTACCATCAAAAATGTCATGTCTCACAAACCTGCCAGCTTTCTGGACTTTGCCAACAGACCTCGGAATAGGGCCTCAGAGAATGATCTTAGCAGACAAACAGGTTTCTCTTTTAAAGTAATTTAGGACATTAAAGGTAACAACGTCTGAACTGGACCATAAGTATACTAACAGCTACTGCTGTCATTACATAATCAGTGTTCTATTTTCTAATCATTTTCTAGTCTTGTGGAAACAAGGAACTGGCTACTTACAGTCTCTACCACATGAAAGTTCTGAACCATATTCAGAGACAAACTCACATAGAGAATTTTATAGTCTGGATGTAACTAAACACAAATCTAGGCTACCAATAGCTTCTAGTCATGATGTAGTATTACCTCTAATATCAGAGGCTGCTGGGGAACTCAGATGGAAGGTTACTATTGTGCTGTCGGTTCTGCTTGTGGGTTTCCCAAAGCAATCAGGTTGGCAACTGTGTGAACAGAACACAGGACTAAATCAGCAACTACCTGTTTTCTCCAGATGGGTCAGAGCTCATGCATCAGTCAAAGTTGATAAAACACACACCTTACCATCCATGTCACCTGCTCCTGTTGTGACAGTTGTGTGCAACAGCTGCATACCTTTTTCTTTCATGAGACTGCAATTCCATACAATGGTTATGATCCACGACCCAGATCAGCTGGCCCTGCCCACTCATCTGAATTAAGATTTAGCTCCATCATTTGTCCATCTCCAAAGTGCCCCCAAACACCTATTCAAGATTTTCATCATCTCTCTTAGACTAGTAAGTAGATACAGTATATGATCATCATACTGGTGACATTTTAGCCCAAATGTTCTTGTGGTTTCTTCAGTTTCATGTAGATGTTTTTTTTAAAAAACACATAAAAATTGGACAGATCTTAAAACACCACACAAGCTAAAGAGCACAGATAAGTGTCTCTCACACCACCTTCTGTGTCTCTCATCCAGAAGAAATGAATGTAACATAATGCCCCCTAGTTCTATATAAGGTAAACAATCCAGAAGAAATCATGATTGGTAGCAAAGAAAGCAGCTGAGAAGTCCAGGCGAACTAAAAGAGTTGCATTATCTCCTCGACCTTCTGGCACAAGTCATCCACTATGGCAGTTTTACCTGCTGCCTTACAGATATATTGGACTGCAACCTGGATATGAATTGCAGATCAACAAATCTGGAGAGCCTGAGGTTATACAAAGCTGCACACCATGAATTTGGAAATTAAGGTTCAAAGCCAGACTAAACTAGATACAGATAATCTGCACCCCAAAACTATCTGAAGATGAGAAATCTCCAGTATTTCAGTTAAGAATAGCACATGAGATGGTAGAACCCACAGTATATTCAACAGCTTTATATGGAACAGACTGCTTTTAAATAAAGGATAATTACTATTGCTTTATGATTAAATACAGTGGGCCCTTGTTATACGCTGGGGTTTGGTTCCAAGATCCCCCGTGTATAACAAAATCCGTGTATGCTCAAGTCCCATTAAATATAATGACATAGCAAAATGATGTCCCTTATAAAAATGGAAAATCAAGGTTTGATATTTGAAATTTATACTTTTTTTGAACATTTTCAAACTGTGTATGCTTGAATCCGTGTATAAGAAGGGCCGACTGTACCAGGAATGACAGTGGATGGAAATGTTTGTGTATTTGTGAACATCCTACTAGTTATTGACATGTCTTCTTTATTTCAAAAGCAGAACAACTGGAATTCGTTTTATTGAAGGTTTAGAAGTATAATACCAAATAGGAACATTGTTCCTATGTAAAAATTGCAACACAGACAATTTTTTGAAAAAATCCTCAGTCTAACATGTTTGCACTGTTGTGTTTTCATGTTTTTTTAAATCACCATTTGTTTGTTCTTTGGGCAATAGTTCTGAATTATTTTAGTCACAGATGTGGGGGCAGAGAGCTGTCTTCAGCTCAAGGAATACACTCACATAGGTAAAATTTCATGCAAATCATAAATATAACCAATTCACATACATCCCACTCAACCAAATCTATGCACCTAAATTAACACATAAATGTCACCCATTGTCTTTCAGTAAATTCTCCTTTCTGTCCCATGTTGTCACCACACAGTACGTGACTTCCCTGCTTCATATCTCATCACCTACTTCTCCTGCCTCTCCCATAGCAGCTCACAGCTTATGCTGGGAAACTTTTCAGAAACAGGGAGAATGGGGCTAGAAAGGCACAAAACTAAGTCAGCAAGGGAGAAGAGATGATAGGGTCTGAGAAGCTGAAAATCCTGTCAAGATTCTAAGAGAACTTCTGAAGCATAAAAATATATAAGCTGGAGGGAAGGTGAACAGCACAGATTTCAGTTCCTAAAAAGCTGAACGTTCTCTGCACTGCAACATTTTGATGCAAGTTCTACTTGTTTACTACTGCTAGACAGTGTATCCAAAAAAGAAATAAAAAATACATGTTTTTAAATGCTGAAAAACATGCATCTATAGCACTGTTTAAGTTTACATGATTTTCTAAACACAGACCATACATAATTAAAAAAACAACCAATGAGAAATTCAAAAAGAGCAATTCTCAGAGACCACAGCCATTCTAGATTATTAGGATACCTACAAAACTAGTATTCCTTCACATTTTTTTCTTTACTCATCATGACAAACATGTGTACAGACTCAGAAACACACTTTACTAAGTATGTGATATAACTATGTTCCATTTAATATAACTGGTATAGAGAATGTACTGCAATCCAGAAAGGCTGAATGATTGGTTTAGCATCATTTACCTTGAAGCAATTTCAACTCACTGCTGATAACTAAAAGTTAAAGGTAAATATAATCTATTTTCATTCATCAAAAGCAAGGAAAAATGATTAAGTGCATAATTGGACTGATTTTTACTTACTAGTTACTTGCATTTGTAGTCTTCCATTATAGTTATTACTGCTTCCAGACCGTGGAGATGCTGTGGCCATATCAACGACGGCAACTTCAGCCTATTTTTTTTAAAAAAATGAAAGATATGACTACATACACCCACATATACACTTGTTTCAGTAGAATCATAGAATCGTAAAGTTGGAAGAGACCGGAAGGGCCATCCAGTCAAACACTCTGCCATGCAGGAAATCTCAATCAAAGCATCCCCGACAGATGGCCATCCACCCTCTGTTTAAAGAGCTCCAAAGAAGGAGAGTCCACCACACTCTGAGGGAGTATATGTTCCACTGTCGAACAGCCCTTACTGTCAAGAAGTTCCTCCTAATGTTGAGGGAGAAGCTCCTTTCCTGTAGCTTGCATCCATTGTTCCAGGTCGTGTTCTCTGGAGCAGCAGAAAACAAGCTTGCTCCCTCCTCAATATGACATCCCTTCAAATACTTAAACAGGGCTATCATACCACCTCTTAACCTTCTTTTCTCCAGGCTAAACATCCCCAGCTCACTAAGTTGTTCTTCTTGGGCCATGGTTTCCAGACCCTTCACCATTTTAGTCACCCTCCTTTGGACACACTCAAGTTTCTCAATGTTCTTTTTGAATTGTGGTGACCAGAACTGGCCTGACCAAAGCAAAATACAGTGGCACTATTACTTCTCTTGATCCAGGCACTATATTTTTATTGATGCAGCCTAAAATTGCATTGGCCTTTTTAGCTGCCGCCTCACACTGTTGACTCATGTTCAACTTGTGGTCTACTTGGACTCCCAGATCCCTTTCACATGTAGTCTCGTTCAGCCAGGTGTCCCCCCCCAACCTATATCTGTGCATTTCATTTTTCCGCCCTAAGTGCAATATCTTACATTACTCCATGTTGAATTTCATTTTGTTAGCTTTGGCCCAGCTTTCTAGTCTATTCAGGTCATTTTGAATTTTGATCCTGTCCTCTGGAGTACTAGCTATTCCTTCTAATTTGGTGTCATCTGCAAATTTGATAAGTATGCCCCCAATTCTGTCATCCAGGTCATTGATAAAAATGTTGAATAACACTGGCCCCAGGACAGAGCCCTGCAGGACCCCACTGGTCACTTTTCTCCAGGATGCATAGGAGCCATTGTTGAGCACCCTTTGGGTTCAGCCAGTAAACCAATTACAAATCCATTGTCTAGCCCACATTTTACAAGCTTGTTTGCAAGAATGTCATGGGAAACCTTGTCAAAGGCCTTACGGAAATCAAGATATACTATATCCACAGCATTCCCTTCATCTACCAAGCCAGTAATTTTATCAAAGAAAGAGATCAGATTTGTCTGGTATGACTTGTTTCTCTGAAACCCATGTTGACTTTCTGTAATTATGGAATTGCCATGTAGATGTTCACAGACTCTCTGTTTAATGATCTGCTCTAGAATCTTTCCTGGTATTGATGTCAGACTAACTGGACGATAATTGTTGGGAGCCTCTTTTTTCCCCTTTTTGAAGATGGGGACAATGTTTGCCCTCCTCCAGTCTGCTGGGACTTCTCCTGTTCTCCAGGAGTTTTCAGAGATTATTGCCAATGGCTCCGATATTACATTTGCCAGTTCTTTTAATACCCTTGGATGTAGTTCATCTGGTCCTGGAGACTTAAATTCATTTAGATTAACAAGATATTCCTGTACAGTACTATCTCTTTAGTTATTCTGTGCTGAAATTCCCCTATTCTGTCCTCTGCTCCATTATCCTCAGGTTGAGCACACTTTTTCTTTCTGAGAAGACTGAGGCAAAGAAGGTGTTGAGTAATTCTGCCTTTTCTCTGTCACCTATTAGCAGTTTGCCATCTTCTCCACGTAGTGGCCCTACCATTTCCTTCTTCCTTTTGCTGCGGATATATCCAAAAAAGCCCTTTTTATTGTTTTTTAACCTCTCTAGCAAGCCAGAGTTCATTCTGTGCTTTAGCTTGTCTGTCTGTGCTTTAGCTTGTCTGACTTTACCCGTACACATGCCTGCTATTTCTTTTAATTTCTTTTTCGTGATTTCTTATACATGTTCCGTTTTGAACTTAGCTCGGTTGAAAGTTCCTTAATCATCCATCCTGGTTTCTTGAGACACCTCCCATTTTTCTTTCTCACTGGAACTGTTTGAGATTGTGCCTTCAGTATCTCCCTTTTGAGAAACTCCCATCCGTCCTGACCTCCCTTCCCTTTTAGTATTTCTGACCACGGGATCACCCTCAATACTTCTCTAAGTTTACTGAAATCCGCTCTCCTAAAGTCTAGAACGCGTGTTTGACTATGCCTGGCTTCTCCTTTCCATTGTATAACAAACTCCAGGAGAACATGGTCACTTCCACCTAATGATCCCACCACTTGCACCCCATTAACCAAGTCTTCCTTGTTGGTTAGGATCAGATCTAAAATAGCTGACCACCTTGTTGCCTCTTCCACCTTTTTGAAAATGAAATTGTCTTCGAGGCAAGTGAGGAATTTGCTTGAGCTTCAGGATTTTGCTGAGTTTGACTTCCAGCAGATATCAGGATAGATGAAGTCACCCATCACTACTACCTCTCTCCTTTCTGAGTGTATAGTCATCTGTTCTAGAAAGGCATCATCCAATTCTTCCATCTGACTTGGGGGTCTGTAGTGGACTCCCACCACAACATCCTTATTGTTTCCCTCCCCTTTAATTTTTATCCAGATGCTCTCAATCTGGCTGCCAGTATTGACGTCCTGGATCTCTTCACTGGTTTAAATATCTCTGACATATACAATAAGCATTTAGTACATGACTTTAAAGTCATATAGCAAATTTACTACATTTTCAAAGCTAGCCTTTCAAACCTATTCAAAAGATCAACAACCCTTCCCCCCCACCCCTCGCATAATCTACTAACCCAGGGGTAGGCAACCTGCGGCCCGCGGGCCGGATGCGGCCCGGCAAGGCCTTGGGATCGGCCCCCGCCCAGTCCTGCTGCCAGTTGCTGCCAGAGCTTTTGGCCTCTCGTGTGAGGGCGTGGGGCCTTTGGCCTATCAGGAGGAGGCGGGCAAGGGGGGCAAGCGGCAGGCAAGGGGGGCAATTGTCTATAGAAGCCTCCAAAACATGCATTTATATTAACATTTTTTTAAAAATCAACAATTTTTTTTGCGTCTCCTCCATTTTTTTAAAAAAAAGTGTCCTTCATTTGAAAATTTTGTCCTACAGTTGTCCCGGTTTATTTATTTAATTAATTTTAAAAAAAGTTATTTAATTATTTATTTTTTGGCTTCGGCCCCCCAGTTGTCTGAGGGACAGCAACCCGGCCCCCAGCTCAAAAAGGTTGCCTACCCCTGCACTAACCCATCAATGTATGTGGCTACATTTAGCTAAATAACAGGAACAGATCTATATCCACATTTACTGACAATCCAGCTAATTTCTCAGGACTTACTCCGCCATGCCCCCACAACTATACTCTTCATCCCTAGTTTCTGTGTGCCCTTGTATTTATACTCGCTATACACCTACATGTCCTGTGCTCTCTCACATTCTTGGGGGGGGGAGGAGATAAAGACATCTTCAACCATTTCTTATTCTTTTACTGCCAAATGTAAGCTGGTCTAGTAATATCTTCAGAAAGCCTGCTTGTGCAATCAAGATTTTTTAAAGTCTATATGGCCAGGGTAAATTACATGTTTTGCATACAGAAAGTTTCAGGCTCAACTCCCCGATCTCCAGGGGAAAAAATCTCAGAGCTTTCTGAGAACCTGAACAGTTGCTGCCATCCAGAGTTCAATACTGAGTTAGCTAGATCATAATTTGACTTGAAACAGGTCAGCTTCATATGTCAATTACTAGAACATAATTAGATATAAACAACAGGTGCAGGAATTCCCATTATTCAATAGTCCAAATCTGAAAGTTTTACTCAGCTTGCTTCAGTTCAGAATGAACTTCACAACTAAGAATTTTAGTTAAGTTAAGATCAGGAGAAAACAACTAAGGTTTCATTATTCCAAATGACTACTTAATTTTCTAGGGTGGTAAGGTAAGCATAATTACTAGAGTGTAAGCCGTGCCCTAGAGAGCCAGTGTGGTGCAGTAGTTTGAGTGCTGGACTGACTCTGGAGACCAGGGTTCAGATCCCCGCTTGGCCATGAAAAACCACTGAGTGGCCTTGGGCAAGTCACAATCTCTCAGCTTCAAAGAATGGCAATAGCAAACCCTCTCTGAAGAAACTGGCCAAGAAAACCCTGTGATAGGATCTCCATAAGTAAAAAAACAACTTGAAGGCACACAATAACAGCAATTACAATCATATTGGTGATACCTGACCTCCAAACTGCAGAAAACCTATCCCTGTCACCTTAGGGTCGTCACAGGTTGATACAACTTGAAAGCAAACAACATACACACAACACACACAAGCACTACCCTACCCTACCCAATTTAGTGAGACTTACTCCTATCACCATGGCCATATTTATCTTTATCTGCCTTTTTGCCAGAACTTATTTTTAAGACAGCTGACAAAAATTAAAATAAATTTAACACATAAAAACACACTGGTCTACTTCCACAGATGCTTAGAATCTAAGAAAGTAGGCCCTACCGCATTTCGAACCCTACCTGTCCAAACGACACATGTGGCTGAAATGTGAGAGAAATAGACTCAAAACACACACTGGGGCTTAACATTGGGGGGGAAAAAACCCCAAAACAAAACAAAACCCTGGCTTGATCCAGTTAATGCCAGAAAGAGCAATCTATTGCACCAGTATGTAGACAATATCCCAGTGCAGAGATGGGGGAAGGGGCTGGTGAGTCACTAGCACCACTGGCACCATTACTGACAATAGTTTTTTTTGTAACCCACCCATGAACCGATGGCACAAGCACACGAGTGGTCAGCTGCATCATCAACCCATTGCACCATTGACCCATTACACACCTATTAACAAACACATCAGGTCACCAACAATATAATGTATTTAATAAGTACAGTAACAAACTGGCACATACAACAGGGGGATATAGTGGTAATGGGAAGAAAGGAGGCATGTACCGTGGGGGGGGGGGGGGGAGTGGGGGAGTTCCATGATTATGCTGCACCAATGTGCTACTGAGCATACTGATGCCTGCATGAGCAGTTGATTGCTCATGTGATCTGTTGGCCAGTTGCACAGCCCATCATATGGGCAGGATGAAGGAGGCGACTGGAAACTGCTGGCAGAGTATACATGCATGCATGCATGTGTGTATGTGTCTGTGTGTTTGTAGCAGCACAGAAAAAATAATGGTGCTGCGAGGTATGTAGCCACAAATGCTCTATTTTGGCAGGTCAGTCCTCACAGAGGGATGGGAGCGATACAGACTGTGTGTCAGTTGTCGGCCCACTGTGGGAGCTGGTGGTACTGTCAACACATTCTCCCATCAATCAGAAAACCCCAAGAGTAGCCAGGTTTTCCCCTCTGTCTGTTGAGGCGCCAAGTCTACAAACGTTTACAAAAGTCTACAAACTGCAAGCTAGACAGCAGGCTTGGGAAGATACCAGAGCAAAATTAGAGCAGGTTTAGTCATATCTGTGATAAATTTCTCAGTTATTATTCTGGTGGTTTAAGCAGCCTAGGATGAAGTGATTAGAGTTAGTTTCTTCCTGGGAACTAAAGGGGTGCAGTGGTGCACCAAATGACCCTCCAGAACTTAAACTACAGTTTAAACTACAGTTAGCATATCTCGTAACTATTATCCACAGCAAATGTTTCCATCCAGACATGGTTTGATTTGCTTTTTTGACGAGAATGATAGCTGAGAAATTTATCACAGATATGACTAGACTTGTTTTCATTTTGCCCTTCCAATATTGACCTGGTGTCTTCCTAAGCCTGCTGAGTAGCCTGCTCTCCAATGTTGACCTTCTCCAGTTGCTCAGACATATACTATAAAAAGACTACGCTAAATCTAACCAAGAAGATCTATCCCAAATAGTCATATTCATCTGACCCTAAATAAACTAGGTCATTAGGATTAAAACAGGTCATTAGAAATCTTTTGTTAGTGCAATTATACAGAGTGTATGAAGTTATGGTAAAGGGAAGATAACGACAGGACTACAAAACAGAGAAATAGAAGAAATTAGATCTCAAATTAATAATTTAAAGTATTAGCAAAAGTTATGCACATCTTAATACCATGACAAGCATTATTTAGCAAGGGTGAATCAATCAGTGAATCAATCAGTGACAAACAGTTGGCACTAATAAATGCTGTTCGTAAGAGCTGTTCGACAGTGGAACAAACTCCCTCGGAGTGTAGTGGAGTCTCCTTCCTTGGAGGTCTTTAAGCAGAGGCTGGATGGCCATCTGTCGGGGATGCTTTGATTTGGATTGCCTGCATGGCAGGGGGTTGGACTGGATGGTCCTTGCGGTCTCTTCCAACTCTACGATTCTATGATTCTAAATGCAAAAAGTGAAGAAGGTCATTTTGATTTTGAACTCCCTATCACAAGCCTTCTAACTGGAAACATCAACATTTAGCATGTTAACACACTAAGTGTAAATACACTAACACTATGAAGAATATACTAACCAGAAATCTGAAGTTAGAAATGGCATGCTCCAGTCTAAGGGAACACGTTGGCTGTGAAGTGCTATCTGGGAAGGGGTTTAACAAGGGGATAATGATATTATTCTCTAGAAATAATGGAACAACTTGAAATGTTGGTCTTTTAAGTGTAGCAAGTAATTTTACATTTGTTTTGAGGTGTCATCTAGAGGAATTTGGGGGCAATTTTGTATTTTAAGTATATTTTTATGCAATTTTAAAAATAAATATACAGTGGTACCCCGGGTTACGAAAATAATCCGTTCCGCGGCGCCCTTCGTAACCCGAAATCTTTCGCAAGCCGAAAATGCCATAGGCGCTAGCGCTGGAAGCCGCAATTTGGTGCGAAAAAGCGCCGAAAAGCACCAAAAAAATTTTTCGTAAGCCGAAAAAAAAACATAACCCGGAACAGTTTTTTCCTATGGAATTTTTTCGTATCCCGGAAATTTCGTAACGCGGTGCTTTCGTATCCCGGGGTACCACTGTAATGTGTAAAGTGTTCCTTTCTAAATGACAACTATGATCTATTTTTTAAAAAAAAATAGCAAGTAGACTCATCCTTCCATATTTGCAGCTTTATTATTTGCAGCTTTGATTATTCACGGATTTGATTAGTATGTTCTCTCTAGGAATATCTAGATCCTCCAGTGCAACTCTATGGTCAACTTTAACTAAAAGTTGCACTGAAAGACCTAGAGATTCCTAGATAGAATACTCTACTAGGCATTTGTAACTCCTCCAGAGCAGTTCTATGATCAGTGTCTGTTGGATGTTAACCACAGAGTTGCACTGGAGGACCTAGACATTTCTAGAGAGGTCTCCTCTCAGGTAAAACATGGTATTTTTGTTATTTGCAGTTTTTCCATATTCACAGGGGTCTTGTGCCCCTAACCCTAATGAATATGGAGGGACAAGTGTAATCAATTATTTTTTCCTGCCTAGATAACTTAAAGGCACCAGATCTCATCCAACGCTGGAAGCTAAACAGCATCAGCTCTGCTTTGGATTTTGACCACTATGGAATACAGGTGCTGCAGGCTGTAGTTCAGAAGAAGAAACTGGAAAAAACACCTCTGAGTATTTCATCGATAACAAAACCCTATGAAAATCATGGGGTTGCCAAGAGCTTTAAAAGCACATTTTGTTGTTATTTGTTTGCAGTTGTTTCCAAAACACATACACACACACACAATTATTTTTGGAGAAAAAAAACTCCCAGTTCTGACAAAAATGCAGACCTAATCCATAGTACCTGCGTCAGGATATTTGTTCTCTTTTATTCCAGATTTCAATTAGTGATTCAGGGCATCGAAATATCCGGTTTGATTCTAAAGAACAGGTACGTGGCCAAGGGATATATTCCATTCTTGGATGATAGTCTCTAGAAACCAAAAAATGAAAAATCCATTGCTCCCTGTCCTATTCTCTGGAGCAGCAGAAAACAAGCTTGCTCCATCCTCAATATGACACCCTTACAAATACTTAAACAGGGCTATTATATCAGCTCTTAACCGTCTCTTCTCCAGGCTAAAGATACCCAGCTCCCTAAGTCTCTGCTTATACAACATGGTTTCCAGACCCTACACCATTTTGGTCACCCTCCTCTGGACACACTCCAGCTTGTCAACATCCCTTTTGAATTGTGGTGCCCAAAACTGGGCACAGTATTCTAGGTGAGGCCTGACCAAAGTAGAATAGAGTAGAACTATTACTTCTCTTTGTATTATCTCCAAATAAAGGGTTAACAAAATTGGCTAAAGTGGTAGTATGCTTCTTAGTCCCTCTAGGAACAGCTAGAGTCTTAGAGTAACCTTTTAGTAGAATCCAAAAAAGGTGAAGCAGCATTATTTCACCAGGGGCCCACACGATTAAGGCTACAAGAAGCTTCAAATGATTCACCAGGTTTCAGCAGGAGAAGATGGCATAATGGGTCCCCTATACTGGCTCTGCTGCAATACTTTGCCTTTTTCCTGCTCAACTATAACCTGGCAGCTGCCATTCCATCAGGCTGCTGCAGGAGAGAGATGTTGCTTTTATGGATCTGCAATCTACTCTGGGACCCTTTCCAGCTAAACAGCAGAGTATAAATGCTCTAAATAAACAGGCAAACAAGCAGAGTCACTCCATCAGCTCTGTTAGGAAACCAACCCATTTAGGCTCTTCTTCTCCCTGCATTATTCCTATCTCAGCTGTTCCTTATAAGAACTTTTCGGAACTGGTGCTCAAGTTTATCATCTTTCTTCTTCCCTCCTCACCAATTCTCCCTTGTGATGTTTCTTTTAGATTCTAAGCACGGCAAGAATCAAGAATTTGGCTTAATTGTATGATTGAAATGCACTGAATACATAAAACAGTTTAGATATTGGAGGCATTGTGCAGCCAGTTGTGCTTTAAGATGTTTATATAAATATATTTCCTGCAAAATATATATTATCTTTATATTTAGATTGTGTCTAGGTTTTTCAAAATTTAAAAGGAACAAATCACCATGTAAGAAGTACCATAATATTCACTTCACCTGTAAACTCAGTGATGGAATCATGTGACTCTCCAGGAGCTGTTGGACTGCAATGCTCAAGCCGGAATAATCAACGGTGAGCAATCTTAGGAGTTACAATCCAACATCATCTGTAAGATAACGACTTACAGGCAGCCAAATCTCGCTAACTATTTCCCCTTATTTAACAGTTTCAGATAACCCTCTTGGTCAGTGCTAATCAAAGCAATGGTCTGCGGACTGGTGCTGGTCTCCAAGCCATTTGCTACTGGTCCTAGGAAAGCTTTGAGGAAAGAAAGGAACAATTGTATCCAAGAGTCACGAATACGATACTGGTCCTTGGCTCACTCACCAAAAAAAGTCAATCATCCACATCAGACAGCTCAAGAACCAATGTTCTAGGTCTCTTGTTCTCTAACCTGAGAATTTCCTAATTTCTATTCAGAACAGCAAAATAAATCCTGATCCTCTGTGTGTGTGTGTGGTGATAAGTGAAAATAAGTCTCACCAAACCTAAAACCAATCTAAGACTGTTGTAAAACAAAGAATTTTGGTTGGCCCATATGCAGGAATAATCAGTTACAGTACTATTGCAGAACACTGGTCTCAACTGGCCAGGACTCAAAAATAGGACATACTCTGACTTTAGTCCAGTGAGGCAAAGGGAGGAAATGGGGGGAGCCTTCAGTCCAAGTATTAGTGTGCAAGAAAGACAAGAGGAACCAGCAGCCTTTAGGGCCATGGGGGACATGAAACCTCTTTTCAGAATCCCTTAAAACCACAGTGCAGTCTCAATTATAATTTTGTGTGGTGGTGTCTCCTGCTCTTTGCCTGCCCATACAAATTCATTCCCTTAGCTGCATCTTTCACTGGTGGTGGCAGGGGCAGTTGGGAAACTTGCGAGGCTTGGGTGCAGGACGTCACTTCTAAAGTTTGGAATGGCACCATTTAGGAACAAGCTGACTAACTGGAGGAAAGAGTTAGAGTATGTGGCTGTCAGGGAGACGTGGAGGCAAAATGGAGCTTTCAGATTTGGAACTCTAATTAAACAATGGCGGGGTACAGACCGCCGCTTTGCGGCGGTCTGCTGCCGCCGCCAGTAGGTCCGCGGGGGAGCCGGAGCCTTCAGACGGCCCGACTCCCGCACGGACCGAAAAAAGAAGCTCCAAAATGGAGCTTCTTTTTTCGTCGCGTTTGCGACGTAGCGAGGCGCCAGGGGCGCGCTCGCTACGTCAGCAGCGGCGCGACGCGTACGGACGCTAAGCGTCCGATACGCAAAGATGGCGCCGGCCGTGTAGAAGGGCCGGCGCCATCTTGTACGGACGGAGTCCGTACTAGGCCATGGGGCGTCTAAAAGAGACGCCCCTTTTTTAAAATGGGACGTCCTCTGGACGTCCCAAATGGCGGTGCAGAAAGCACCTTTGTGAGCTTTGCTGGGACTTGGCTGTCAGGTTAGAACTGCTCCGCTGCTCCTGGTTTTTTCTTTCATTGCAACAGTAATAGCATTTACATTTCAATACCACTTAATAATGAAATCAGCAGAACTCAGCTGTTAGTGGTTTATAATCTGTAGGCCAATTGCCCTCAACAAGATAAGTACTCATTTTACTGACTTACGGTGAGTCAACCTTGGGGCCCTGGGATTGAACTCACAACCTTGTGGCTGCAGTACTGGCATTTAACCACTGTGCCATCAGGCTCCTTCCATTGGACAGGCTGAGAAAAGAGGTAACAAAAGAAACAATGTTTGTATGTGTATGGGTGAACACTTAAAGCTGTGTGGGAAAGACATGTCTCTGGTGATGCAGAGAGAGGAGTGTCTGAAGTTGATTCTTGGAAAGAGTCCTTCACCTTAGAGTGGTTCCTGTAGTTAAATCTCTCCCTTTCCCCATCCATGCCAGTCTCCAGTCCCAAGCTTGTGGCCTCTTGATAACTCCGCCTACAGGCACACTGGCTGAGCCCATCCCAGTGAAAAAGAATTGAATTTCCTTCCTCACCAGGGAGAAGCTTCTTCCTTTGTACAGGTCACCTTGAGAGCAGAAACCGAGCAGCTGGCTGAGCAGCAACAGAAAGGCCTCTTGTCCACACTAGCCTTTGCTGGAGGAGTGGCATGGTCGAGAGGCTTCTCAGCTGCAGGTCTGCCAGCTGCTTTGGTTGCTTGCATCCAAGGTGACTAAGTGCAAAGAAAGCATTTACCAAGATTGGTTGTTCTGAATCTGCAGTAGAACAATAGACCCAATATGAAAAAATAGTAATTGCCCTAGATGAAAGGGAGCAGTAGCAATAAAAGGTTTGGGGACCACTGGTCTAAAACAAAATATGGCTTAGCCCATAAGGTCCAGGGACATTCTTAAAATGCAAAATATAACAAGCATGCTAAAACTAGTTATGTGTTGGGTGAATGAGAATCCCCTATCTTTCTATCTATCGGATTCCCAGTGATTGGGCAGTATATAAATAAATCCTATTATTATTATGTGACACTCAAGGCATAAAATACCTTGAGGTTCATATTGAAAGATGGGAAATTAAAACATTCAGTTAATATACAGGCTGAGTACCCCTTATCTAAAATGTCTGGGACCAGAAGTGCTTCATATTTTCAGATTTTTTTTCCGGATCTTGGAATACCTGTATTTGCATACACATAATACACAACCTGTGTGCAGAAAACTGAGCAGGCTTGGATTCAGAGGCAGAAGGAGTGAAGATCAGGAGAAGGAACACTAACAACCTAAGATATGCAGATGACAGAATACTACTGGCAGAAACCAACAAAGACCTGGAGCAATTACTTAAGAAGGTCGAGGAGAAATGTGCCAAGGTAGGCTTAAAGCTGAACATCAATAAAACAAAAATAATGGCCAAGGAAGAGCTACAAGAGTTCACCCTAGATAATGAGAAAATTGAAATAATCAAAGTTCCCATATCTTGGTTCAAACATTAATCAGAATGCAGACTGAAGTCAAGAAATTAGAAGGAGGTTAAGATTAGGAAAGTCAGCCAAGAAAGAAATGGATAGGAGCCTAAAGAGATAACTCTGAACACTAAAGTGAGGATCATACAAGCCACTGTATTTCCCATCACCATGTATGAATGTGAGAGGTGGGCAGTAAAGAAAGCCAACAGAAAGAAAATAAATTCTTTTGAGATGTAATGCTGGAGAAGAGTGCTGAGGATACCATGGGCAGCCAAGAAGACAAACAAATGGGTGCTTGAACAGATCAAGCCCGAACTATCCCTGGAAGCCAGGATGACTAAATTGAGGTTGTTGTATTTTGACCACATTAAGAGAAGACATGATGTGAAATTGAAAAAACAAGCAAACAAAAAACAATGCCAGGTAAGGCAGAAGGAAGCAGAAACACAGGGAGGCTAGATGAAAGGACTCAGTCAGAGACGCTATAGGCCTAAACCCACAGGATCTGAGTAGAGCAGTTGAAGATAGTGGTTCTTGGAGATGGTTCATTCACTGGGTCGTCATGAGTCGAGGTTGACTCAAGGGCAGTTAGCAACAATACACAACACAAGTAGTGTAGTATGTACTGTATTTGCTAGGCTGGACAGAGACATAGCTGGATAGATTGTTGTTGTGTGCCTCAAATCATTTGAGGACCTGTGAAATGGCATGAATCCAAACACAGCGCTCAACACGAATCCATGCCTCACATCATTTCATAGATACTCGCATCACTCTCCAGCCTTGCATCTTATTCATTTCCTACTTGTTTTGTGGATGAGATGCGAGGCTAGAGAGGATATGAGAGACAGGTCCAAAACACAGTGCAGGAATAATCCAGTTTGAGACTACTATAACTGCCCCTGGCTCAATGGTAGGGAATTCTGGGAACTGTAGCTCTCTGCGACATTTGAATTTCTCTGTCAGAGAGCTCTGATGCCACAATAAACTACAACTCCCCAGGTTCGCTAGCACTGAGCCAGGGCAGTTATATCGGTCTCCAACTGGATCATTTCTGCAGTGTCCTGGGCCACAGACTAGCAGGAGCACTGAATCCATCACCCTGAAGGTGGAAGTGAGTGGCTGGTAGCAAAATATTTTGCTTTTTGGAGGTTTGGGGATTTCTGGATTAGGGATCCTCAACCTGTATTTATATTAGAGCTTTAAACATTTAACTGCGCACACTGGCTCAATGAACCAAGGAGATTTGCAAACAAGTATTACATGAATACTAAATGTTCAATAACTGCCACTCCACTTGAGCGCTCTACATTTCAAGAGAATCCCAGTTTCATAACCCTTCAAAAGAACTTGTCACACTTACACCACAGTAAGACTCAGCACTGAAGTATGGGAAAGCCTTTATGATCTGGGCCCTTCCTTGTTCTCATCAAGTTTCAGATGAGCCTCATTAATTGCATAACAGCATCTTTAACATACTTTTAACTCTACACTCGTCCCTCCATATTTCCAGCTTTGATTATTCACAGATTTGATTAATATGTTCTCTCTAGGAATATCTAGGTCCTCCAGTGCAACTCTATGGTCAACTCTAACTAAAAGTCACACTGAAAGACCTAGATATTTCTAGAGAGAATACTCTGCTAGGCATTTGTAGCTCCTCCAGCTCAGTTCTATGGTCAGGTTCTGTCGGACGTTGACCATAGAGTTGCACTAGAGGACCTAGAGACTCCTAGAGAGGTCTCCTCTCAGGTAAAAACATGGTGTTCTTGTTATTTGCGTTTTTTCCCATATTCACGGGGGTCTTGTGTCCCTAACCCTAGCGAATATGGAGGGACAAGTGTACATCATATATTCACTCACTCAAAATTAAGTCCTCCTCAACTCAGGGCAACTTCCACCTCAACAAGGATAGGCTTCCTGCCAGGAATTGCCTCTTTTCAGATATATGAGGGAAGAAAGGCATAGCCTGGTAACATACACACTCAACCCACCCAGGCCTTTTACACCCTTTGCAATACTCTGGTAGGAACACCCTCTTTCTGCACTGGTTGTTGCTGTTGCGTGCCTTCAAGTTACTTTCCCAACAAGTATAGAAAAAGGGTGTGTGTGGACACACACACACATACACACACCACTGTCCTATGTCTTCAAGTCATTTCTGACTTACTGAGACCCTAAGGCAAACCTATCATGGGGTTTTCTGAGCAAGATTTGGTGGGTGGGTTGCCATAGCCTTGACCTGAGGCTGAGAGAGTGTGACTTGCCCAAGGTCACCCAATGGGTTTTATGGCCTGGTCTCCAGAGTCATAGGGCCCAAACAGACAGGCCAAAATAAAGCTGCTTTGGGTCACTTTGGAGGTATGCTGTTTAAATGATGCATGCGTCCTAAGAGGCCAGAAGCCATGCCAAAGCCATGCTCCGTTCCTAAGGACTGAGCACAGCTTTGGCGCAGCTTCTGGCCTCTTATGATGCGTGCATCATTTAAACAGCATACCTCCAAAGTGACCCGAAGAGTTTGGGCCCATAGTCCACAAGGGGGAGGGGGCAGGCAATTTATGCAGCCTTTTGGGACCTAAATTCCTAAGCGAGGCCCGAAACACACTGCAGAAATAATCCAGTTTGAGACTGTTTTAACTGCCCTGGCTGAGTGCTTGGGAATCATGGGGGACTGTCGTTTATTGTGGCACCAGAGTCACAACAACAGATAACAGTAATAACAACAGAGAAGGCTAAGTGACTCACAGAACTATAGTTCTCCAATTTGGAGGAGGATAAGCTGCCAAGGGAAGCATCATCATTATCATCACCATTTCTTCATATTCCACCTTTCTCCAGCAACAGAAGCTTTCAGAGAAGCGTTCCCAGGCATTGCGTGGCTATTATTTGCTATTTGGCGTTTTTAATTTGTTGCCTGCTTTACTTTATTGTACCCTTCCCTCTATTGCTATGTATTTTATATGTATTATCCTCTTATTTCTTAGATTGTACTCCACGGGCAGGTTTACTCTTATCTATTTTATTGTTTTCACGTAGAGCGCTGGGTAAATCTGCAGCGCTATATAAATAAAGCATAATAATAATAACAATAACAATAGGTGCAAAGCACACTGCAGAAATAATAACAATAACAACCCAGTTTGAGCCTGCTTTAACCGCCCTGGCTGAGTGCTAGGGTCATTCCTGGGAGCGAGAGCCCTTTGAGACATTTATCCTCCTGTCAGAGAGCTCTGGAGCCACAATAGACTACAATTCCCAGGATTCCCTGGAGCCAGGGCAGCTCAAGCGCTCCCGACCTGGAGCATTCCTAAGGGCTCTCAAACCCTCCCCAGCCCAGTCGTAGGCGGCGGCAGCAGCTCTCCACAAACGCTCCCAGGGGGGCAACAATCCTCCTCCCCTTCCCCTCAACAGACAACCTCCGCCTTCTTCTTCGTCAGGCCAAGAGCCTGTTTATCTCTCTTGCTGGCTGGCCCTTTTCCTTTCCCTCTGCGCTTACCGTGGCTCCGAGCCCAGCTGTTTAGGGGTTGTATAGTAAGGGGCTGCTTGCCCTTGCCGAGGAGGAGGAGGAGGAGGAGAAGGGCGGTCCCCCTTCAGCCTTCGGCTCCGCTCCCAACCGCCGGCAGTGCTGCCGCCGTCGACGCCGCCCCAGCGCAGCAAAATGATGCCATCTCACGGAGGAGGAGGAGGAGGAGAAGAAGGAGCGACTCTCCTCCGAGAGAAGAGCTCGCGCCCCTCCGCGCCGGCGCTCCTTGGCCACTGGCCCGAGCGAGGGAGCGCGCACGTACCCCTACGTATTACGCAAGCACGTATTACGCAAGAGAGCGCGCACGCACTCTCCCCTAACCGTCCCAACTGGCCGAACGCGGCCGCGCATGCGCACTATTGCCCCCCTCCCCGGCAAGGAAGGCAGTGAGGACTAGGCGGAAATGGATTGATTGAGAGACGGAGAGAGAGCGCACAGTGGTCTCTTCATTTCAGGGGCGATGGCGAAGGACACGCCCACTTCCGCCCGCCGTGAATGTAGTAAAAAAAAGACAATGAAAAAGAGAACACAACACTGTTCGTTTTACCTGAGAGAAGGCCTCTCTAGGAATCTCCAGGTCCTCCAGCGCAACTCTATGGCCAACATGATCTGCCAAAAATGGATCACAGCATCTGTGCTGCTGGAGGAAATGCCCAAAGAAGTGTTTTCTCTAGGAAGTTCTAGAGCACAACTCTATGGTCGACTTCCAGCAGAATTTTGCCAGATTCCTAGGGAGAATGTACTAATGAAAGCCGCAAATGTGGAGGGCTGACTGTAGTTGGGTTCCCAGCCCTCGGTCCGCGCTTAAGAGAGGTCCCTGGGCTGAACACCAGTGTCTCTAAAAGTGAGGGGCAGAGGAGGTCCTGGAGAAAATGACCAGCTGGCATGCAAACACATAAGTCCAAGACACGCTGCAGGGGTTGTATATATAGCCCCTAAGTAGGGTTGCCATAATTCTGGACCTCCAAACTGGGACAAATGTAGGACAAAATTTTCAAATGTAGGACACATTTTGTAAAAATGGAGGACACACAAAAAAAATGATGCTTTTTTTAAAAAAGGTTAATATAAATGCATGTTTCTTAGGCATGATCAAAATGGAGGACATTTTGGCATTGTTCCTAGACAGATGGCAGAAATGTACTTCCCTTTCTGGCTAACCTTCCTTCCCCATCCCAAACAGCATATTTGGGCATTGAAGAGGAGGAAGAGTGGAAAAGGCAGAGGAGGAGGAAGAGGAGAAGAAGAAGAGGAGGAGGAGAAGAAGAGATGGAGAAGAAGAGGAGGAGAAAGAAGATGAAGAAGAGGAGGAAAGGGAGGAAGAAGGAAGAGGAAGAAGGGGAGGAAGAAGGGGAGGAAGAGGAGGAGGAGAAGAAGAAATGGAGAAGAAGAGGAGGAGGAAGAAGATGAAGAAGAGGAGGAAAAAGGAAGAAGGAAGGGGAGGAGGAGGAGGAGAGGAGGAAGAAGAAGAGGACGAAAAAGATGAAGAAGAAGGGGAGGAAGAGGAGGAAAAAGATGAAGAAGAAGGGGAGGAAGAAAAGGAGGCAGAAGAAGAGGAGGAGGAGAAAGAGGAAAGGCTCTTTCCTCTGTCTGGCTGCCTCCGTCGCCAACGGAGGAAGCCAGGCAAGGGAATGGGGCCTCACTGAAGCCAAGCCCCAAACCCCTGCCTGGCTGCCTCTGTCGCCATTTTGCCCCCACCCCCGGGATTCCCCCCCCCCCGCGACGGAGGCAGTCAGGCAGGGGTTTGGGGCTTTGCTTCAGCCGTCCTCCAAGCCCCAGCCAAGCCTGGAGGACTCCGCGATCGTGGAGGAGCCCCCAGGGCATGGCTAGGGCTTGCAAGACAGCCGTCCTCCAAGCCCCAGCCAAGCCTGCAGGACTCGCTGGGGGGGGGAGTCCCGGGGGCGGGGCCAAACCGGGGCGGGACCTGCAGACCTGCCCCAAATCGGGAAAGTCCCGCCCCCAGGCGGGATATGGGAACCCTACCCCTAAGGGATCAAATCAGGGCTATGGCAACCGCACACCATTGCCCTGATACGGCCATTCCAGGGTGCAAAAAGGAGCCACAAAAAGCAGCTCCTTTTTGCACCCTGAAAAAGGTGTGATAGTGTGGCATCGTGGCTGTACAGTGCTCCTTCGGCGCTGCGTTGTGTGGATGCAGTGCGGAGGAGCGCAATGACACCGTGTGGTGTGTGGGGCAGCGCACAGCATCAGGGTGCACTGGGGTGGAGCCAGGGAGTGCGTCATGTGGACGCGACACCCCAAGTCCGCCCCCAAATCGGTCTTTCTATTACAAGGCCTGCAGAAATAATCTAGGTTGACACCTCTTTAACTGCCCTGGCTTAGTACTAGGGAATCCAGGAAATCATAGCTTTTTGTGGCACCAGAACTCTCTAACATGTCTAAGGACTGAATGTCTCACAAAACTACAGTTCCCAGAATTCCCTAGCATTGAGCCAGGGTAGTTAAAGCGGTCTCAAACTTGATTATTTCTGCAGTGTGTTTTGGACCAGTGTTTTCAAGAATGAAGAAGCTATGGAAGAAATAATAATGGGCCCCGTACAGACAGGACAAAATAAAACTGTTTAAATGATGCATGTGTCCTAAGAGTTAGGACTGGAGCGTGGTTTTGGCCTGTCTGTATGGGGCCAATGATACGGTTTATGGCTGGCCAGGGATGACTTTACATGTGTGTTTTATTATGTATGATTTTGTGTGAACTGTCAAGTTAACAAGTCTGTAAGCCACTCTGAGAGTATTTGTTTCTGAAAAGTGGGGCATAAATACAATAAATTAAAATAAATACATTTTAGAGCATACTCACTTTTAGGGTCAATTGACTGACAGTCTGTGGAAATGAGCCTTCAACTCTGTATGTGGTAATTCTGAGCAAAGCTGTTTGAGGCATTACTCCTTGTCTGAGGCTGCATCCACACTGCAGAAATAATCCAGTTTGAGAGCACTTTAACTGCCATGGGTCCATGCTATGGATTTCTAGGAAATTATAGTTTTGAGAGGCATTTAACTTTCTCTGTCAGAGAGTTCTGGTTTCCCACCAAACTACAGTTCACAGAATTCCATAACATTGAGCCATGGCAATCAAAGCGGTCTCAAACTGGATTATTTCTGCGTATCGAGCTTAAGGAGGCACATACACAGTAGAAATAATGCAGCTTGACACCACTTTAAGTGCTGTAGCTCCATCCCTGGGATTTGTAGTTTTACATGTTCTGTAGCCTTTTCTGCCACAGAGCACTGATGCCTCACAAAACTGCAAGTCCTATGATTTTGTCGAATGAAAGCATGGCAGTTAAAGTAGTGTCAAACTGCATTATTTCTACAATGTAGATGCACCCTAAGTCCCAGTTAAGATAGCAGAAGCTACATCTGAGTAAATATGCATAGGCTTGGGCTGCAGAACAGCTTTGGCCTACAGGAAAAGTACGGTCTGTTACCTAGTCAGTTGTAAAACTATGACCCAAATTGCATTTCCCACGCCCAAGCATTTGGCTAATGCTTAGTTTGAACTATGAAAGAACTATGCAACCTCAAAATGAAAATTAAATTTAAATTTATAGAGTGCCTAAGAATGTAATCCTAAAAATACCTACTAGAACATGTTGTGCCAATGAATATGAGGACATTTCACACTCTGTGCCAAGAATGGCCGACTAAAGCTTTATTTAATTTGGGGGGGGGGGGGGGAGAGAAGAGGAGGAGATGGAGAAAATTGGGGATTGGAGACAAACGTAAAAGGCAATGGAAAGAGGGGGAAACCAATTGTAAGTGATAGTTTTCCAAACACTTGAGCTCCTGTCACGCACTTTGCCCTTTTACCCTCAAGATCCCTCCCTGGATCAGGTATTTGGGCCTCAAGGTGATCCCTATATGGACCAGTGGCTGGGTTAGTCTGTGGGGTCGCTGGAGTAAATATGACCAGACCACCTATCAAAACGTAACAGAAACAGTGAGACACAGCTGTAAAAAATAACAAGTAGAAATTTATTAATACACAATTAAATCAAACATTGACCCTGAACTATTTAAATCTTTCACAGCACCCCAAAACACTGTTCAGTTCTTCTTCCTAGCACAGCTCAGTGCTGTGAAATTCTGGGAACTGAGTCTTAAGACATTTTGGTCCTCAAATCTGGACTGAAAATCCATAGTGTTGATTCCTGGATATCTTGCTACAATACTGTGCTCCAAAAAATGAGTATTCAATCAAAACACATGGCTAAGTACATAGACATGACACTGCCCAGATCCAAAGGATAAATGGGACACCCTTGAATTTAGTGCCACACAGTCGCAGAACTAATATACCCACTATACCACACCAAGATCAATACAACTTCAAAGGATCACTGTGTTTTGATGTGGCACAATAATCAGGGTATCATATGCCTCTAGAGACAGGCCAACATACACTTTCCTTGCACTTAGGGTTGCCATACCTGAGGACCTCCAAACCGGGACAAATGTAGGACAAGGTTTAAAAATGTAGGACCTTTCTTTTTTTCTTTTTTTTTTTTTTTAAATTTCCTGGCCAGGGACATGGCATCCCTACTTACACACCTACAGTGTTGTGACTTGCAGGAACTACATACAATACTTGGTTAGGCAAAATAAAGTTAGAACACCATGTATTCTTTGGTCTGTCATCTCAGCAGGGCTATACCTTTCCATTATGCTGTGAAGAAATGGAATCTGCTTCATGCAGCACTCTTATTTTTTAAATTGACCTCGGGCTCCCAAAAGTGTATGTGTCAAGCCATAAATCAACCCATATTTAATCTCTGTGCAATTTCTTTCCATCCAAACTGATCTGAAAATGAAAAAGGAAAACCACAAGTGAGCAGAGTGCTGAAACCAAAATTGTTTCTGTTTGACATAACATTTTGGGGGGTGGCCTTTTCTCAGCATGTTAAAGATAAGCTATATTCCAGTGTGTGAGAGAGAATTTCAAGAATAAAATTCAGCATTCCTTATAACAGTTGGAAGTGTAGCTCCAACCTAATTTGTGCATATTCCAAAACTCCTAGGATATCCCATGCTTTCAGGCTGCCCCATTTTAAGCCATAAAAACTGGTGGTAAGAATACAACCTACAAAACCAGGTTAAAGGCAAAATATTGGTTGCCAAGACATTCATGAAATATGCCCAAATAAGATTTTCTCACAGCACTTTTAAACTGAATTAAACATTTGTAAGGTTGAATATGAAATGCTTTTGAAATAGATAATGATTAAGCAGCTTTCTGAAGTATAAACAACCAAGAGCCCAGGTTTAAATCACTATTCAGCCATGTAGTGGTGACCTTTGTCCATTCACTTGCACTACAACAAAGAACAATTAAGGCAGTAAAATGGGTAGGGTGGGGGAATAGAACTATTCCTATTATCCTGAGTTCCTTACTGTAGGAAAAATGGAAAATTAAGGTAATTAGCAAATAAGTTAACTTGCAGTACTGCAAGTTAGAGACAACTTGATCACATGAACTTCAGTTGCCAGATATATATGTGAGCAAAGTTTGTGAAACAAAACAAAAGCCCACAACTGTTTTCAAAAAGGGAATATGAAATACAAAGAATAGTAGTCATGTTCTGAACCATATTTCTGTTCCCAAGTGTTCACATTCCTTTGCTTGTACTGGACATTGGGCTGCAAGTTTCATCTTTGTAAACCCCAATGACTTGTATTCAGATGCATACTACAAATCTACAGCGCTATATAAATAATAATAATAATAATAATAATAATAATAATAATACCTCTACTGAACCTAAAGGTGATACATGGTCATCAGAGCAAGTAGCTATGGTTAGTGTTATTCTTCATACATTTGCCTAGTCTCCTGTTAAAGCTATCCAACCTGCCTCAGGGGAGAAGGCAGACTGTTGTTAGGATTGGGGGGGGGGGTTGTGTTTTGTGGGTCAGGGCCAGCAGCATGGGCCAAGAGCACTGATGATTTGGAGAGGCCTGGGGGAACTCTGTGGAAAGTACGGAACAACTGAGAGGAAATAGTGCCATGAGCTGGATGGTGACACTTTTCTTGTTTGTTGTTGTGTGCCGTCAAGTCATTTCCGATGTATGATGACCCTAAGGCAAGCCTGTCTTGGGGGTTTCTAGGGCGGAGAGTGTGTAACTCAAAAAAAGGTCACCAGTGGGTCTCTGTGGTCAAATGGGCAAT
The DNA here is from genome assembly GCF_019175285.1 of Sceloporus undulatus. Classification (NCBI taxonomy): domain Eukaryota; kingdom Metazoa; phylum Chordata; class Lepidosauria; order Squamata; family Phrynosomatidae; genus Sceloporus; species Sceloporus undulatus. The sequence goes on along the minus strand of NC_056525.1, from coordinate 214,521,502 downwards.
TGAGCCCTGACCTCCAGAATCATAGTCCAATACTCAGACCACTATGCCACGCTGGCTCTCAGTGCAAATCTGCATAAGACAGGGTGGCTGTCATGGCTGTGTATATATTTTAAATGGGAGGAAATTAGGAGAGTTTTAGCAGTGAGATTGAGAGATGAAAGCAAATGCTGGTGTGAAAAGTAGTTCAATCTGTTTTGCTTTTCTGTTATTTGAGAACCTTTGCTTTCTGCCTCTTTAAGGGAAACTGAATAGAGCTCTGAATGCTGGAAGGAAATGATAGATCGTAGAAGAGTTGTGTTCAGTTTCACATTAAAAGTGGTACTCTGTTAGGCCGCTGCCAAGGTGTAAGAGCAGATTTTGTTTAATAAAGTTGAACTTGTTTGTAACTTGCTGGAACAGAATATAACACAATGTGTAGTGGTGATTCTGCATTTGCACAGCAGAAATAATCCAGTTTGACATCACTTTAACTACCATGGCTCAGTGCTATGGAATACTGGGAATTATAGTTTGTTGGAGCACCATAGCTCTCTGACAGAGAAGTTAAATGTTTCACAAAAGTACAATTCCCAGAATTCTATAGCACTGAGCCATGGCAGTTAAAGTGGTGTCAACTTGGATTATTTCTGATTTAGCCTTTGTTCTGCATATATCTGTACATCTACTGCATTTTGTCTCCTAAAAAGCTATCTACCACCCCTTTTACCCAGTTGACTACATATTTCATTATTGCATTTACATCAGGTCCTTAGGTTCCTTTCAAACTGAAGCAAGCGTCACAGAACACACTGTGAAGTAATCATTTAATAGGAGTCGGTGCATTTAAAACTGGAGCTGAGAGACGTGTTGATTTATGTTATGCTGACCTACAAGATAATAGCACTGATTTTGATATTGACAGTTTTCAAACTATATAAGTACTTATTCTTTCATTAATCTTTTAAATACACTGTAGAATTTCCCAATATATTTGCACCCATCAAGCGGGCAAACATTTGGGCTATTTCTAGAGATGCCTTATATTTCTATTTGTGCTTTCACTGAAAATGGAATATATATATGAGAAATTCTATGAAGTGGATAGTGAATACCACAAGCTGCCAATTAACAAAGTTAGCAGGTTTTACAGGAAATTAAGAAATACAAACATAGCATCTGTTCAGTTTCTAGAAAAAGAGATGGCCAGAGCCCCATTCACACTACATAATACATAATAATACATAATAATGCCCAAATCCCATTATATACAGTGGCATAGTAAAACAGTGTCCCTTATATAAAATGGTAAAATCAGGGCTTGCTTTTTAGAAATTATATCGATAGATAGATAGATAGATAGATAGATAGATAGATAGATAGATAGATAGATGATAGATAGATAGATAATATTTTCAAGCCATTGATGGTTGATGGTTGAATCTGTGGATAAAGAATCTGTGGATACGGAGGGCTGGCTGTACATTCTGATTCTAGTATTATGACAGCAAAAATATTTATATCCCCTTTCTCAGAGCCATGCAGTTTTACTTATCTCAATCACATGCTCCTTTAAAAAGACTGTAACTTTGTTTCATAGGAGAGATGGGCATATTGGTTGCCCTTCCATGCATCATTTTCAGATGTACAATATCCTTTTTCAGATGCACAGAGTTCAATCATGTGATAGATTTCTATAAAGGCTTTATTGGCAACTTTATTTTCAATCTTGAATCATCTCCAACATAGAATTTGTCTTTTTCAAATCACACTATAGGTTGTTATGTTACACTACCAGAATATCTGTACTTTACCTTGAATGTTGGAGACCTTGAAGAATTTACAAATGGAAGAGGGCAGTATTTGAGAACTGGAATTTTCTACCTTCAAACTATTATTCATATGCAAATTGGTACTGATGTATATAATTAAATTATCAATTATCAGTTTGAATAACCAGTGGATTGTGCAGTCCTAATTCTTAAAATGTGTTGAGAGGTTAGAATTAGGCACAAGCCGTTTTATCAGCAGAATCACCCACTGGGTGATCTTGGGCAAAACACACTCTCTTGGCCTCAAAGGAAGGCAAAGGCAAGCTACCTCTGAACAAATCTTACCAAGAAAACTCCATTATAGTTGGTTTTCCATAAGCTCGAAATGACTTGAAGGTACACAACAAATTGTTGACTCAGCTGGCCCCTTTTCATCTTCAGGTTCAACCCTGACTAGCCAAGATCTTATTTGGTTCTGGTGTGACTTGGCTCCTTTACTACCCCATCCTACTTCACCCCTTCTCTGTTTCATGTTTTGGTCCTTCAGCTGCTAGATCCTAGTCAGCAGAGCAGTCCTACCAGCCAATTTCTCTGTTGGAAGATTTGTGAGATCAGCTGGCAGAACAGGATTTTAAAGGGTGAACAGTATTCCATAGGCCGAAGTGCATTTATGCCTAGCCTTTTAAAGTCAGCACTGTTAGGATTGTACTTTTACCCAGTTAGGATTATGCTACAATAAAGCTGCTCCTCAAATTTGTTATTTGAAATAAACGTCCTCTTAAATACAGTTTAAGACTTTGTCCTCTTTTTTTTCTACTTTGCGGTGTGCCTTTACAGTTCTGGCTCATTTCTGTTCATGCTCATAGCAGCTGATGAACTATAATATGGGCAAACTGTCAGTTGTCATTGCCTTGACAGTTTTTCTCCAGCCATCATATGATTTACAGTACTTAGAAAAAAAGGATTCTATTTATTGTAATATTTTCTAGAAAATAGCTCTCTTTCAGAGGATTTAAAAAACAAAAACTTCTGCTTCCATTTGCCTCTGTAAAATGATCTCATTGCTCTATCCTGAATTGGTCATTGTTTGCTTATCATATAACAGAACACACTAAAATTGAATGAAAATTCAGTTATGCTGAATCAAATTTTTGTCTCTCTCTTTCCATAGAGTACCCATATAAAGTTGTTTTGTACGTATATGAAATTTTGTCTTGGGCTTGACTTTGGCCATAATTTAAATGATAATTGATTAGTCATACTTGTCTAATCACAAAAGATACATACAACCGTGAGGAGGCCTCTAGTCACATTAGACATTTCTAGCAAGAGACATGTGATCAACAATTCAGATACAGTGGTCCTGGGTTCAAGTTTCATGGAACTGTAATCAGCTCACAAGAGCTGAACCAGAGTATGTATCTCTACAGCACTTGCAGTTCCTGGGGTTTTGGCTGGTTTTGATGGTTTAGGGGAGTGAGAAGGAGGATCATATAGTGTTAAAGCAAAGTGCCGCATTTCGGTGGCACATGAGGGCATTTTATGGCATATTCCCCACACACATAAAATTGGAAGTATCTGCAGGCTCTGGAGAGGGCTTGGGGCTTGAGAGCCAAAAGGGGTGGGTGGGAATCTGCCTCAGAAGCCACATTGTCATGATTATAGCAGTAAATACACAGTAAATGGCATGGCTACTCCTATGTAAAAAAAAAAAAAAAATCCTAGGAATTATAGATGAAGAAGGTATACAAAATTCTCTAGCTAACTCGTGGTATTACAGTTCCCAGAGGACCTCAATTGAAGGGGAGAAATATTAAATCCACATTTAAGGCTGCAGTCCTATGGCCACTTTCTTGAGAGTAAGCACTACCGAATCCAGTGGGATGCATTTCTTTAGAGACACACATAGGATTACCCTATTGCAGATGAAAACTGCTAGAATGGGTTTATCGATATGGAATCAACCCAACAGCTTTTGAGTTTTGATTCTCCTTGAAGGCTTGTCTATGTGGATTGTCATTATGAGCACCCCATTATCACCCATGATTGGATGCATTATTAAGACTCAAGAAGATATGCAACACAATGCTCTAAACATAGGCCCTATTGAATTCTGTTGGTAAATGGAGTAGTACACATTATATATGTTCAAAGTGGAGTATACAGTATACAGATACTAGATTATAGCCTTAAAAAAGATTTCACTTGTTCATCCCCATTAGCTGTCTCACTATCTGATTTAATATCTTCTGAAGTCATGTGGGCAATATCAGCACATTCTCACTGCTATTTGCCACTATGGATGCACCACCACAAATTTACAGCCGTCGTTTTCTTGTCATTGCCAACAGTAGGGAAATTCTGTTTCCATTAACAGCCCTGTCTGTTTGGCTCACAGATTCAATTCAGCTACATTACTTACATTCTGCCTGCCCAGTTGTTGTTGTTTTTGTTTTACTCAAATGTTCCTATTCTGATGATTAATGGATTGGGGGGTGAGGGCTGGAACACAGCACTTTGAAAATGTTTTTTTCTCTTTGGCTTGGCTCAGTTAACACCACCTAAAATGATTACTTTAATTATCTAAAGCTGGTGCAGGCAAACCCCTGGAGATTGTTTTTGTAGTCTTCAACCCCTCCAGACTCGCCAGACCATCCATATTTCCAGGACCAGTGATTCATCCTTAAAATAGGTTGGAGAGTCACCCTGCACTGTTTAACTAACTAACTAACTAAATAACTAACTAAATAAATACTGTAGTGCAGCTGGTGATCTGGGAACTAATGAAAGAAAAACATTTAAATCCTGTAATATCAATGCCCTTTAATGTAAGTCTGGCAGAATCATTTTTGTTAGAAAGATGCTTTTTATTAAAGAATCAAACCAAAACCATAATCCATTTTGTGTCTTTATGTGCTTCATCCAGAGCTGTACATGGAAGAGAAAGATTTCCACAAGGTTTGATAAAGCCATTAACACCCCCTTGTTGCTGACTTTCACCTTGGCCTGCTGGCTGAGTGCATCTAGTGGTATAGTGACATCTAAAGTCACTACATTTTAAGTCATTTATCTATCACACAGATAGATAGGTGCATCATTGCCCCACTCTGCTCCAGGGCCCCAGTTCCTAGGCAACTGATACTGCCTGTTTGAATAGCCTGTGTGCCAGAGATGGGAATGGTGTGACCATTCAGATACAGTTTGATTACATTTCTCATCATCCCCACCAGCTGGCTGGCTAAGAATAATGGGAGCTGTAGTGCAACACATCTGATGGACCGTCACCCACTCCTGTTGTATAATGAACAGCTATGGCAGTTTGCTAGCACTTTAACAGGAATGGGTTTGTCCTACTGAATCCTGGGGTTTAAGATTTGGTGAGATACTTAAACTCCTCTGTCAAAGAGTTATAATGAAATGTTAGATAGCTCTTTGACAGAAAATTTAAAGTGCCTCTCAAACTAAAAACCCCAGTATTCCATAGAACAAAACTGTGGCAGTTAAAGTGGTATCAAAGTGCTATAATAGCTTAGTGAAAATGGCAGTCTGCCACAGTGCATGTCCAGCTAATATTCAGCTGGCAAGTGAGGCTTTACAGACTCTCTGTATGTATCCCTTTACCCCTGTGCAGCTGCATTACCTATATAGGCAGAAGAGAACATTGTTTTTACCCAGATGGATCTGAACTTTTTATCCTACCTAACCCAAGCCACTCTGTAGCATCTTTCTTGCTTGACAAATGCACACTTAAGCATTAGCTGCCTGCAAAACGTTATTTTCTTTGACCGGTCTTTGAGACTGGTTGATTATGGCCCCATTCAGACTGGCATCAAAAACCTGGAAGGAACTGGGCTGATTCGGATGCCCCTCCCCCGAATCTCTCCGTTAGTAAGTACCCACTACAAAAAGAGGGCCATTTTAAATCGAATGCATTCTGTGCCTGCTGTGAAGGTGCCTGCTGTCAATCAAGCGATCGTCATGGTGACGTTTTTGCAGGGGCATCGGAGGTGTCCTCCCCCCTCCTTTTTTTTAAAGAGCCATGCACAAAATGCCCCAAAGTGTCAATTTTTTTAAAACCTCTTTTTTGTGTGTATATGTGGGCATTTGGGTCAGATCTGCCCCTGTCCCCATTTTCAATCCCATGCAAGCTAATGCATCCCCCACTCCTTGCCCTTCAGAATGCCTCTTACACATGAAATAATGATGATGATGATGATGATGATAATAATAATAATAATAATAAATTCCTCACCTCAGAAATGCCAGTAAAGGATGCAATTGCCATGCATTCTTTTTTCTTTTTTTCTTTTTTTCTTTTTTTCTTTTAAAAGCAATTCAGGGTTGCCTCTGGATTCAGTAGCAAAAGCATGTATCATTTGTCTAATTGACAAGAGCAAAAATGTAACATTCGCATTGTAGGATTGTAACATTTGCATTCGCAACATTTCCCCTTTGCTTGAAGCGAGCAGAGAAACCCTTTGCACAAGCTGCTAGCCCTGCTCTATCTGCCTCAAGAAAAAAAGTATGCGCATATTTGGTCAAAAATAATTTTAGAAGATATGAAAGGGGGGGTGCCTGATGTGAGCTCCGTTCGTGCCCTGCCTTTGACCTGACCTGACCTGACCCTTTTTCTCCTGCTAGAGGAGCTTTGCCATTGCCTTCCACTGAGGCTGAGAGAGTGTGACCTGTTCAGTTCCAACTAAAGTAGACCCATGGAATCAATTGGGAATAAAATGGAAATGCAGCGCAGGCATTCCTGTAGCATCCTCATATAACACAAATAATAACAATAATAATAATAATCCAGGAGCAAGAGGAAAGTAGAACAAGCAAGCACCCAAAAAATAATGCGCATAAGTTGTCAAAAGAGGCTGATTTCCCTACATGCCCCAGCTTGGACCCACAGCCCTACTTCTCTGGGTAATCCTCCTTCCTTCCGACCCTCACCTCCCTTTCAGCTTTCTCCACCACCCCCCACCTCCCTCTGACAATAATCCAGGCGCAAGAGGGAATGAAAGAAGAACAAGCAGCCTGATTTCCCTACATGCCCCAGCGCAGCCCCACAACCCAATTCCCCCTGGAAATCCTCCTCCTCCTCCCTTCAGACCCTCTCCTTCCTCGGGGATGCCCATTGACCCTTTCCCCCAGCTCCTTCATCCTCCTCCTCCTCCTGCTCTGTTTTAGGATCCCCTCCATGGCTCCCTTCCTCCCACGGCCCCTTCCTCCTCCTCCTCCTCCTCCTCCTCCTCTTCCTCCTCCTCCTTCATCACTTTCTCCACCCCCCACCTCTCTCCAGCCTTCTGCAGCCCAAAAGTCACCCCTGATTTCCCCCTTTCTCCTGTCACCCTTTGCATCCAGCGATTCCCCTTTTTTCGGCTCTTTCCTCCTCCTCCTCCTCCTCCTCCCCCCCCCTTCTGATGATGGGAGGGAATGCTCTGACCTCTGCCCGCCCCCTGACCCTAATCCCTCCCTAATTTGCCCCGATCATGATCGAGGACAAGTTCAAATTTCGGGCAACCCAAGTCTTTTGGGAAAAGAGGGATTTTAGCCCGAATCTGGATACCCTGGGGTAAGGGGCATTTCCTTGTGCAAGCCCTGACATGGATTGTGAAGGATTCGGATCCAATATGAACTTCACATGCAAGAATTGGTTTGAAACCCGGGGTTTTTTTTGTAGTCTGAATGGCCCCTATGATGAATGTAGGTGTCAGTAGAATGAATGAAAAAAGATTTAGCATCAGAGGAATGGGATAAGGTGATTGATGGACTTAGAATCACTTGAAAAAATAAATTGGAATAAAGAGCTATACAGTTAGAGAAAAGGATGAAAAGCATACCACAGAATACATTTTAAGTACAGGAATTCATAATGACAGCACCTTTAGCCACGCTACCAAGGAAAACCCCAAAATTCAGTCAGCTATGTTCTTGTAGGTAGCTATGTTCTCTGTGTACATACATATCAAAGAATACATTGGGGAGACATGCCCTCCCCTGATCAGCCATGCAGTTTGACTTGTGATCTTGGCCCATGATGCATCTCTTATCTAACTTCTCTTGGTTATCTGATAAAGAAATGCCAGATCAGACACAGATAGCTTCAGATCTTCCCAGCAGAGCCTGGAAATTTACTTTTAAAAATACTTATCTAACAGGAGCTCAGGGTGAGGATTGGGGTAGGTCATTATTTGCTTACAAGTAGCCATCCAACTTGAAGAGGGAACTGACCAGCAACAATTGACTTCATAATAGTGATTACAGACACAGGAAACAGACCCCATAAGAGACCCAGGTTCCAGCTCTCCTTGAATATCTATTCTCTGAAGCCAATGGAGCTTCAAAAGTTTGCAACAAGTATGTTGTGCATTTCATTTGGCCAAGAAAGGTATCACTGTTTGGTGGATTTTTGTTTGAATGTACTAAGCGGCCAACACAGCTATCCCTGTAGTCTGAAATCAGTATCACAGAACCTGGTAATGTTGTCTCCTACATCAGGGAAGATGTGCAGACAGGTCAAATGCATTGGGATATGGTAATACGTTTTGTTTGCTGTATACTGCTGCTGCTTCTTTTCTTCAGTCTAAAAAACACTTTCCTTATCCCAGAATGTTTTTATCCTTTTATCCTCCATTCTGAAATATTCCAAAGTATTCTGTTTCTACTCCAAGCATGATTTGTTAAAAACATTTTGCTCAACACATCCGTTTTTAAGATCCTAAATCCTTAAAGAGAGCCAGCGTGGCATAGTGGTTTGAGTATTGGCTATGACTCAGGAGACCAGGGTTTGATTCCCAGCTCAATCACAAAATCTGCTGGGCAATCTTGGACAAGCCACACTCTCTCAGCCTCAAGGAAAGGCAATGGCAAACCTCTTCTGAACAAACATTGCCAAGAAAACTCTATCATAGGTTTGCCTTAGGGTTGCCATAAGTCAGAAACAATTTGAAGGCACACAACAACAACAACAACAACAACAACAACAACAACAGCCTTAAAGTGCTTGGTTTTTCATGCTTAAAAAACACTCCCTCCTCTCTTGCATTCACACACAGTTAAGTAGCTATGCTTGAGTATGCAACCAGGACCTTTTGGCATTATTGCCTGCAATTGGAATGGTGCTAAGAGAGGGGTCTTAGACCCACTGAAAAAGGTGCTGAAGGGAATGGGCACGGAGGAGGGCTGCTTGCCTCTTCCTAATCTACCTTTTGCCCTTCTAGGGCTGGAATGTGCAGCACCAGCCTGAAAGAAGCCTTGGAAAAGCTGAGTAAATCCACCCTTCTTGTGCAAGATTCTGAGCCTAGCACTTTAGTGCTAAAGTTTTAGTAGCAGCAACAATAGATGGTTTCAGGTCACTGTTGACTTATGGCAGCTTATGAATTTTCTAGGCTTTTCTTAAGAGAGCCAGTGTAGTGTAGTGATTTGAGTGTTGGACTATGACTCTGGAAAACAGGGTTTGATTCTCCATGCAGCCATGAAAACACATTAGATGACCTTGGGCAAATCCGAGCCACAGAAAACACCATGATAGCTTCGCCTTAGGGTTGCCATAAGTCAGGAATGTCTAGAAGGCACACAACAACTTTCTCAAGGAGGTGATTTGCCATTGCCATTCTCCTTCACTACTTGGTATTCATTGGCAGACTCCCATCCAAGTACTAAGCACAGCTGACCCTACTTAACTTCTGAGATCAGACAGGATCTGGTGATTTCAGGATATTTAGAGTATTAAAAATATTTAAAGCAAAAAAGTTGAGGCAGGAAGATTTTGGATGGAGGCTCAACAAGAAATAGCAGATTGATGTGAGAGAGTTTAGGGAAATTTATTAATCCAGAGAAGCCCAGCATGTCACACATTTGCTCATCCTGCAATACAGTATACAATTCTTTTGTCTGTTATGCCTCAATGCATTTTGCATAAGACAAACATAGGTTCAGTCAGGGTGGCACATCATTTTTGTTTGCTTGCTTTTATCTCTATGCCAAATAATAAATCACAAATCAGACTTCCAAAAAGGGATATATTTTTTAAAGTAGAGGAATACTTCAGCCTCACAGAACACTCTGTCTCTGCCCTCAAGAAGGCCATTCTTCAAACAAAAGAATTTCCAAGACAGATTACAAAAAACAAACAAACAAAAAAAAAAACAGCCAAATGAGAAACCATTAAAAGACTCAGTTCTATCTCCAGTGGTTTGAACCAAGAAAACGGTTTTTTATTTCATATTTTTATAAATAAATACATAAATTTTATTTCTTCGTGATTAAAATAAGTAACCAGATCATCTATGTAGGTTTGTCTTTTTGTGACTACCCAACTTTTGCTTAAGCCTTTCGGTTTAAGAAATGGTCTCTGAAAGGGCTGCATTTCCATTACTCAGGATGTCATATTTCTAACTCACAAGACTTTCTTTTTTTCTCCTGTATGATTTTTAACATCTTTGCCTGATGAAGAAAACAGTGAAGCTTTGAAAGCTTGCAACATGTATTTTTTTGCTTTTGGTTGGTCCAACAAAGGTATCATTTTTTGTGGATTTTGGATATTACTGTACTTTGCCACAGGACTAGAGATCACTCTGAGGTTAGCTCAGTTGACATGGACAAAGACATTTCATCATCATACAGGTATTACTTTGTTTTTCATTGATGGATATCTTACCTCAAGGACTATTCAATGGCCACTTTTAAGAGGCAGCTACCTTTTCCTTTTCTGTTCCTCACATCCAACACTAACCCCACTCCACTATGTATATAGGTATCTACCAAATGAAGCTACACTACTTGCATCTAAGGAAGTGGGCTGGTACACAAAAATCTTGTTCCAAATAACACTTGTCAATCTTTCAACTGCTACACAATTTCCATTGTTAGTTTTAAAAGAATAAGTAGTTGCAGTTCCAAGGTCCAAAAGACAGACTAACATGGTTATCCATTTGGAATTTTTAACTTTACATTCCTGTTTGCCAATGTAATCAAATAGTTATATTTAGTTACACAAAACAGCACACCTGAATGCAAGAAACCAGAAGTCTGTGATGCCAAGCACACTCGCTTCCCATCCACTTTGCTGAATGACAATGGGAACTCCTCCAGATTCTTGTTCAAAATGATTATAGCTTCCATTCAGTATTATTCTGCATTATAAACTAATACAAAAATGGCCACCCAAACATAGGAAATAAACTAGACTGAAGGTGTATAGGTCATTGTGTAATAAAGGAGGAAAATGTCCCAAACCTGGAGAATATAATGTTGGCTCCATAGCATAGATTCTCCCTGGAGTGTTTCTGGTCAATCGCTTTGGTAACTAAAGTGTTTTGAACTGTGTTGCGCATCTCAACTTGCCATTTAGAACTTTGAATTTTGAAGGAGACAAATCAGGAAGAAAGGAGATGAACTGAGTTTTTCTACTGTCTGTGAATGCCACAATAGCCTTTAATTATACACTAAGAAATGCACTTATTGCTGTTGTACCTAGTGGGAAGAAATGCCAGTGGCCTGGCTGGGTTTATCTCCTAGCAAAGGATTACAGGTTCCTTCACCACAGTCTGTTGCTTTATTCTCTCACACAAAACATCATAATAGCTGCTCTGCTGTGGTTCAGGAGGAGCAGTGAACACATGTTTCTGTCAGTCTTCCTATTCTCTAAACAGGCAATTGCTGCCTGTTTTAAATTGTTGGATCTTGCTGACATTGTGGTGATTCACAAAACTCATCCCCAAGAGAACACCCTAGCACAAATAATATTACAACCTTAATCCATTGGCTAAGCCCAACTAGAGCCGACCCATGGAATTAGGTGCTGAAACTGTTTGGATTCCCACTGACTGGGCGGTATATAAATAAATCCTATTATTATTATGGCAAGTCGACGCTTATATAAAGCTCGTTGATGCAATCAATCTATTTGAGTTGGGAGAAGGAATAGACATAGGTTTCTAGCCATTTATTTTTAACAGAAATAATGAAGGCTAAATATTGGTTGCTCACAAAATGTTAGAATGTGTATTTTGTTATTACAGTAGTGCATGGGCTTCTGAGACTGCAGTTCTGTACAGATGTATTTTGAATGACTTCTATCGAACTCAGTGGAATTTACTTCTGAGTTAAAGAAAGAGCCAGAACAATTGGGAGTGCTGGGTGTCTGGGCAGCTACCCACCAGTCTGTGCCATGGGATGAGGAAGTGGGTAACTCAGTGGCAGCTCCTCATCTCTTCTAGTGGCCCCACTTGCTTGTTGCTATGACAGAAGGAGTCAGAGGCCACACAAAGCCTCTATGTGATTTTAGGTGCCTGCTATAGAAAACACATGGTGGGAGGAGAAAACTGGGCAAATTGCCAGTGCTGTGGTAAAGGTAATTTTCCCCGATCCTTCATCCATAATTGTGGGACCAGCAGGCATTGAAAACAATATCCAGACTCCGTATTGTGTCATACTTCCTTATCTCTCACTAGCATGGGTGAAGAATTAGGGGAACCATTCCCTCTGTCTTTCTCTCCAGTGTGGTGAGTGGTTTGAATGTTGGACTATGAGTCTGGAGACCAGTGTTTGATTCCCTGCTTGGCTATGAAACCCTCTAGGTGGCCTTGGACAAGTCACATGCACTCATCCTCAGGGGAAGCCAATAGCAAAGCTTCAATGAACAAATGTTGCCAAGAAACCCTCATGATAGGGTCACCATAAGCTGAAAATGACTTGAAGGCACACAACAACTTTACTCTTTCCACGCAAGGAGGATGCTTATAGAGGTGTTTCTTTGTACACATAAGCACATGGGGGGGGGTATCAGAATTGTAGATGTAATGCCTCCTCTTTTAAAATGAGGTGGGGTGGCTAGGGGGCATAATTACCTCTCCCTCTTGTGTTGCTGATCGCTAAACTCTGCAACTATTCTGAATAGCTGGGTTCTGAAAGTGTGTTATCAGCGCCCATGCAGATGCTGAAGACTTCACTTGACCTCTTTTATAGCTTACAAAATATATCTAAGTTTTCAATTACTTCTTGCTCAATCAATATTTTTCTTCATAACCTCCTTATCTGTGCAAAGCCACTATCTCCAATAATTATTTTAAATGGGCAGCAACTGCATGTTTAGGGAATGGGAGGAATGTCACAAATCAGTTCTGATGTTTGGCTTTTTCCAAGAAGGATGTCTTTAACGGTGACTACATTTGTTTTATTACAATAAAAATGCACCGTACACGAAAAAGGGAAGTGCACTGTGTCTGCAGATCAACAAAAATTGGGAGAGGAAAATGCTGAAGTATGGAATACTAAAATGACTACTCATTTCCTGCATTGTGAAAGCCGCAGAACGATCACATGGCAAATATTATGATTTTTATCTATAGAGGCTACATGAAGGAGGTAGCCTAGAAGGTCACAATGTTTTTTAAAATTATGAAAGCTTTCAGAATTGGTTTTGGAAAGAAAGACTGACTATTGAGGGAAGTAACAGTACCACTCTATTCTTTGGCTAAGTCTCACCTGGAATACCATGTCCAGTGGTAGAAATCTTAAATGATGAGTTGCTGTGTAGATCTGTGATTTCATCAATGAGGGTAAGTCCTTTCACCTATGGAGATTATAATTCTTCCACAGTTCCTACAGCCAATTCTGGCCATCCTTCTGATGAGTTTTCCTGGTACTTAGCATGGCTGGTCCTTGGATGATAGCTACAGTGTCTGCCAGAGGCAATCTGGTGCTGTGGTCCAATAAAATTACTTTCCTAAGCTCTGACCTCGATGAGGCAGCAAAATAGGCCTCATGGGGATGATGCATTTGTTGCTATGTGCCTTCAAGTCAGCTTCGATTTATGGTAAACCTGTAATAGAATTTGCCCAGAGCTGATTTCCCATTGCCCTCCTTTGAGGCTGACTGTGACTTGACCAAGGTCACTCTGTGGGTTTCCATGGCTGAGAGAAGATTCCAACTCTGGTCTCCTGGAATCCTAGTTCAACTCATCTTAAACCAGTACACCATGCTAGCTCTTTATGTTACATGCTGGAAATAAATAGTTAATCTGCAAACTATGTGAAGGGGGTTTCCATCAGAAGTTGTTGTTGTACACCTTCAAGCTGTTCCTGACTCATGGTGTCCCTAAGAGGCCCTACATGGGGTTTTCTTGGTGAGTTCTTTCAGGTGGCATTGCCATTGCCATCTTTTGAGGCTGAGAGAGTGTGACTTGCCCAAGGTCACCTAGGAGGTTTACATAGCCAACCTGGAATTCAAATCCTGATCTCCAGAGTCATAGTTCAGTACTTAAACTACTACACCACACTGGCTCTCTAGCCGGAATAGTAAATAATAAACATCAGAAAAGATAAGGTGACCATTCTGTCCATTATTAGAGCAAATATTTTTAGCATGTAGGATCTTTGAAGATGATTCTTAACACCATTCATGTAATATGGTGAGAGACATTGGCATTCCCTTTCGTTCAGCAGAAATTGCTGGTTAATAGCCCATAGGCAATGGCTAATGGGAGTGAATGAGGAACAGACAGACTGGAATCACTTGAATAAGATAACCATGAGAACCTTGGGACAGGTTCACCCCTCCAGCTGGGAAGGGCATATGAATGAGAGAGAGAGAAATAGAGAAAAGAAATCAGTTGTTGGAAATGTTTAAAGAAGCATTGACAGCACTCTTTGGGATCTGCTGCCATGTAATTGTACCCTTTCCCTCTAGTTGTGCTCTATTTATATATTAATAAATCAGGCAAATCCTATGCACACACACACACTACTAAAACCTGCCATCAGTTTCTTGTTACCTTTCATCCAGGGGAAATGAAGCTGATAGCACTGTCCCTGGAACCTCTTGGCATCCAGGGAAGGAAGGAAGAGCACAACAATAGTTAATGCTGTTTTTCTTGCTGGGCGGGTCCCTTACCCCATCAAATTTAGTAGCATGATGATATTGATTCAATTATATGTTGCATAGGAGAAGATAGCCTTTTAAAAGGAAGAAATTAGAGAAGGAGATTGACTAGGGAATCTTGGGGTCTCTCTTTTCTTCAGTCTTGGCTAATGACCCCTGGAGTTTACAAATGGAGTGGTTTTCAGGGTCAGCCTAAGGGATTTGGCAGCCTGAGGCAAAGGACAGAATGCCCCACCACCACCAGTATACTGAAGCTATCTGGGCTGGTAGCTGGCTCTTACTGCTATAGCAGACCAGTATAAGGGACACAGGACAGATTTCTTGGAATATACCATTGCATCCTCCAGTAGGGGAAACAGGCAGAAGTTCAGGTGGAACTGCCTAAGATAGTTGTCTTATTTTAATGTTATTAAAATTATTTTAATGTTATTTTAATATTATTTTAATGTTTAATGCTCGTGTGGAAGGTTTGGGGCTTTGTTGTTTGCCTTCAGATGATAGCATGCTCAGATCTGTCAACATGGGTGTTCCGGTTGTCTTTGGAGAAAATAACAGCAGTAACTTAAAAAATATATCGGAAAACAATGAACATGTTATGAGTTTGGCAGGATCTGAGGCACACATTATTGAGATGTCATAAACATCATTCACTAGGTCTCTGGAGCACCCAGGGAACCACATTCCACATTGGCGTCACTCACAAATGGATAGTATACTGTGTGCTGTACTATGTGAGCAAAATGGTAATTTTTCTTCAGTGAGAAAATACTGTGGTTTGTGTATTGCAACATCATCCATCAGAATGAACCCTGGGGTGTAAACATTTGGATCTTGTGCTACTGTCACAGTTGAGGAGAGGACAACTGCTATGCTTTGAAATAATAATTATTTTTTTGTACAAAAAAAATCTAAAAAATCCTGAGGTGAGAAGGGCCATATAACCTCACAACTCCTGTATGTGTAATCATGAGCACTCCAGAATTCTAGGACAAGGGGGCATAAAGGTTAACTTGCTGTACCAGACAGAAATAAGTCTCTTGCAGCTACTGGGGTGTATTACATTCCTAAGGACAGGACTGGAAGCTATTGCTGAGAGAAATATTGGCTGCTTCCAGAGAGACAGATCCTAGCACTACTAATCAAGAGGCACTGCACAGCTATTCCATCTTAGCCTGCCAGATCAGGGAAAAGTTACATTTTTTCTCCTGCCAGCATGGCTGCTGTTGATTCTGGGAGTCATAATCTTAGTAAGTTATTTTTCCAAACCCTGTTATGCAGTTCTATTCCTTCTTTCATTAGCTGATATTGCAGTGAGAGAGGAAAAACAAGAAGGATGGAGAAATAGAAGATATCATCACGTCTGCCCCCCCTACTTTCCCAACCCTCAGTAATATTTTGTGTTTGATGCAAAGTGACTGCACAATATAAACCACATTTGAAAGCACCCTTGATAATTCTCTGTATGCAGGTCTACTCAGAAGTAAGTCCCACCAAGTTAAATTTTAGTTCTTCTCAGGAAAATGAGCAAATGATTGTGGGGTTTGTATAGTCCTTCTTTGTATTTGTGTGGTAAAAACAAAGCCGGGAAAACATTTGCCCACACAAAGCCTTGCATTGTTTAACTTTCTGCCCTTTGCAATAAGGAATTCTTTAGAAATTATACATACTGAAATGAAAGCTGTGGCTCCCAATGAGACAGAGTTCACATGGAGAAGAGATAATCAGGAAAAAGAAAAAAAGAAATAACCCAAGAACTTTACAGCTAATTGTTAAGAACTGTCAAGTGGGTTTTGCCATCAAAGGTGAAACTCCTAAGTAAACAGAGACACATTTTCTGGTTCTAGATTCTTCTCACTGTAAGTGTACTGCAGAGGTGAGCTGGAGGAGAAGAAAATTATAGCACCAGGCTCTATGATATTCTAAGAAAACATTATCACCCTTGACCAACTGCTTGGAGATTCATAACATACTGGTATGCTAGACAGAGTATAATCCTGGCACAGATACCTATATCATGAGACATGCACTAAGCTGAGTTTAGGAAAACACCCCACTCAGCCAGTGACACAGTAACAGTATCATTTCTCTGTTTCCGATATTCAGACTTTGAATGTCATGCTTATGTAGCTCAAACAGCACCATCTTTGAATGTCATGCTTATGTAGCTCAAACAGCACCATCTGTACATAGGATGGAGTGGCTATCATGCTTGGAAGAACCCCAAAGTTTCCAGAAATATGAGAATTTGTAAGGGGGAAAAGCCTTGACACAAAAGGGGAATCCCCCCACCCCCACCCCCGCAGTGGCTGAAATATTATATTTTATTAATACTGGAGGATTGCCTCTCTCTGAGCCTTCAGCAGCTGCCCATCTTATTCCAATGTATCCTAAAACACCCTGATGGGGGACTGAGTGGCAAGAGAATGCTAAGTGTCTGTTTTGGAAGAAATGGAAGGTGTGGTGGTAGTGGTGGTGGTGATGATGATAGAATGGAGTGGCTAGAATTCTGAACAGCTGGCAGGACTTATCCCCAGATCAGTTCTTATATTATCATAGCCTAAGGGCACAATGAACTGTGAGCTGGTGAGTCCCTCTAACCACAGTCACATATGTTAACAGGTGATATTAGATAAGCTGCTGTCTCATTCTCAACAGCCCTACCAATCAGCAATTCACAGATAATGGTACAGGCATATCTTGTTGTAGGGATCTCTAAGAGAATAAATTGAAGCACTTTGAACATTTGAAAACCTTCCATCACTCCTGAGTAGTATAGAATAAAAGCTGGTATGTATTTTCAAGAATATTATAATAGAACTTCAAAGAGTAGACAGGTAGCGTGTCACAGCCTGTGAGTCTAATCTAGTTTAACAGCATCCCAGGTCTGGCCTGTTAAGGTTCTTCAGGCTCCCTTGCATCTTTCTACAACTTCACTTACTCAGAAGGAAGATGGAGGGGGGTGAAGAGTCAGCTGGTGGTTAGGTGGGCAGTCAGGCAGAGTCTTCCACACCAGAAACCAGCAAAGGAAGAGAAGAGTACACTCTGTCACTTCTTCAAGAGCTGGCTGAGTTCTGACCTCAGTATAACCCTACTGGTTTCTTAAAGTAATGTTGATTTTCCTGGCTTTTCTCCCTACACCTAGGGTTGCCATAACCCGGTTGCAACCGGGTTTTTCCCGGTTTTGGCTGCACCTGCCCGGTCACGGCACGGGTGCAGCCAAAAACCGGGACAAGCCCGGTTGTAGCGGGGTTGCAAGGCAACCCTGGGGCCTCGCTGCCCTCCTCCTCCTCTCCCGCGCATGGTCGCGCGGAGAAAAAGGAGGGCAGCGAGGCCTGAGGCGGAGGAGGCTGCAGGGAGGCGGCGCCTCTTGGGGGCAGCTGCGCCAACCTCCCCGCCTCCCTGCAGCCTCCTCCCTCCTTCCTGGCCTCCGCGGGGGCCAAGAAGGAGGCGAAGCCCAGGCCATCGCCGCCGGCCTGCTCGCCTCCTTCCTGGTCCCAGTGGGGGCCAGAAACGAGGCGAGGCCGCGGCGCTCGCCGGCGAGCCCCTCGCCTCTTTCCTGGCCTCCTCGGGGGCCAGGAAGGAGGCGAGGCCGCGGCGCTCGCCGGCGAGCCCCTCGCCTCCTTCCTGGTCCCCGCGGGGGCCAGGAACGAGGCGAGGCCCCGATCCTGGCCTCCAATCGTGGCGGGGCCCAGGCGGGGAGGGAAAGCCTCCTTAAGTGGAGGCTTTCCCTCACCGCTTGCCCGCCGCGATTGTGAGGGAAAATGTAGGACACAATTTTTAAATGTAGGACACATGTTTGTGTGTCCTACATTTGAACATTTTGTCCTACATTTTTCCTGTTTTCCCGGTCCGGCGCTATGGCAACCCTACCTACACCCACACCCACTTCACCCCAAATTTTTGTGCATGGAGAAAGGGAAGGGGAAGGAGAAAAGGAAGGGAGGCCAGATTCCTTAGTCAAAGTACTGGCTGTAAAAACTCCAACTGATATTTCAGCCAAACAGCTGGGAACATCAGGATATCCTCTAGCCCATGGAGATCAGGGTAATGGGGTGAATCTGGCTGCCCAGCTAACACACCTATCCACCTGCAGTCAATGGCTGGGGCAGTGAGACGCATGTTTGCTTCAACTGCCATCAGTCACAGCCAGTATGCTAGTGATCAACAATGATGGGAATTGTGGCCCAGCAACATATGGAGGACCTCAGGTTTCCTGAGCCTGTGTTAAATGTTTCTTGACTTTTGTTTTAAGGGCAGTCTCACCACTGTTGAGTTACTGCTGACTGTTCAAAGTGGAAGTCCAATATGTTTCCATCTTCTGACCTTACACATGATTTAATTTCTACAGAACTCTTGAGAAGTGCAAGTTTAAAGGTAATTTTCATGAAATTATTCATATCACCCCATGCACTGATGCACACATCTAAGCATATAAATAGAAAGTGCTATCTGCACTGATGAATTTGCCACTGTCCTAAGATTTGGAGTCTTTACTTATTAGATAAGGAACAACAGAAACATTTAATGCACCACACTAACACACTAATACAAATAAGGTGTGTCACAGGGCTCTCATACACAAACACATGAATACACACAAATATAAAAACAACAACAACAACAACAACAGATTGCTCATTGTAGAAGAATCTTCCCAAGCTTCCTTCATACAGATGAAATTACAAGGCAGTTACTTCTGTGAGGTATTATGTTGGTAGCTGTGACTTGTGTATGTTTAAATATCCCAATCATGAAAATGGGACTGAATAATTGGAAATAACCTACCTACTTGGCTCGTCTCCTCCTGGTGATTGCCATTTGGGTGACAGAACATCCCACAATCTCCCCACTCCACATGTGTGACTGTAGCACTCACAGATCAAGCAAAAATACCAGCTAACCTGTGGTTTTGTGTCTACAGTACATTTATGTCTGTGTGAAAGTGATGTTCTACTTTCAGTTCACTAGTAAACTAGTGCAGATAGCTGCAGTTTCCTGGCATTTCTGTTGAGATAAGGAAAATGTTGCCACATGTGAAAACACAAGGAATGGCAATATTCAGAAAACTGTGAAGCAACACTGCATCTGCCTAGGATACTCTGTCAATGACCTGAACATCAGAATACTTTGGCAAAGGAATTACAAAAGCAGATTCCAGTGTGAAAGGCAAGTCATCAATGGATTTAACTCATTCTATCTTTTATGCTTGAACAGGGAGAAAGGTTATTTGTAACACGGCAGGATTATCAGGTCATCAACCAATGCTTTTTCTTATCACCTGTTTGCAAAGGAAACTGACAGAGAAGGCTAAATGTCTCATAAAACTACAGTTCCCAGAATTCCATAGCATTAAGCCAAGGCAGTTAAAGTGATGCCCATCTGGATGGATGCAGCCCAAGAGAGACACGCCAGTAGGGCAGGGAGAATCCTCTTCAAATTATTCTCTTGTCCATTTGTTTCATTGCCACTTTCTCTAGGGTCCTGTGCCTTCTTTGCTTTACCCCTCGACTTTTAGAGGTTATTCAGATAGAGAAAATAATCCCAGTAGAATGTGGTTTGAATCTTTGTTGTTCGTGCATTTTGAATGTACCCAAGTAAATTGGGGGGGGGGGAGGTGCTGCTAAAAAAATTCCATTTAAGCTGGGATAATTGATCTTGGTTCCCCCCCCCCCAAGTTTTCCTAAAAGATTCACACTGTTGGCTGTGTGAATTATCGATGCAAATAGACCTGTGATAAAACTGCATGCCTTGAACGTGCTTCAAATACATCTGTGTCATGCACTCCATTTTCATCCAAGTGCTGGCATATGTGAGAACAGAACTTGTATGTGATTCTGATTTAAAAAATAGTGTGAACAACAAAACCGGATTGAATGAGTGAAATTATTCAGATAGTCACACTAAAAAACCCAATGCCTGAATAACCCTAGTTTGTCATTCTTTCACTTCTCTCTGTATCTTTATATCCAATCTCTGCTTTGTCTTTTTTCTGTGTATCATCTCCACTCCTCCATGTGACTACTTTTATGGAATTCTCTAGCATTCTCTTGAGTGTCTTTCTACCTCCATTCCCTTTTTATCTTGCTTGTCCATCCATTCTCCCTGTGCTCTCATTATCTGCACAGATCAGCCTTCCTTGCCTCTGCACCATGAGACATTGTGTCATGAACCTCCCATTCTTGCTTTTCACTCAGTTCTTCCCATTTGTTCTTTGCTGCCTGCCATTCTTGCTGCTTGTCACCACAGCTGCTGCAAACTAAAGAGTGAAAATGTCTGGAGATGGATTGCACAGGAGGTGTGGGGAGGTGTAAAAATGAAAATGCTACCCTTTACCCATATCCTTCCATGGAAAATGCCCTCAAAATTATGCTACATTTGATTGAAAGAAAAGGTACTTTAAGTGTGTGCTTAATTTTCACGTCCAATAACATAAGCATAATTTAATAGAATTAATATTAATGAATTGATCCCTTTGGATATAGCATTAATTGTACCTTTCATTTCATACTCAAATTTGACCCCCCCTCCCCAACAAAAGATCAAATAGTATGAGTTGGGTGTGTAATTATTTTAAGGGCTGCAAAGGAAGATTTCCTCTCAATGCAAATTGCAGCTTTAGAGAGGATGTTTCCTCAGAGCTGCTACACTAAGGAGTTAAATTCCTCCTCTCAGTTTGATATGATCCCAAATTATCTGACAACCACCAACTAATCCAAGCTGATGTTATGTGCATTTTTTTAAAATGACACAATAAATGCAAAGGCAGATCTAACACCAAGTCTAATTTGGCCCTAAGCATATTGAATTGCTTGTTGTTAACTGTTGACAAGTTGACTTCAACTTATGGCTACTCTATGAATGAGAGACCACCCTGTTATCAACAGCCCTGCCCAGATCTTGCAGACTCAGGGCTGTGGCCTCCTTGATTTAGTCTATCTGCCTGTAAGGGGGTCTTCCTCTTTCCCTACTGCCTTTCCTCCTTTAAAGCTTTATCCTTTAATTAAAGTAGGCTTCTCATATATCAGATGCAGGGTGTGAGTTAAATGTCAAGTGTCAAGACTCCTAAAATACCATTCTTGTGAATCATAAGGTCAACAAGTAATTAGATGAACAAAAGGGACTCCTCTACCTAGCAATTACATGTGCTTTCAGATGTGTTGCAATAAAAGGAGACTGAACTTCCTTGGGACAAGGATATCATTAGGTCTGGATTTTTAAAAGAGGCAATAAATGGGTGATATGTAGATAAAAAAATTTCCTAGAAAATTCAGTGTCCAATAATCAAATAAAGACATTGCTTATTTCTGTTTTGAGCGTGCATTCATGTGCACTCACTGTGTTGTTGTTGCTGCTGTTGTTGTTGTTCTATTTAGTTATATTTCTCTTTCCTCCTAGAAAATGCCTGCATATATAACAAATCTTCCTTGCTATCTGGCTTCATGGATTACATATACATTTCCTGGCCTATGCCATGAATGCAAATTCTGGTTTTCTTTGCTTTGAAGTGAGGCAATGGTCACTAGGGTGTCTTGGACCACACTGGGACCTGAGCTGATGGCAGCCGGTGATTCCATGGCAATTTAGTGTGTGATAATCCCCGCCTCCATCCTGAGTCCCGGCTGCAGTCCAGGAAGCTGGAGCCGATTTAAAATGCCAAGCAATAAGCTTGTAATATTAAACACCAAATTAGAATCAGTGTAATTCAAATAAACTTCTCACATTGAACATGCACCTAATTAATATACAATTGTAAAGTTTTTCAGTGTAAATATAACATAGTTCCCCCCCCCCCCCAATTTTTTCATTTCCCCCCATAACTTCCTGTGTCTGGTCATAGCTAGTTTGAGGTAGGCCTTCTCTCCACTCACTAGTTGTCATTCAGTTTATTCATGTAAACAGTCCCAAATGTAACCCTATTTATGTGTGGAACAGAAAAGGAGATATAGCAAAATTCTGGATTAATGCATTAGGAAGGATTTTAAAAATCCAGTTTAGGAAAAGTAGCACAAATTAACCTATTTACCGTAACTCAGCATTACATATTGGCATACAAATAGAGTTGCCATAGCGCCGGACCTCAAAACCGGGAAAAATGTAGGACAAAATTTTCAAATGTAGGCACACAAAAACGTGTCCTACATTGAAAATTCTGTCTACATTTTCCCTGGCGATCGCGGCAGGGAGCGAAGGCCAAGCGGCGAGGGAAAGCCTCCACTTAAGGAGGCTTTCCCTCCCCGCCTGGGCCCCAGGCCTCACCGCGATCGGAGGCCAGGATCGGGGCCTCCCCTCATTCCTGGCCCCGGCTGGGCCAGGAAGGAGGGGGGACGCCGGCGGCGATCGCGGGCCTCCCCTCGTCCTGGCTCCGGCTGGGACCAGGAAGGAGGAGGGGAGGACCGCGCGGATCGCGGGGGCCTCCCCTCCGTTCCTGGCCCCGGCTGGGACCAGAAGGAGGGAGGACGCCGGCGGCGATCGCGGGGGCCTCCCCTCGTTCCTGCCCCAGCTGGGACCAGGAGGAGGGAGAGACGCCGGCGGCGATCGCGGGGGCCTCCCCTCGTTCCTGGCCCCCGCTGGGACCAGGAAGGAGGGGAGGACGCCGGCGGCGATGGCTGCAGCCCTCCCCTCGTTCCTGGCCCCGGCTGGGACCAGGAAGGAGGGGGACCCGGCGGCGATGACCACAGCCTCCCCTCGTTCCTGGCCCCGGCTGGGACCAGGAAGGAGGGGAGGACGCCGGCGGCGATGGCCGCACCTCCCCTCGTTCCTGGCCCCGGCCGGGACCAGGAAGGAGGGGAGGCGCCGGCGGCGATGGCCTGGCCTGTCCTCCTTCTTGGCCCCGGCTGGGACCAGAAGGAGGGGGGGAGGCCTGCAGCGACGCCACAGCCTCTCCTCGTTCCTGGCCCCAGTGGAGGCCAGGAAGGAGGGAGGAGGCTGCAGGGAGGCGGAGAGGTTGGCGCGGCTGCGCCCAAGAGCGCCGCCTCCCGCAGCCTCCTCGCACCAGGCCTCGCTGCCTTCCTTTTCTCCGCCGCGGCATGCGGCAGGGGAGGAGGAGGAGGGCAGCGAGGCCCCAGGGTTGCCCAGCAACCCGCTGCAACCGGGCTTTTCCCGGTTTTTGGCTGCACCCGTGCCGTGACCGGGCAGGGTGCAGCCAAAACCGGGAAAAACCCGGTTGCACCGGGTTATGGCAACCCTACATACAAATCAGTTTTTGGACCTGTTCATTGTAGAAAGAAAACTTCTGGATGAAGGCAAGACCTCACATTCAGTATAGTGTGTGTGTGTGAGAGAGAAAGATAGTGTTCACTTCCCTATGCTGGCAATTGTTGGTTCTCATACCTCGATCTCTTATGGGGATTCTGATCATCTTTTCACTTTCACAACAGGTGCCCTATCAGAAAGTATGATAATTTATTTTAGGAGTAGAAGACAGAACAGAAATCGTGTGAAAAGGTTCTTGACTGTATCTATGCAAAAAGATCTCTGGATTCACACTATTTTCTATGCAACACATCAAATAAATTAAAAATAATGTTTATAATTATTATTGGTCAACTAGGCATACTGTTCAAAAACCAAAATTAAGTAGTTTGACAGAAGCATTCTGTCAAACATTATCCCTGTCTCTGATTTTGAAACACAGTTACATCACATTGAATATAAAGACAAAATTAAAGCCATTTTCAACAATAGGGCTTCTTCAGATTGACTACTTAAAATTGTATAGTACTGGAGATGTTGCTATTAATGAACTGTCTTTGTTCTGCTACTCAGTTTGGGGATACCATGATTTTCACAATGCTATCTCAGATACAAAGGCCAGTTGCACATTGCCAAAGAGAGATTAAAAGAGGCCACAGGTTTGCATAACATCTGCCTATACAGTGGTGCCTCGGGATACGAAATGATCGGGTTACGAAATTTCCGGGATACGAAAAAGTTGGATTGGAAAAAACTGTTTCGGGTTACGAAATATTTTTCGGGTTACGAAATTCATTTCGGCACGAAATTCAAATGCTGCAAAGTGCAGCTATAGGCTTTCCAGTGCTAACGGAAAAGTGTTTCGGGTTACGAAATTTTCGGGTTACGAAAGGAATGGCGGAACGAATTAATTTCGTAACCCGAGGCACCACTGTATATGGATTCAAATTCATAATAATGACTATAGTTTAAACAGACATTATGCTCTAATGGGGATGACTGATCCCTCATTAGACTGAATAGATCTGCTCAGTCCACTGTCCAGGTGCTATCTGTTTGTGGGAAACTGCAAGGCCCTTTATGTCCCCTTTTTTGTCTTTTATCTTTAAGATGGATTAGTGGACCTTGCAAAGAGAGGTTATCTTCAACTAGAGCAGCATGCTCAACATGGTGGGGCATGCAAAGGTGAGGGTCCCCAGAAAGCTTCTGGAAAAGAAAGAAATAATTGTAGCCAATGGACACAAACATGGTTCCTCCTGGCAAATGTGGAGGTAGGAATTGCAGTTCTTCCACATCAGCTAGTTTCAGAAAACACTGAATTAGAGGACTGTCTTCTCAAGGTAGGACACATGTCCACCTTTTATTTGGGCACTTTCCAGTATTGTTGTGACTGAAAATTGCCAAATTTGTAGATTGAGCTTCTTCATTTGAACAGCTAATGGAATTGTGACAGTTCTATTAATAATTTCTAAAATGCCCCTTTCTTGATGGCCATAACGTAAAATCTGACCTCTCTTTGCAAATTGATTGGAAACAGAAGAAAGCTATATTGAATGTAGTAGTTATATGATACTGTTAACACCCATTGTTAATATGTACTTCAGAAAATTGGAATGTAGTTGTTAATTTTTGTTCTGTGTCTCTGGGAGATGCATTCTGCAATCCATACAATATTTCTGCTTTCTTGTTCCTTCAGCTTTACATAGGCATAAAAGACACCAAAATGGAACTGGTTGTTGAAAGCTAGCACATTCATTTTGACCTGCAGAAAAATGTACAAGAAATACATTTCATTAGGGGGGAAATCAGAGACAATTAATTGTGCATTACATCTTTCACTCTCAAGGATCACAAAGTCCTTTACAAGCAGCAGCAGCAGCAGGGAATGAAACACTGTTTTTGCTTTTTTAATATCTGCTGGACTGAAGCGAAGCTACAGCTGAAGCTTTGGGGCAACAAGGTCAGAAACATTAAAGAAGAGACTCACTAAAGAAATAAATGCTTCTCTAAATGCTGAAGTGCAACATTCAGTAAATTAGTTAGAAGTATTCTGAATAGAATCCCACTATTTTGGCTTCTGGGGCCACACATATAAATGGCTATGAGCATTGGTTCACTGGGAAGATGAGGCAGCTTGTCTAGAAGCTGTCATCACTCAAACACTTGGTGGCCTCATGATGTAGGAAATAAGGACAGATAAATCTACCACTTTTTATTTAGCCAGATTTCTCATTTTCCTTGCTACAAGTTGCTTTCAACCTTAACTTGCACCTGTCTTTGAATGCAGCAAAAACTGCATCCATTTTTAAAGTGTGTACATAAAAACATACTTTCCTATTCCTAATATGTACATTTTTTCATGCACCTTTCGTAATATGCCCACTATTGCAATTACTGCCTGCAGCATAATGTGATTATGTGCTTACCTTGGTGTAATGAAAAAAATAAAATAAAATACACTTGTTCTTAATATTCACATTGTAATACACATTTATTTATGTAGGAATAAGTTGGGGAAATTTTGAGAAGTGTGGATTTGGGTGTATAACTGATTTTGGTTTACCAGATCCAAATCTGGCAAGATTGTACAAAAATATAGACCTGACAAATGCTTCTATATCCCCAGTAGTAGCTCTTCATTCATAATGAAGTGTCACATCCTGAATGCTCATCACTGTTTTTTCTCACCACTGACTCTGAGTAAGTTGAAGGAAAATCAATGTAGTGAAGAGAGCACTTTAAGCTAGAGAAAGAACATCTTACCTCATGTTCAAAAAAAGTGTCTTCTAGTGTTTTTTCACCTGTACCACCTCCTACAGCTTCAAAGCAAGCCCTGTATTCCTGAAAGCACAAACAACCACCTAAATAATAGTTTTATTTAGCTTACATGTATTATTTCTAATTGTTTATATATATATATATATATGTATATGTATATGTAAATATGTTCATTGAGAGTGCTACTCTTGTGGCTCATGAGTTCCCAATTTGGTTTCCTCCCCACTCAGGAATACACAGTACTTCCACAGAACAATTATACTGGCTCAATAACACAGCATGTGCTTTGCAACTTGCGTGCAACAGTCCTAGGTTCAACACTGACAGGTAAGGCTGGGAAAGACTATTGACTGAAACTCTGAGGAGTTGCTGCCAATCAATATAGACAATATTTTGGCAAAAGGATCAATTTTTGTATTTGACATAAGGCAGCTGCGTGTGCATGCATCAACTACTTTTACAAAGTAACATCACCTATGAGGTGACATTGTCTTCCAATTTTGTGAGGAACGATTATGTCTGTCAATGCACCCACCATGCAGTGTGAAAGAGAACTACAACAACATGAAATGGATTTGTCTGAAAACAAATATTGGATTTCCTGTGGCTGCATCTTTATTCCAGCCCTGTTGCATGGTTACAAGAATGAGCAACTAGAGCATTGTAGAAAATAAAGCTTCGTAATGTTCTATGCTTCTTTTCAGAGAGGCTGGGGTCATTATTTAAAGCTTGGATGCTGTTTGTGCCCTAGAGAAATGAAGCTGTGGTAGGCACCAGTTCCCATTATGCCAAAGTGGGTTGACCTCATGGCTGGCATGGCTAGATTGCCCCAGGAGATCTGGACTCTTGTTGGATCAATAGGAAAAGAGCTGCTGGCTCTTGGGAAGTCAATCTAAGAGGAACAGATACATCTGTGGCATGCCTGTTACATGTGAATGGGCACTGGGCTGGCTCCATATTGGGGGGGGGGTATGTCTTGGCTTGCTGGTTACCTAAAGAGACATCTCTGTCTGGGACCTTGGGGGAAAAGTCTTCTGAGCACCTGCCTACGTACTTGAAGGTTGACATTTGGCCCCTTTCCCCAAATGGCAGAAGGGAGCTAACTACTCATCCATGCCCTGGTGGGCTCCAATCCAGACATGGTTGATATTCTCCAGCATGTAGGCTGCATGATGGGAGAGGTGGCTTGGACAGTAGGTAGATCACCCAGTAGTTGAAACTGTGGCTTATGCTGCACTAAAAAGGCTATAAGTTGTAACTGACT
>NC_056525.1:214485165-214493631 GCF_019175285.1 Sceloporus undulatus | reverse complement strand
ATCATCATCATCATCATCATCATCATCATCATCATCATCATCATCATCATCGTAGTATTTATTTGTTTCCCGCTCTTTCCCCAAAACTGTCACCCAAAGTGGTTCACAATATTAAAAGAATAGTGCAATTGAAAGGATACAAAAGTGATACATTAAAATAGAATTAAATTATTACAACACTAAAATATGTAATATTTTGACTGGTTGATGCCCTTCTTTCCATCTTGTCCATATAGTCTTTGGGGATACAACACTACTTTTGCTTGGATGCCACTATACACATTTTCTCCCTAGCTCAACCTGCCTCATTTCTAAATCTTTAATGTCTGACTATATTTATGGATCATTATCACAGTGATCTCAGAGGAGGGTTGTGTACAGTCATCTCCAAGTGGGACAGAATCTCAGATAAGTTTCGCATAAAAAGTAGAGGGAGTTCTGGAATACACTCCCTTTTGGCATGAAAAAGACCTCAGGTAGAGCTCCCTAACAAGAAATAATCAATTCCGTGGGACTCACAGGCAACTGATGCATCCACTAGTGTAATAATGGCAAATTTTATTGTTGCTTATCCTCCAGCTGCTTTGAGTTGAATGAAATCTCTGTCAGTGTCAAACTGTGGTACTGTGCTAGTAGATGTACCCTTCTACTCAGAGCAGTTGCAGGAGGATCAGAAGTAAAATCCAGAGTGAATTCACCCACCCAGCAGCAGAGGATCTATCAGCTATCTTGATGGGACAGGGTCTCAGGGGAACACAATATAAGAGTCAGGAATCTTTTTACCCTCAAGGATCAATTTGGCAGCAGTCTCAGAGGTCAGATTCCAGCATTCAGTGGTGTTAAGAGCACTAAATGGTGCCAAAGTGAAGTGGACGGGGTTTTACTAGTTTGAACATTTCCCAATCAATCATACAAATCAAAGCTGAAATCTATGTATGTCTACTCAGGAGCAAGTCCCAGACCTTAGGGTTGCCATAATTCTCTACTAAAAAACGGCACAAAATGTAGGACAAAATTTAGACCAAAATATAGGACAATTGTAGGATAAAATGTAGCTCAAAATGTAGGACATTTAAGAAAAATTGAGGACTTTAAATGTCCTACATTTTGGGCTAAATTTTATCCTACAATTGTCCTATATTTTGGTCTAAATTTTATCCCACATTTTGTCCTGGGTTTTAGTAGAGAATTATGGCAACCCTAGCCCAGTGAACAGACATCCAACAACTATCCAACAGCAAACTAGATAGTTTCGTGCAACAGTTTCTTACACAGTTTTTTAAAAAAAGAAAAACTTAGATTATGGATGAGAGTTAGCAGCAGAAGACCCTTATGAGTGGGACAGAAAAGACCTGAAGGCTACTTTCTCCTGCCTCAGTCTTAATAGGTCAGGACCTAAGCATTTGCCTGATCTTGCTCGCTACTCTTGTTCAAGTCTACTCCAACTTATGGCAGACCTATAGTAGGGTTTTCTTGGCAAGATTGATTCATTGCAAAATGTTTGCCACTGCAAACATTTCCTTTTAGGCTGAGACATTTTAACCCAATGTCACTTAGTGGGTTTTCATGGATGACCAGGAATTCAAGCTCTGAACTCCAAGAGTCCTAGTCCAAAATTCAGACCAATACACCATGTTGTCAATACACCGGTCAGCACATACATCATGAACTTAATCTCTTTCCTCAACTAGTCAAAATCCACACAAAACTGGACAGGACAAAGTCAGTGCCTCCTCCCTTGGCAACTGCTCCATGTAATTCCCATAGTCTTAGAATCAGCTCTTTCTTGGGTTCTTTTCATTTAGATTGTGGCTGAACAAATGCCTAATGTTATTTCTTTGGCACTACATATCATGGAATGTTGAAAACACAGCATGCTTTTGTTAGTAGCTATCTTCTATTTACATACAGCGTAGTAGTCGGCAACGCCCTTCACTTGCTCATAATCCTCCGCTTTGGCAAGCATATCTAAACCTTCTGGATACAGTTTTCCACACGTTGGATACAGCTTCTGTCTGTCTTCTTTACTCAGCTCAGTGCCAAATGAATTGATGGTGATAATAAAAGCCCGCCGGTCTGCTTCAAACTGAATTAAGGAAGAACACTTTTAATCAATTTGAAATCACACAGTTTTAATCACTGAAAATCATTTGGGGGATATTTACTATTAAGTCAAATGTTAACAATATGTTTTTAAGTGGAGGCTCACATTTCTTCTTGGCCGTGGCTAATAGAAAGCAGCTGCAAGAGTTTGAACGAATGGTTTGTTTTGTTTTTAATAACAGAAAGGTTAACCAAACATTTTTTTCTGCCAACTGGGAATGCATGTTATTTCTACTAATGAAAGATAGCGCAAAAGGGTTTTGAACAAGTGCAAACACCATTAGCAACTATGTAGCAGAAGCCAAATTTTTTAACCAGTGAAACCTGCCAAGGCCAGATTAGAAAATGTTACCACTCTGTTGCTTGGCAGTGACCCCCTCCCTTCCTTCATACGTGATTTAGTTTTACACTGAGTTACCTGGGCAAGAGTGTGGGCAGCACCACCACCATAGACAGGAGTCTTAAACAGGAATGTGTACCTCACTTTGTTATCAGCTTGGGACATACTGTATGTGAGCTCTTATATTCCAGTCACATAATTCTGTTGCTAGAGCCTATGCTACTTGAGGTGCCTGTGCTGCTACTAGGATGGCCAAATGCAAAGAGGACAGGGCTCCTATACTTTAAAAATTTGTGTAGAAGAAGGCAATTCTTTTATATACTGGGGTATCTTCTATGCAACTAATAAAAGTGCAGAATCTCTGTTTTTGTATGTATCTGGCCAGCCAGGCTGCAGACTTTAGCACTTCCTAATGTGACAGTAATTCAACATGAGACGTTTTCACCATGAATGTGGGAATGGCATTATGGGTATTGAACTGAACTGAATTCCCTTTCTTTTTGAAACAGAAAAGAAAAATCAATGCAGTAGATTTCTGTCTAAAAAAAAGGATCTGCCTGTTCAACTGTGTGTTTCCACTTACACTCCCACTTAAGATATTCAAGCATTTATTGCTTATACATTATTTTTACAAAGTCACTGAATGTAATGTAAAATGTGCATTGTAACATTCATAACCAGCCCTATTTCAGGATTTTGCTTGACATGCATACTGTGCTATGGTTTTTAAATTTCTAAGCTTTATCAGTCTAATGCTTGCTTATTTTATTCTGAGTCACCCTGATATCATGGTACAAGGTGGTTGGAAAGAGTATTAAAAATCATAATAGAAGTAAGTGAGTAGACATAATGCATAATATAAGCAGCACAACAATGGAGCTCTCCGGCTCAGGATCAACTGGCAGCAAATTAATTCCAAAAGAGGCAGATGTTGATATGCCTGCCAGAATGTCTGGACCAGGATCAAAAATGTCAGAGCTGCAACATTCCATCCCAGTGCTATTTTGTAGCTGTCAATTTTGTAAGTGAATCTGTTATAATAAGTAACTCAATATATGAGTCTGTCCAAAAGATTTATGTGAACAATGAATTCATGCCACCTTCCTTTACTTCTTAATGAATGCAATTAACACATGAGAGCATAATTATTCATAGCTTCATTATTGTTTCTCTTTAACCACTCTGCAAATATTACTGAATAACAGAGGGAAATGCAGAGGGCCAGCCATACCATTAGACAGAGGGGTCGGTCATTCAGACATCAATTTTTTAGTGTGATGATGCAAATCATCTCACTCACACATTTTAGGTTTGTTGTGTACACTATGGCACCACATCAGTGTGCATCACTGCAAGTTTCTTTGCTCACACATGCAAGCATTCAAATAAAGATAGAGTCAATGATGTGAAGGCATTGAGAACATTTTCAAGGCACACAGAGATTTATCTTGGGTCTATTCAGGTCTATTCTCATCAATTCACGCTACAGATTATGCAGACCTTTTTGAAAAACTAACGGGGGGGGGACCCAACATCAATTATCCTGGATTAAGTTGATTTTTTGGCAGCCCCCCCCAACTTAATCAGGTGCATTCAGGATGCATGTGAACAATGGAAATTCAACCTGGATTCATCCTGGATTATTTTCACCATCTGAATAACCACAGAGTAAAAGCAACTACTTCAGGCAGAAGAGGTTGAGAAAAATAGTAGCAGTCACCCACCAGCCATTTATCCTGAGTCCCTTAGCTACTCTCATCTGCTGGAGACAAAAACATCTATTCCATGCAGCCTGTTCTGCACTCCTGGATACTGTCTCATCACCAGTGCTGGTATAAAAATTCAAGTATCAATCCTTTTCTCTACTTTATGGGGAATGGTTGTGGAGAGAGGATGTCACAATTTTCTCTTTTACCTCAGGCAGCAAAGTATATGGCAATTTATTACAGCCTAACTTGGGCATTAATTATTCTTCTGATTAAATCTTGTCTGTGTTTAGTATTACAATGTAATTCTTTATATCCTACGGCTAAACAGCATATTATATTAAATGCCTGGGGTTCAGTTTAAAATCACTATTATTATTTTTACTCTAAAGTAGATATATGTGGCCCGAATCAGGATTGTGACTAGAACTCATGAGTGGGGAAAGTTTAAATCCTCCCTCCATCTGTTTTTACTTAAAATTGTGCATACACATGCAAGAGATTGTATGTGTGCTTTTTTAAAAAACAAACTCTCCAGAGGGTTGTGCAAGCCTTCCCCAGCATCTCTTTAATTAACCACATAAATAGTGCATATTAATTTGTATATTTGCATTTTGTGTGTATTTCATATTTTATTATTGTTGTACCCCATAGTGAAACGTTTGGATTGAACTAGTTCATAAATGCTCATTCATAAGTTAAAAGATAAATAAGCAGAGGGAGGCTGCATACACTTCCCATGCTGTGAGAAAAGGGATATCGATCCTTGACTGCCTGCTGTTTATTGTACATAGCATCTCATTTCACCCTCAGCTGTTGTTTTTTTAAAGTGAGGTGGATTTTAGTGCACAACTCTGATAATATTGTATCAAAATGAAATTAAACACATGGTTGATATGATTGGTAGTGTTTGAATAAAATTCATCTACAATACTGTGGAAGGAAGAAATACAACCAGTGCAAGTTCTCTCATCCTAAATGTTCAAGTAGGTTGCAGAGCACAGTGGCCAATTGAAAAACTGTCATGAGACAAACTGTAATATCACAAATGTCCCAGCCACACCATTGTTAAAGGCCCTGCAGACCTCTTTCAAGTGAGGTCTTTGATAACCAGGTTTGCTACACAGAGACTAAAATTTTCTTACCTCTAAAAGTGGGCACATTATATCTTCTGTAGTGCCACCTTGTTTTTTGCAGAAATTATAAAATGCCTCAAGATAAGACTAAAGAACAGAGGGAAAAAACCATGAAACATTACATTTAAATCTTCTTTGAAGTATCAGCAATAAACTTTACTAGGGTTTTATTAACTTGATACGTGCGGGAAGTGTCAGTATCAACTTCCCGCATGTTCACTGCAGGAGGAAAGGAAAGCTAATACTGTATATTGTCTTAGAATCATAGAATCTTACTCCACAAACCACGATAATATAATCCAATGAGGTTGGCATGCTGAGATTAAACTGCTTCTGTCCCCATAGTTTAAAGCCAGATTAAAGGCAGTGGTGAACATGGATAGATCAACACACCTCCCAGTGGTTGTTGCTACAAGCCCTGGCATGGCATTCAAAATCCCAAAAGCATAGCGCTTGCAAACAGCGGTGTCAAGTCACTACACACATCACATATAGTATCAATAAAAACTTTTTTATATGGCACTTTGTGGAAAAACAGAAGGAGGGGGTCAAAGTGGGTCCACAGTCTCTCTCTGCGCAATGGCTAGCAACCAGGTCAAGGGGTAGGGGGGTGGCCACCATTCCCACAGAGGGCCACCATATCTTCGCCACCCCTTCGCATATTCTTTCAAATCATCGGTGTCCATTGCCTGTCCTGGAGCGATATCGGTACCACACAGATTGTGCCTCTTAAACGAGAGCGGGGGACGGGTGTGCTATAATTCCCAGCTTTTTTTTTCATCAGTATGGGAAGGTTTGGGGGGCACATTCAGATTTAAAAGTCCCAGATTGATTGAAAAAATCCTAGATTTTATTCCTGTTCTTTCCCATTTTATACTGGGTTAAAATAAACTGAACCATGGAACATGTATAAAAAGTTTCTGTTTGTACTAGGAGCTGACAGAAAATATTCTAGGATAAACAAAATGTGCATGAATTTCAACAATAAGAACAAGAACAAAAACTGGGTCTTTCTGGTCTTTATAACTAGTATGAATGTGTCCTTGGGCAGCACAAACTTTGCTGAAGATTATGGTACTTGCACCTTTAGTTGTCCGTTTTGTTCTGAAGAACCATATATCATTCCCTCTTATTGCAACACATTACCCAGGAACCCCAGGGAGAAGCTTTTTTGTTTGCACCCCTTAGGAAGTCCCCACCACCACCACCGTTCTGCTGTGTCCTAGAACAGGTTGGTGTAGGCTCAATCCTTTGCTGTTCCCAGCAGTGCTGAAAAGGTGTTGGAGACAACTGGATGCAGAAGTGGTACCATCAGCAACCACCTGGTACAATCTATCCTGATCCATCCTGCCTCTTTTGCCAGTATGGATATGCCTATAAAGAAATCCACTTGTGGATGGGAATAAAATGTTGCAGCTGGTGCAAGAATTACCAGAAAATAGTTTGGGAAAACAAAAATGTTGTCTTGATCTTTTTTTTAAAAAAAATCTGAAATTACAGCATTGAATACCACATACTCCCCATACATTTGTCCTGTCTGGAGGAGACCTACATCTTTTTGTTTAGTAGCTCTAGAATCTACCCTGGTGGGATTCCCTTGAATCCAGTGAAATTTCATTGAGCAAATCCAGCTAGCATTTACTTAAAAGGAGGACATGCATATATATTTGAAAGGAATAACCAAAATGCAGTCTCCTCAAATACAATGCCTTGTACAGCTGAGTATAAGAAGAGATGTGAAAATTTTATTCAGGGAAGTGAGAGGAAGCAAAAGACACTTGGTCTTTCTAGGTTCTCCCTCACATCTGAACATGTCCAAATTATCTGTACTGCATTCTGTTCTCAGCCAAGGTGGCTATTGTGGTTACAATATTTACCTTGTACAGCTTGTTGCGCATGATTTCAATATTCATTTCATCCAGATCAGTTTCAGATACACAATCTTGAAAAAAATCAGCTGAAATCAGACATTAAAAACAACAAAAGGAACAAGCTAAGTTTTGGAGAAGCAGAAGAAGGGCACCTGATATGATCAAGGATGAAGACATTGGTAGATCTGAGGCCCCAGATTTTCTCTCTTCAAGAACCAAAGTGATGACATAAAGGGGATGGCTCTCCTCTGATATCCTGAAGAACAGCCATGTCATCCCTTCTTCACACAGAGAGAAGAATATATTCCTTACCCCTCTGCTTGGAGAATAGCTCTGTTATATCCACTCACTCATCAGAACAATTTATTTGTTTTCTTATTATCCCACTTTTCTTCCAGTGTGGGACCCAAAGTGGCTCACAATGTAATTAAAATGAGGCTAAAAGCAATCACGATAGGAATTTTAAAAGGAATTTGATAAACCATCCCATTAAAATAGCATTAATCTAACCTATAACAATAATGCAGCATCCCCATTAAAAACTTTTCTGTAATAACCAGCCAATGACCAGATCCTGTCCAGGTTAAAAGATCTTTGTGTACTGGAAGAAGGAGAGAGAGGCTCAAATTAATCTTCTGTGGGAAGAAGTTCTATAGCCATCAAGAAAGCCCTCTCACATGTCCACCCTAGATGGTGGTGGGACAGAAAGAAAGCCTCCCTGCAAGGAACTCAAACTAATTCAAATAGGGAGAAAGTTTGGACTCAAGCCATATGGATATCGTCCCTCCCCCTTCTGCTTAAAATTCCAGGGCATTAACAGGGTATTACAAATAATAATACCAAAATAATTCCCAAAAGGGGGAAGGTAACTGATAGCTGAACATTCCTAATTTGTTGTATATGTGCAACAAGATGATGTAGTTTAAAATGGTATGCTTGCTAATCCAAATCTCCACCAGGTATCTGATTGATAATGCTGAGATAAATTCCAGCCAACTTCAGCCGCTCTTAAATTATGGAATGGCCTGTCGGAAGAGATCTGACATATCACCAATCTTGACAACTTTAAAAAAGCCCTCAAGATGGATCTCTTCCAACAGGCCTTCCCTGACTGATCATCTTACTCCCACTGGTATGGACTACCCTGACTACCCCAAGATGTTGTGTGCAAATTATGATGTTGTAGTGATTTTAATATGATTTTATAAGCCTGATGTTGTATGTATGTATTTTATTATTGTTTTATGATTGTAAATTTTTCACTGTTGTAACCCGCCTCGATCCATTGGAGAGATGGGGAAAAATTAAAT
>NC_056525.1:214411506-214485155 GCF_019175285.1 Sceloporus undulatus | reverse complement strand
TTATTATTATTATTATTATTATTATTATTATTATTATTATTATTATTATTATTATTACCACAGTGCAAAATAGAGAGATACTACAACCACATTCATATTTTTCTTTGTTTCATTTGTGACCTCCACAAAAGAAACAAAGAAAAGCATGAGTGTGGTTGCAGTATCTCTCTGCTTTTACTTTTACTTTTACTACAGTTTTGATTGCAAATGCCGATAGCTATTTTTAGGGTGTGTGTGTGTGGGGGGGGGGGCAGAACACCACTCCATGAAAGCACCTTGGCTCCTGTGAAACAGTGAATTATTACTGGATCTCTAATTACCAGTGAGACCCCTAGGGGCCATGGGAGAAATTCTGCCATGTTTTTAGTTTGTGCTAGGATATTTTAGGCTTCTGAAATGCCTTTTTTACCATTTTGGATCCTGGCAGGGGGACTGTGTGCCAAGTAACCTGCCTGCATCATGCCTGCCTCCATAGGCTATGTATTTTCCACTCTGATATTCACTTTGATATCTTGTTGACAGACATACCTAATGGTGTGTCCACCAAGATTGCATTAAATAACTCTGCAGGATTTGGAGCAATGCTAACAGCTTCCATTTGCTCAAAGCTGCCCAAAGGATGGCACTTCAGAACCAGTTCATCGATAGGTCGTTGGCGCAGTGTTCCAGTAATGAGCAGAATTACATTGTCAATCATATAGCTGTACCTAGTGGGAGAAAAATAAACATCAGATAAACATTTCCCCCCCAGGGAGAAAAAAGCCACATAAAATAAAAGCCAAGCAGTCACCAAACTTTTGCAAAGGTGAAGGCTAAATAAAATAGTTAAGCCTTTGCAAAGCAGCTTCAAGTTCTCTCTCACTATGATTTGTTTACAAGGTGCTGCAGTATAAAAAGCCAAAGAAAGGAGACATACCCCAAAAGCTCATCAATATATCAATATTAAATTGTTTATTATGCTTTTAGTCTGTTTAAATTATCTTGGATTGTTTTAAATTTTAAATTGTTTTGCTGTGTTGAAATTGATTTGGCCTGTACTTCACCCTGGCTGCAAGTACACTGTAGAAATAATGTAGTCTGACAACACTTTAACTGCCATGGATCCATCCTACAGAATCTTGGGATCTGTAGTTTTGTGAAGCCCCATCACTCTTTGGCAGAGAAGACTAAAGACCTTGTAAGTCTATAGATTCCAAGAGCTACAGCACTTAAAACAGTGTCAAACTGCATTATTTCTACAATGTAGATCAGGGGTAGGCAACCTTTTTGAGCCGGGGGCCGGGTGGCTGTCCCTCAGACTACTGGGGGGCCGAAGCTGGGGGGAGCTTCCACCCTCCGGGGGCGGAGCTGCACGCCTGGGGCAGATCTTCCACCCTCCGGGGCGGGGCCACGCTGGAGGCCTCCCCCTCTTTCTCAGCCCCGCGGGCTCCTTCCTGGCCTCCGCGGAGGCCAAGAAGGAGGGAGGAGGCCGGCGGCCCCCCAAAGGCCCCATGTGAGTGGCCTGGTCTTGCCGCCGATTGCCGCTGGTGTGGGGCCTTTGGCAATCGGTGGCAGGACTGGGCTCGGGCCAGTCCCCTGGCCTCGGCTGGCCGCATGTGGGATTGCCAACCCCTGAACCCTCTGACTTTTGGGATTTTTAGTGATATATATATATATATATATATATATATATATATATATATATTCAATTTTATTAATGCTTAAGCCAAAGGCCATTCGCATGATTAATATATAAAACCAATAACAAACATTCAAAATTGTAAAATACTCCATCAAATAACTAACATCCGAATTTTATACATTAAACATAATAAAATTCCAGGCACTTAACTAAAACAACATTAAAAACAACTTCAAAAATTAGAAAACATCATCCCCATGGCAATCAACTGCTATGTCTGCTATAACTCTTGCCCGAATTTTGATTGCTGCTGAGGCAAACAATGAAACCTTATAAGTTACCTTAGAATCAATGTCAGACAAGAGGTAAAAAATCTTTTCAGAGGTAGTATTAGACTGTAAATTGAACAGAATAGATCCCATGAATTTGGTTCTTGGCTCAGTATATAGTGAGCAAGAAAGCAAGTAATGAGGCAGATCCTCGATTTCTGGTGCTCCACAAATACACACACACACACACACACACACACACACACACACACACACATATATAGGCTTTCACAGATGTCCTTTTACATTTGACCACACATTTGTTGTCTTGCCCTTATGCTGCTAGGCCACATGCCTTACATACTGACATACATGCCCCTATTTTTGTCTGTGAAATGTTGGAAGGTATGGTATGGCCAGGTTAGGAGGTTTCACGGTCCAAACCTGAGACCATAGAAATGATCCTTTGTGGTGTCACAAGGGTGTGTGGCCAGAGGTGTACCCTTTAAAGTAGGACATCCAGCCTCTGTGTAAAAAATATTTTCCTTTGTTTTTGAAATTTAAAAGGTTTAAAAATCATTGTTGTTGTTGTTGCTGGCTGCCCTCAAGTCAACTTTGAATCATGGCACTCAGTGGATGAGACATCTCCAAGATCCACTGTCTCTACTGCTCTACTCATGTCCTGCCGGTTCAGGCCTATAGCTTATCTGACTGAGTCCTTCCATCTGGCATGTGGTCTCATTCTCTTTCTGCTGCCTTCTACCTTTCCTAGCATTATTGTCTTTTCTAATGGTTCATGCCTTCTCATGATGTGGCCAAAATACAACAGCCTCAGTTTAGTGATCCTGGCTTCCAGAGAGAGTTTAGGGTTGATCTGTTCAGGAACTCATGGTCATTAAATATCTCCCCACAAAAAGTGGTAATACATCACCAAAAGAAGAAAACACATATTTGCCTAACTTTTCCCCATATTACAGTTGGCCCACACCTTACACGAGCTTGCCTTCCATGGACTTGAGCTCATGCAGAAGGCAAGCTCTGATAGAAACAATGGGACACACATCCATGGCACGTGCACCATTTTCCATAATAGGATTTAGAAATAGAAATAATATAATGAAGTATAATATCATTTATAGGCAAACTTAAGGAAGCAGTAACTTCAGATCATTCTTGGGATTTTATTTAATTTATACATTTTAAATGTCTAGATTTCCAGTACTGGAGCAGGTAATATTACTTACGTAATATAGTTTAAAAATGTAGAAAGTGGCTCAAAGGCATGGTTTCTAAAATAATGAAATTCTGTCAGTAGTTTGGCTTTTAGTTTGTCATCAATGATAGAAACAGTCAAAGGCCCAGTTTCATTGGCCAAGAAATTCCCATAGTCTGTGGTCTGCAAGTGTAACTTCAGGTCTAAAAACAGAATTGAAAGATTAAAAAACAAAAAAACAAAAAAAAACAAAAAAAAAACACACACACACACCAAAGAACAACAAGGACAAAATATATTTTATGTAAAGACACAAAGAAGATTACAGTTCTACCACCTTTCATACTTTTTTTTTCTTACACTCAATAGCCAACTTCAGACTTTAACACACTATGTTTGTTGTAGTTAAACCATATGTTGTTTGTAAAAATTGTTCATTCAGGTCGGATGATCCAGGATCTAAAATGGGGGGGGGTTAACCGGGGGGGGGG
The DNA here is from genome assembly GCF_019175285.1 of Sceloporus undulatus. Classification (NCBI taxonomy): domain Eukaryota; kingdom Metazoa; phylum Chordata; class Lepidosauria; order Squamata; family Phrynosomatidae; genus Sceloporus; species Sceloporus undulatus. Next base: position 214,481,561 of record NC_056525.1, on the reverse strand, counting down.
GTTCACCTCACACCCCAATAAGCCTCCACTAGTGCTCCTGGTGCAATGAGAAATTATACCCACACCACTTCAAAGTTTGATTGTTTCGGGTTTGTTAATTTTGATCTGTTATATTTTATTTGGTATCATATCATCATCATCATCATCATCTTATTATTATTATTATTATTATTATTATTACATGCCAACTATATACACCATACATTCAACAATACAATGCAACATACAGTACAACATAGGAGCTAAACAAAATTATAACCACCACTCTCTCTCTCAAAAAAGACACACAAAAACGTTTGACTTCCTGCCCTTCAAGTTGAAAACATAAACATATATGTAATATTGTTTTCTTCCTTATTTATACTTAATATGCAGTAATCTTCTAGCTTCCTTTAACAAGTTATTCAGTATCCTGTACCAACCAGCATTGTCATTCCTTTTTCTTTTTTTAAGGCAATGTAAAAATGGTTCCTGATCTTTCAAAAAATGCTATCTACAGACTTCTCTTTAATTATTATTGTCAGTTTGTCCATTTCAGCCATTTTAAATATCTTTAATATCCATTTTGATTATTTCCACCTTTCCCCAACTTTGAGCATATAACATTCTGGCTGCTTGTATATAAGAGTATTGTATATTCACCCAATGTATTCACCCAGTATAAAAAAAAATTCATTTGTAGCTTCATTCTGAAAATTTCTTGCAAAGATCCCTGTATCTTTCATCAAAATTTCTTCTTCTTTTTGCACTTCCACCATAAGTAGTAGAACGGTCCTTCACGTTTTACAAATTTCCAGCATATATTTTTAGAACCTTCATACATTTAAGTTAATCTTTCTTGGATAAGATACCACCTATACATCACTTTGTTTAAAAGTTCATGAAGATCATAGCTTAATATTACTTTTAATCTTTTAGCCCACACTCTCACATTTTCCCAACTCAATATTATAGCCTATATTTTGGGCCCACATGTTATACATTCCTTAGTTTGCTTGATTTCCAAGTCCATTTTTAGCAACTTTTTATACATTTTCCTGATTAGATGATCATCATATGCGCATAGTTTTATTTCAAATTCCATCTTTGCTTGTTCAAAACCAAAGGCTTTCCTTCCAGGTTCATTTCTGGCCAACTTTCAGCCCATTTGTGGGGTGGGATGGGGGACTTTGTAGCCTTGGATGGACTTAGGTCTATAGGGGAGGGGGGCAAAACCACCTTGTTGCTAATGTTTTTGAGGTGGTTTTTGGTACTTTGGGTAAAAAAGTCACAACATTTATTTTAATGGGGAAGGGGGACTCTGGTCTTTCCATAGAACAGTGGCATGACTGAGGAGGTGTGGGGGGAGTGCACACCATACCAGGTGACACCCTAGATGGAAGGGAGGCACCCAGTTGGGCTCTCTTCCCCTTTTGGTGGGGGGGGTGAGCATGTGCCCTTCCTGGTTGCTCCATCACAAGACTTTCTCCCTGGAGAAGATGCCTTGTGATGGACAGGTAGCTAGGAGAGGTGGTGAAACCTGGGCAGCTGGGAAGTGAAGGCAAGGCAAGGGGAGCAACTGGGCAACTAGGCAATTGACAGGGAGGGAGGGCAGCCAGAGAATGGGGGCAGGTGGATGAGGAGGGGGATGCAGGTGAGCAAGTTAGCAGGAGGAGGTAGGGCAGCCCTTCACCCTCCCCAGCTAGGGATGCCATATCCTGCCTGTAGGCGGGACAATCCCGCTTTGGGCGGTGCCGACCTGGTCCGGTTTGGCACTAAAACTGGGACGGCACCACCCGTGGCCACCTCCGCCTCCGTGCGCGCCGTGGGGGCCTCCAAGGCCTTGCTGAGGCCTAGGAGCGCTCTCCGCAGTCAGAGCTCTGGCCGCGGAGACGCTCCCTCCCAGGCCCCAGCCAGGCCTTGGAGGCGGCTCCATGATCGCTGAGTCCTCCAAGGCCTTGCCGGGGCCTGGGAGGAGGAGGAGGCCACTTGCCACCACGGCGATGGCCGTGATGACAGGCGGCCCCCACACCCCTTCCCGGCCTGACAGGAGGCCGAGGCTTCCTCCCAAGCCGGGAAGGAGGACAAGGTTTAAAAATGTAGGACCTTTTTTTAAATTTCCTGGCCAGGAAATTTTTTAAAAGTCCTACATTTTTAAACCTTGTCCTACATTTCCCCCGGTTTGGAGGTCCTCAGATATGGCAACCCTATCCCCAGCAGTCCTCCTCATCAGGTGTCACCAAAGATAGTGATGCCACGGCCACAAAACCTCATGGGCTACATTCTGCCTATGGGCCACATTTTCCCTTTCCGTGAAGCTGCTTTCTAAAATCAGAACTAAAATTTCACAATAAAAACAAATGCAACAAAACCATTAGCTAAAAAAAGAAATAAAAATAAGAAAAAGGTAAAGAAAAACCCTTAGTAAACAATTAATAAAACAACACTATCCATCACCCCTGGTTTTATTAACTGTTTTCTAAAAGATTTTATTTTATTACTGTTTTCTTATTTTTATTCTATTTTTAGGAACTGGAACCCATTGGGATCAGAATATGTGATATCAAGCGCTCCTCTGCATACCAAGCTCGCTTTAGAAGCTGCACACAAGGACAGTCCCTTGAATATGGGATCACTGAAATCCTTTTGAAGCTTCTGGAGACTTTTTAAATTACATCATTGCACATCAATGTGTACCTACCTGTCTCTGCTATTTCTGCTTTAGGCTGAGGCCTGCCAGTATAAACTAAGGAAGGTTTTTACGTTAAACAAAGTGCTGTATAATTAAAAACAAGGTTCTGTTGGTAAAACACTGTACAGGTTATACCTTTACAAGCTGCAAAGGGACAGTCAGGTAACTAAACACATCCAGAATTTTACTGCATCATGACACTTATTCTGATAGGAAAAAAATGTGTATGTGAAATTCTAGCCACACAATGACCAGAGAATCCTGTGATGACCTTGAAACACATTCATTTGAGGTTAATATATGTGGATTTATTTGTGTTTGAACTCAGGATACCTGAAGGAGCCTAGTGCCCTACTGTTATATCCTCAGATATTTTGGATTCCAACTCATGTCACCCAAGACCATGGACCATATTGTTTGAAGCTGATGGGAACATAACTCCAATGCATCTAGAATGCAACAAATTTGGAAAAGACTGGAATAGGGTGTTGGATTTGGATAGTGGAGAAACCCACACTGAAACTGAAAATACTCATTCAACTATGAATAACCTGTCAGGCTCTCCTTAACAGACCAGTCGAATCAATAACTGAATGAGCAGCTGGGGAGGTTACATGCCCGACATGAACATGATGTACAGGTATTTGTTGAACACTGCTCATACAACATGGTATGTTGTATTGTCATTTGAGCATGAAATCTCTTGCAAACAATATTCTACCTGTTCTCAGCATCATGGCTAGCCTTGCCTTCAGGGAGAGAGTAGTGGTTGCCTCAGGCATGATATGCTGGTGTGTGAATGAGTGAGTGCAGGCCATCTTGTCCTTTTCCCCAGGCAGCCCTGGGTGACATGGAGGACATAGTTCCTGTACACATAGAAATGCATTGTCATACCTGCCATTTCTGCAATGGAATGCTGATAAGGAAAGAAACACATGATTTGCCTGAACTATGCAATTCTTTATTAAATATCAGGGGGGGGGGGAATAAAACATCTGGCTTCATGAGAGTAGTGATTTCTGTTGCCAAATAATGTAGACATTGATCTATCTTTAGAACTTGAGAAGTGAGACTCATGTGGAAGGAATTACTTTGCACTTCCTCTGCATATAATTAGAAATATGACTACTGTATTGCATTTTCCCTCCCCAAAGCTTCAGAAAGGCCTGCCCGCCTTCATTTATATATCAGAAATATCTATGCAGAATGGCATAATTTGTCCTCCTGCTGCTGCTAACAGATGTTGTTTTACTAGCTAAGATTTCAGTTAACATTGTGTCTGCAGCCTAAGTTAAAACAGCAGCAATAAAACAATTACTGACAAAGCCTGTAATAACATTAAGACAAATGGTTGGGTATAAGACACTAGTCCTCCTGATGTGAAGCAGTGGTTTGACATGGCTATGGACTGGGTTACTAGTATAAATAGAGTATACATCTTACTAAGGTAACATGATAGAACATTGGGCTACCAAAAAGACTGAACCAGAAGTTAGAAAAGTTAATTTTTTGGACAATAGTTCCAGGATGGCCATCTGTCGGGGATGCTATGATTTAGATTTCCTGCATGGCAGGGGGTTGGACTGGATGGCCCTTGTGGTCTCGTCCAACTCTATGATTCTATGATTCTATGAATCCCCCCAGCTAGAACCTGGTATGTTGGCCAAAGGGATTTGGTGAGTTATAGTATAAACACCTAAATTTACCTAGCTTTGGATAGAACCAGTATCAAAAATGCTGTTTTCACACATTGATATCTTAGTAGTATACATTATTATCATTATTTTAATTGCATAATACAAGCCTAGCTCTGATCAAACCCTCAAAATCACTATTTTCTCATTTCATTTCTTCCATCCAGTTACCTCTTCTGAGGAGAATTCATGTTCTTTTACATATCAATAACATGTTCAAAATGATCTTTCATCAAGGATTAGTTAACTATCACATTCAACATGTTCCCCCTCATCCTGCAAATTCCCAAGCAAGACAATGCTATCCAGGCAGTAGTGGTACCTTCAACCTCACAAAACTGAGCTTCAATTTAACCCAACTCACCTTCCAGTGTTTCACACTGTGCTAAGTTGACATAGTCAGAACTCTGCAAGATTCCACCTTTAAAGCCACGAACCAGCCCCTCCAGGTAACCATGATTCACATTGAAGTAAAATTCTGAATAGCCAGGCATTGTGGATAAAAGAACGTGTTTCCCTGCACTCAGAAAGTACTGTGTCTTGTCTTTGACTTCAGAAGATTATAACAAGCAGTCACTAGACCTGGCTTGGTTTTAACTAAGTTGTGACTTCCTGGTTCATTGTTTCCAGTACAGCATAACTGCACTGTCTGTAGTGCTTACACAACATAATGTCACCAGAGAGATGCAGATCTAATTCTTTCCTATTAGAAATCAATGGGGCACTGGGTTAAAGGGGCAAAATAACTGCAGGGACCAAGAAAAGATAATACATGTTTATAATGGATGGATGGTCTGACTGGACAATATCTCCTTGGAAACAGGGATTAAATGATGTCTTAATTGTATTTGGAAAGAAGGGACACTTTTGCATCAACAGTTGTTGTGAAGTATTATAATCAAAGTTAAGAATTATTTATTTGTATTTACACTCAATAACTATAAAATATTAAGAGGCAATAAATCAGCCTAAAATAAAATGAATAAACCAGTTAATAAACAAACAGCAGCAACAATAGATTACAGCAGCAGCACAGTTATAGCAGCTTGATTCCATTGTAACTGCCATGGATTCATCCACTTTGAATTCTGGGATTTGTAGGTTGATGAGGAACTGCGAATTCTCTGTTGTATTCCCCTGAATTCTAGCACTAGAAATCTCTGTCAGGGAATTATAAGCCACTCCCTAAACAGTAAATCCCAGGACTCCATAGACTGGAACCATGGCAGTTAAAGTGGTATTAAACTGCTGTAACAGTGCAATGTGGATGCGCCCCCAATCTGGAAACAACCCTTTCAAGATCAATATTACATGCTTCCTGGCAACATTTTGGCAGTCACATTTTACACTAGTTGCAAAAAATCTCTTTATTTCCTCTACCCTTTCCCCATTATGCTACAAGTTTCTTCCACTTTCTCCAGTGAGATTTAGATCAAATTTTCAAAAGCTCAATCTAATGTTCAAACATTGTAAGGCAGTTATCTACAATGGTACCTTACTTGTAAAATGACATGTGGGGCAGAACTAGGCATCATCTGGCCTTCCTAATGTTATTGGATTGCATCCCATCAGCCCAACCCAGCATAGTCAATGGAGAGGAACACTAGATGTTATAAGTCAAAACATCTAGAACGATACATGGTTCCCACCACTGGTATGGTTGGTTCTCTGTATCCACGGATTCTTTGTTTACAGATCCAACTATCCATGGCTTCAAAATATGCACAAATAAATTAATAAAATCCAAAAAGCAAACATTTGATTTTTTCCATTTTATATAAGGGACACTATTTTACTATGCCACTGTAGTGAATGGGACTTGCACATCCATGGATTCTGGTATCCACAGGGGGTTCTAGAACCAAACCCCAGTGGATACCAACAAGATATTGTATCCAGCCAGAGCAGGGAATCTACATGTTAATGGCCATACCAAAGACACCAATCCTTAAGAATGTATGGATGATTTGCATTTTTAAAATATTATGTGGCATAAAAATAAGTGTTATTTTTGAAGTCAGTGCTTTTTTACCTTTTTATGAGGAATGCATCCAAGTGTGAACCTCAAAACTGGGCTGAGAATCTCACCTCTTTCCATCTCCCACTTTGTTTTCCCCATCACTTAAGTTGCAGTAGTTTCCCTGGTACTCTAAAGAAGCATCTACCCAAAGGAGACCTACCTTTGCTATCTAGCCCTAATGTTATGACATGCAGAACAACTTTTTTTGAACTTGAATGATTGCTTACAACTTTGCAAATTTCGGTTAATAAAGGTACCAGGTAAGAGTTGAAAGATCATACTCTATGATTACAGTGAGGAGGAAAATGGATTGGGGAAAAACAATGCTCATTTATACATTGTTAAAAAGGGGGCAAAACAAAATAGGCACTAAAATAGGACACACATTTCTATAAAATGTGGTACACAGTGATTATGTGTTTTTGCAAATAATTGCTGTAATTTTAAGAAATTTCATCATGGTGAGGAAGAATGTGATTAGGTGACATATGAGCCTTCTCTATCTGCTACTCAGGTACTAATTGGAGATTGGGAATCCTTCATTTTTAAGATTCTGTATCTTCAAGCCAGACTTAAGATGGACAGATGGACAGTAGGTGGATCTATTATCAAGGGAGTGAGGGATCCATCCTCAATTTTTGAGTTGCTCCTCCTGCAGCTGCTTCAGGTTGTACAAAAACCATCCAAACAGTGGACCCAAGTGCTGGCATTGCCTCAAACCCCAAGCAGCTGTGAATGGCAGTAAGACTGAGAGTGGATTTTCTGCCTCCCCCCCCCTAATGCATGTGCTGGACAGCCCCCCCATTTTTATTGACACCCCCCCAAAGAAATATTATGAGTGTCACAGATATTTTTCATAGCAGGGTAAATACAGGTTGAGTCTCCCTTATCTGACATGTTTTTTGGAATATTTCAGATTTCAAAATTATGGATAAAGTAGACTTGACCTGTAGCAACTGTGGGGCAGAATTACATTAGACAAAAGGGCCTGGGGAAACAGTAACCCCCTGCCACAGGCCCAATGCCCTCTTCCCACAGCTATTTTTTAAAAAATGGAAGCGTTCTAATCATGTCTATAATTTAATCCACCATGGCCTTTAACGTTTTTGTTTTAGATTTGATTGGCGTGGTATGTTTTTCTCAGTGGATTTGCAATCCAAGCTGTGTTTTCTTGATGTCAGAAAATATTTCTATTTTGACCACAAGGGGTCTCCCTAGTACTGTAACTCTGTAATACTGGAACTATACAAAACATTCTCCCAACATGCTTCATCAAATCTAGAGTAAGCCATCACACGACAGAAAACAAAACCTTTTAAAGCTGTCTTGTTTCTACTGAGCAAGAAACTTGTCTGACTTTCCTGGTTTTTCATTCATTTGCTAATATTGTGTTTATTCCACTTCTTGATATCTCCTCCCCCTGCCTTAACATTACAGTTGGCCTTGTCGAAGAAACGTCATATTGCTAAAAAGCAGATGACCAAAAGAATCAGCAGTCAGGAGTTTCTGAGTAACTGGTGCTTTCCTGTATAAATTCATGGGCTTGTGAATCATGAGAGGAAAATGGGAATTGTTGTCTTCATATTGAAAGCATATATCCACAGGGTCTGTTTGTTTGTTTGTTTTCATTCAGAAATAGGTATATTTCCACACAGAGAACTGCATAGCTTTGAGCTATGCAATAATTTCCCAATGGGTCTCTGAATACCGGAGATTGTAGCTGTTGTGAAGTCGAAGGCTTTCATGGCCACATCCATAGTTTTTTGTGGGTTTTTCAGGCTATGTGGCCATGTTCTAGAAGAGTTTGTTCCTGCCGTTTCGCCAGCATCTGTGGCTGGCATCTTCAGAGAATGCTGGCATGGAAATAATATATAAAACCAAGCATGGTGTAGTGGTTTCAGTGTTGGACTATGACTCTGGAGATCAGAGTAAACCCATTGGTTGACTTTGAGCAAGACACACTCATTCAGCCTCGGAGGACGGCAGTGGCAAACCCCTGCTGAAGAAACTTGTCAAGAAAACCCCAGATAGGGTCACCTTAGGGTTGCCATGAGTCAGAAATGCCTTGAAGGCATACAACAACAACAACAACAACAGATGTAAAGGGCAAAACAAAGAAGAACAATGCCAAAGAACTTAGAAAATTTTGGAAGGTATAATTGTTAGTGTTCACTCTAAAGGATGGATGGATGAGGAGGGAACTACAGTAAATGGTAGCTGTGCAATGTGTAGGGAAAACCACTAGGCACAGGTGGGGCTAAGAAAGCACATGCATGTCAAATGGATAATTAGGCAAAGCAAAGAAAATGGCAACTACGTTAGAAGTGATTACAGCCTTTAACTTTAATGTGATAATGTTGCCTTATTTTAATCAAGAAAAGCTGACAAACATATACAGATGTCTTATTCAGACCCTTCAAAGTCCAGTACCATTTAGCACTCCTGTGAGAGTTATCAAACAGCTGCCACTGCTGTCATTTTCCTATCTAGGCATTCAAAAAGGTCAGAAATAGCACCACAGCAGAAACAGTAGAGGAGCTCCATGTTTCTTTTAGAGTTGAATTAAGTTCTGACTTTTCACCACACTTATCTTTTTTGATAAGAGTTGAAAGTCAGTACTTACATGGACCCATAGATAAATTGACCCAGCTTTACCAAAATTTCTGTACATGCTTATATATAATATACTGGTGATTTTAAAAAGTCATTTATTATACACACATCACCTGCACTGCGAAGAGGCTGTGGATTTTCATTAATATGCATGTTGCAACATTTGCTTTGGCTACTAGAAAAATAAGAGCACGTGCACACGCACACACAAAATACCTCCCGCTTTGCAAAGATTTTTGTACCTAAGTTTTTAATGGGGGGATTGAAAAATTATAAATATGCTTTCATACTACCCCCTGCAGCCATTAGTTAAATATGGAAGCATGGAAAAAGTGACATGAGGAAGGTCACCAGAAAGCACTTATCCAATGGATCCAATCAACCCTAGACATTATATTCTGTCCATTGTTAGAAAGCTGATGGCCAGACATAACTGAGGATGCATCTGCACTGTAAAATTAATGCAGTTTGACACTGGTTTAACTGCCATGACTCAATACTATGCAATTCCGGCATTTGTTGTTTTGTGAAATAATTAGCCTTCTTTGCCAGAGAACTCTGGTGCCACAACAAACTACAAATACCAGTATGGAGCCATGACAGTTAAAGAGGTATCAAACTGCATTAATTTTGTGGTGTGGCAGCAGCCTAGGACTACCAGGCACAGAATATGTGTGTAGAATCTAGAACAGGTTTTGGATGCCAGAAACGATATGTCCCAGGGACCTGTTTCTTTTTAACTGGAAGCCTAATGCCAAATAACTGTTCAACTGGTTTGACCAACTGGGCCATAGTAATCAGAGAAGCAATGTTTTATTGTTGGCATTGTTCTATTATATGTTCTTTAGCAACTAATTCACTAAAGGACTTCTGAAGTAAGTAGAGCAACTCTAAAATAAGACTTCTGAGGATAATTGCCACATAAGGTGTTGTACTCAATCAAGCAAATAATTCATTTATATCCCACAAGAAAAAACATTTTAAAGTATATTTCCTGAAGAAGATAATTAAATGTATTTTTAGAAATGTTAAACTATTCCAGTTAGGCTGTACCTGAGGATTGCCTCTTAAGCATTTTTAATCAGATGTTTTGTCAGCTGTGAAATCAGATTTCTTCCAATTATGTTTTTATGCCAGAGAATATATGCCTGATTAATAGAACAGTGATTAATCTTGCAGCTATAATGTTATGAAGGTAGCTACCTAGGAAAATTCATATCTACAGCCAAATTGCAGTCTCAGAATGTGTTAAATTGTTTTGATGGGGTAAAATAAATGGAAGGAAGCAATGTATGTAATACATTATAGCTTTTTAAAAATATTTTAAAAATTTGATCAGATTTGTTATGATGCTAAATTTCCTATACTTTTGCTCAGTTATCAACTAAAATGGAGACTATAGTCAAGATATTAGAAGACTAAAGCTGCATCAACACTGTAGAAATAATGCAGTTTGACAGTGCTTTTAACTGCCATGGCTCAGTGCTATGAATTTCTGGGATTTGTAGCTTTGTGAGATATATAGCTTTCTCTGGCAGAGATCTCTGTTGCCATAACAAACTACAAATCCCAAGATTCCATAGGATGGAGCCATGGCAGTTAAAGCACTGTCAGACGTAGCCTAAGAGTTGGAAAGACAGCCATGAAGGAACTAGATGAGATCCCTAAGTATAAAGATATATTACAAATACCAGTTAAGACAAGTTCTCAGATACCCCAAAAGAATCCGTATGTATAATTTCTCAACCTGTAGTGTGAAACCACAAGTTTGTACCACAACTTCAATAATGCTTTGGCCCTGGTAAACAATACTGGCATATACAAATTGATAGCTTGACTTTGTAGTTGTATGCATATGTTCCTTGATGAGACGGCCATGGTCGCCCTGGTCGATGATCTCCGTCTGGGCATCGACAGGGGAAGCGTGTCCCTGTTGGTGCTCTTGGACATCTCAGCGGCTTTCGATACCATAGACCATGGTATCCTTCTGGGGCGCCTGGCAGAGGTGGGAATCGGGGGCACTGCGCTCCAGTGGTTCCGGTCCTACCTCTCCGGGAGGTCCCAAATGGTGCAGCTGGGAGACGTGTGCTCCGATGAGCGGGCCCTTAAAACTGGGGTCCCTCAAGGGGCCATTCTGTCTCCCATGCTATTTAACATTTACATGAAACCGCTGGGAGAGATCATCCGGAGACATGGGGCGCGGGGTTATCAGTACGCTGATGACACCCAAATTATTTTCTCTATGTCTCCGACTGATGCAGTGACTGGGGATGGCGTCTCTCCTCTCGTGGCCTGTCTAGAGTCGGTAATGGGCTGGATGAGGGAAAACCGACTCAAATTGAATCCAGAGAAAACGGAGGTACTAGTGATAGGTTCTCCTGGTCCAGGAATGGCGGTGGTTCCACCTGTGCTGAACGGGGTCACGCTCCCTGTGAAGGACTCCGTGCGCAGTCTGGGCGTGCTTCTTGACTCGTCGCTTCACCTGACTGCTCAGGTGAATGCGACGGTCAAGAGCACCTGTCATCAGCTTCGGCTGATTCGCCAGCTGCGCCCATACCTGGCCCAGAGGGACCTAGAAACTGTTGTACATGCTCTGGTAACTTCGAGACTGGATTTCTGCAATGTACTCTACATGGGGCAACCCTTATACCAAACTCGGAAGCTACAATTGGTGCAGAACATGGCAGCCCGGCTGGTCACTGGTGCCCCCAGGACCAGCCATATAACACCGGTTTTAAAAGATCTCCATTGGCTGCCCATTCGCTTCCGAGCCCAATATAAGGTGTTGGTAATTACCTATAAAGCCCTAAATGGCTTGGGCCCAGGATACCTAAAGGACCGCCTCTCCCCGTACATTCTGCCTCGCACCCTCAGAACATCTGGGCAGCAGCTACTGAAGGTGCCTGGGGCCAGGTTAGTCTCCACGACTCGGAAGACGTTTTCCATAGCTGCCCCAGCCCTTTGGAACGCGCTGCCCACTGAGCTCCGCTCGTCCACTACCCTGGCCCAATTTAGGAAGGATCTAAAAACCTTCCTATTCCAGCAGGCATTCCCCGAATAAATATCCTGTGGGCCTCCCTCCTCTTTCGTGGCCAAGAGGCTGGGCTATGGGGCTTTTTATTGTTGCCTTGTTTTAACTGTGTTTTAATGGTGTATATTATTATTTGATTGTTTTAACCTGTTGTGAGCCGCCCTGATCGGAGGAAGGGCGGCATATAAATAAAATTTTATGATGATGATGATGATGATGATGATGATGGTGATGATGATGATGATGATAGACTGAGACAGAGAACAACAACAAATTAACATCCAACACACAACACACAAAATTAGTTAAAACACACATCAGTTTGAAAGAACAAATAAAACTAGGACACATTAAAACAATTAATCCATCATTTAAAATTAATCCATAGTTTAAAATTCACAATTTTAAAAGTATCAGGATAAGCATGCTGGAAAAGACTGGTCTTTAATACTGTTTTAGATTCAGACAGTATGCTCAGTAGTATCTTATGGCAGGTCATTCCACAGTCTAGGAGAAGGTGAAAAAAGTCCTCTGGGTGACACCTGCCAACCTAGTCCTGGCTGACAAGAGTAAATATCCCCAGAGGACCTGAGGGTACAGTTAATGTGTGTGGGTGGATGGGTGAGGAGACAACATAGCAATTTTGCCCTTTGTGTGGAGGGCTTCTCTGACTCCAACTTGCACCCATGAAGGTTCCATCTATGAAAAAAAATGCAGAGTGGAGATCTAATATGGGAAGCCTGTGGTGTGCATACAAGCTCTTGCACAAGAGCCAACCGATGCAGGGAGAACAACCTCATAATTCACCACTACTTTGCCATAATTTAACACAACTTATCAGACCCAAGCCCCCAAGGCCAAGTTGATTACACCCAATCTATTGTATATGCATAAACCTAGTCCATTATATGCTGAGCTCATTCTGGACAATACCACACTACATTGATATAGTGCTATAATTTCACTCTAACTACTTTGGCTGCTTCCTGTGGAACCCTGGGATTTGCAGTTTAGGGAGGGGCATTTAGAATTCTTAGCCATGGAGGTCTAGGTCCCACTAAACAACAAACCCCAGAATTCCACAGGTAATATAATTTAATTTTTGCTTTAGCTGTTCCCCAAGCCACATGATTTTATTTATAATCACAATGATCTTATTGTATTCTTACTCTAAACTTTTAAAAATAACACTAAAAAATCCATCTCATTGAAGGTTACTATTGAATTTAGGAGACATCTTTCCTTTTATCTTTAATTATTGATGAATTATTATAGTCATGATTACCAGCTGCACTCAGAGTCGTAGCTCGGGTGACTATGTAATTTAGAAAAGAAGAAAAGGTTTAACTGTGCGTACTCTTGGCTATGTTCTCTAGGAGGAAAACATATTGTCATAGTGAGAGCCAAATGCTTACAAGTACTGATTTTTGTCCCTTATGCACAAGCATCTTTCTCTTTTCTGGAATCTCTAGATACTGACACTTGCTGTTACTTGCCTCCTGATCTCCCCTGTGAGATAACCTTGGCACATTGTAATGTGTTAACTCAAGCAGAAAAAAATGAATTATTTCTTGCTGTGAACCATATGATATGATGACAGATGTGTTAGGCATCACGAACTAGTATTCCTGTAAATAGTAGTGTTAGCTTTCACCTTTTTTTCTGTCTGGCAGGTTGACTAAGGACACAGCTGGCATTTTATCATGGCAAAATGCTGAAAGGAGGAGGGATAACTGATTATCTTTTACAATGCAAAAATGAAGTGAGGAGCTGTTAAAGCCAGTATCTGACAATCAGAGAACAGAGAAGATGTTATAGTTGTTGGGGGGTTTTTTTGTGGGTTTTCTGGGCTATGTGGCTGTGTTCTGGAAGAGTTTATTCCTGAGACTTTGCCTGCATCTGTGGCTCGTATCTTCAGCGAATGGTGGCATGGAGGTATGTGGGATATATATATACTGTGTAACCTTTGGTTGAAGGGAAGTGATGTACATGTTAATCTATGTTGGCTTGCTGGTTAATGGCCAGACCTCAGGGTGGAAGGACCCAAAGCCTTCTTGCATATTCCTCCCACCCTGAGACCTCGCCATTCACAAACAGGCCAACAAAGATTCACATGTAAATCACTTCCCCCCAACCAAAGGTCACACAGTATATATATCCCACATACCTCCATGCCACCATTCTCCATGCCACCATGGAGGTATGTTGGGTATATATACTGTGTGACCACCAACCAAGGGTCACACAGTGTATATACCCAACATACCTCAATGCCACCATTCTCTGAAGATGCCAGCCACAGATGCCGGCAAAGCGTCAGGAATAAACTCTTCCAGAACATGGCCACATAGATTAAAAAAAACCCCCAAAACCCCCAAACAAACAAACAAACAAAACCCACAGAAAACTATGGATGATGGCTGTGAAAGCCTTCGACCTCACAGAAAGGACATTCATATGTGCATGCCTCACCCTTGACAACTGCAGCATTAAGTGAACATATCAATAAGAAATCACTGAACCCAGAAAGGGTTGTAATCTGTTTAAAGAAATCTTAGGAAACGTATGTCTTGCTGTTTCCATTAAGTACAGTTGTACCTCCACTTTTGCAGCTTTGACTTCTGCAGCTTTGATTATTTACAGATTTGTTTACCATATATACTTGACTATAAGTCAACCTCGTGTATAAGTCAAGGTCAGGTTTGGGGGCTAAAATAGTGGATTTTGATATGACCCATGTATAAGTTGAGGGCCAAATTTAGGGGTATGTGACAAAAGATCTATAGGATGAAACAAAGGAAAATGATGCCAAAGAGCTTAACAAAATTCCAGCAGGCATATCTGTTTGTGCTCCCACTAAAAGCTAGATGAATGAGAGAGCAGAGTGCTTTCAGGACAGATTACACTTTTGCCTTTCACCAAGGGATGGTTCACTTTTTATAAGAGTTAAATTACATTACGTACATTGGCCCGTGGATAGGTTGACTCAGGTTTTTTGGGGGTCAATTTTGTGACTAAAATTTCTAGACTTACACATGAGCATATACAGTAATATGTTATCTTTAGGAATCTTTAGGTCCTCCAATGAGATAATATGGTCAATGTCCACCAGAATTTTAGAGTGCACTAATACCTGATCACATTCCAAAATGTGACTCTATCTGGTAGGACTCTTTACTTTGCCATGCGCTAACCTCCTATATCTCATCTATTCTTGATCCAATACTCAAGACACCTTACTGCAACTAAAAGAATTATAGCTAAATTTACCCTCATACACAAAACTTTATAATGTAATTAAACTACCAATAAAACTAAAACAAGTTAAAAACTTAGTTTGGCATTCTAAGGCGGGCCTCGTGGTATGTCTTGATGATGTGCTAGGGTTGCCTCGGGGCATCTCTTACAGATGCCCTGCAACCCTAGTATGTCTTCCGTATGTCAAAATGGTGGCGCCCTGTGCAGATGGGAGCCGCCATTTTGAAGTAATGGACTCCTAGCATCTGCATGTTGCAGCACCATAATGACGTGGGTTCTTTTTGCTCCGCAAGGAAACCGCACAGTTTTTCCGCTGCGGCTTCCTCGCAGATCAAACCAGGGTGCCAGCAGACCACCCTTTTGGGGTGGTCTGTACCGGGCCTATATTGCAGTGACAGCTACATAACCTAGAATTATGTAACCTTAGTGCTGCATGGGATAGAGAGAGAAGACATCATCCCTGCTAATAAAGAAATACTGCTTTGTTTTGTTTTCAGTCTTGCAGGCCCTGTTTTCCCATTGCAATATTGTTCTATCAAGCTCACTGTTGGGTATGTAGCAGCAGCAATCCAGAATTTCAGAACTCGATCTTTCCCAGCCTTTCCTAGAAATGCTTGGGACTGAAATTGGCGCAAATACCTATAGAACATGGACTTTATTCAATCTAATTGATTAAATGTGGCAGTCCTTAATGAATGCTAGGTCATGGTGAACAGGAACCTTATGTGATATGAGGTTTTTGCAAAGTGAAATGAATGACCTTACTGAAGAGTCCACAAAAGAAAAGATCCTGCAAAAGAAACATAAAAGTAAAAGAAGTAATCAAGCTAGCACAATGTATTTTGCAGTTTTTGGTTTGTACCATCCAACATTTCAGTTGAACACTAGGAGACATGTGGTCAAGCAGCATCACAGTGTGGTCAAGTTGGCAAGAATTATTAATGAGGAAGAACACACAAGCTAGGACAGGCTGCAGCCTTTTGGTTTTGCCTAAGCCTACTGAGGAGGCCATGGTGGTGTACAGACTGATCCTTTGGGGCAGCCTGCACCCGCGCCTTTCCCCGACAGATCGGGGCCTCAGCTGCCATAGAGGCAGAATGCCACTTCCCCGCAGCCTGGAAAGGGGTGTCCTTGGGGCTTCATGCCCCAAGGACACCCCAACAGCGGTGGGGAAAGGAAGAAAGGGGTCACTCGGGCCCATTCTCTCTGTATTGCTGACATGGCTGTTTAGAGGCTGTGCAAGCAATATGTCTGGCAGCTCGTTCTGGTGCTGCTGAAAAGGCACCACAAGCGCCCTTCAGTGGCACGAAGATGTAACGGCCATGCCGTGCCGTTTGGATGTGATGCGGCCGTTAGTCAAAATGGCGGCACCCGTGTGAACAGGGCGCTGCCATTTTGTACATACTTCGTACGTACGAGGGTTGCGGGCGTCTAAAAGAGATGCGCCCAGGCAATGGATTACGTACAAAATGGCCTGTCTGGACAGGGCCCAAGATTCCTATTCCATTCTTCTCTGCCACCTGCTATTTTTGCTGCAATTGAAGTAATCTGAGGATGAAGAGAAAGTGGGAGGAGGACAGAGAAACTGGAACAGCTGAAAAGTGGGGGATGAGGGAGTATTAAATGGGACTGTCCTTGCCAAATTGGGGTAGTTGGAGGGTATGAAATAATAACATTTCCTAGGGTTTTTTGCAAAATCTTGGAAACTTGGACTTGATAACTAATATTTTCCACTTAAAAGCTAGATTCTTCACATGGTGTACAGTATTTGTTTTTTATGTATACAAGGAGTAGATTTGTTAGTTTTGCTGCTGCTATGTGCCTTCAAGTGGTTTCTGACATAGCAACATTGAGGTTAACCCGTCTTGGGGTTTTCTTGGCAAGAATTGTTCAGAGAAGGTTTGCCATTCACTTCCTCTTAGGTTGAGAGTGTGTGATTTGCCTAAGATCACCCAGCAGGATTCCATGGCTGACCTTCTGCTGAAGCTGTAGTGCAGCACTCAAACCACTGCACCACACTGGTTCTTAGGTGAGTTTACCATTTTTGACACTGTGTATGTGTATATTTTATATGTGCAGTATATCTGATGTGTATGTGTATGTTTGTTTATTACTGAGGATATTGAGTTTGTGTTTCTGATTTTTTTGGAGCTTAATTTTTTTTTTTGCTTTTGTCCTAAAGAATCTTTAGGACATTGCTACCACATTTGTGTTATGACTAATGGATTGCTACTGATGCTCTCTGAACCCAAGAACTACCGTCAGGCTTTCACTGTTAACAGCCCTGCATGGCTCTGTTGCCCAATAAAAGCATTTCTCAACAGTCTTTCTGTAGCTGCTGCATTATATATAGTGAAACATCCCTACAGAAGATCTAATTTATAAAACAATGTAACAAGCATCAGATGAGACATTTTGTATCTGTCTGCAGGGAAGATATAAGTGGTTCCAAATTAAATTTGTTGTTAATATCCAGCGAACACATCTTTACAAACCATTTTTAAGCTATGCTAAATATTTATATGCTGAGATATAGACAACAGTCTGAGCTAACTGGTACCTTCTATTTGCTCTGCTGCTGCTGCTGTTAACTGCCTTTGAGTTGACCCTACTCATGGCAACCCTGTGGATGAGACATCTCCAAGATCCCCTATCATCCACTGCTCTGATTCAGTTCTGCAAATTCAGGCCTGTGACCACCCTGATGGAGTCCATCCATCTGGCATGTGGCTTTCCTCTCTTTCTACTACCCTCCATCTTTCCTGCATTATTGTCTTTTGTAATGAATTGTGTTTCTCATGATGTGACCAAACTATGACAGCCTTAATTTGATTATCTTGGGCCCAATCTAGATGGGCCATTTAGTATATACTCCATACGTACTAAGGTTGCCTGGGGGCATCTCTTTCAGACACCCACAACCCCAGTATGTACAGAGTACGTACAAAATGGTGGTGCCCTGTTCACATGGGCACTGCCATTACGACGTCATGGCCACATGGGGCGGCGCGGATGTGATGTCTTGGCGCCCTTTCCACAGTGCCAGAAGGAGCTCCATTTTGGAGCTCCTTCTTGGGTTTGTGTCGCTAGTGCAGCCTTTACACGGCCGTGCCAGCGACACAAAGGAGAAAGGGCCGAGCGGCCCCTTTCTCCCTTTCCCCACTGCTGTCGGGTGTCCTTTTGCTGCTCTCCCGTGGCCTGGAAAAGCAGCGGATTGGAGCCTTGCGGCTGCCACTGTTGCAACTGAGGCCCCCATCCATCAGGGAAAGGGGCGGGTACAGGCCACCCCAAAAGGGCGGTCTGTAAACTGCCTTGGATTCCAAGGAGAGTTCAGATTTGATCTGTTCAAGGATTTTGGCTGTTGACATTATCCTCAGTACTTTTCTTCAGCACCACACTTTAAATAAGTTGCTTTTCTTCTTATCAGCTTTCTTCACTGTCCAGTTTTCACATCCGTACATGGGGATGAGATATACTATGGTTGGGATGATTCTAATGTTGGTGCTCACTTGTATGTCTTTAATATTTAGGATCTTATCCAGTTCTTTCATAGCTGCCCTTCCCATTCCTAGTCTTCTTTTGATTTCTTGACTGCAGTCTCCATTCCAATGGTTTCCAGTTTTCTGATTCTAAATATCAAGAGTATCTCACAGCCTGTGAAATTAAACCATCATTACTTTCTTTTCTGCATATTAGGATATCTCTACAATATAAGATCCAAATCACACTGCAGAAATAATCCAGTTTGAGACTGCTTTAACTTGCTTGGCTCAATAATAGTGAATCCTAGGAGCTGTAGTTTTGTGAGACATTTAGCCATCTCTATCAGAGAGCTCTGGTGCCACAATAAATTACTGTTCCCAGGATTCCTTAGCACTGAGCGAGGGCAGTTAAAGCAGTCTCAAACTGGATTATTTTTGCAGTGTAGTTTGGACCATAAAGGATATAATCTTTTTGATTTTTGGGATTAGACATTACATTGTCTAGTACGAATAGTAATAGACATTGAAAAGTTCTATCAAGATAAGTTGCAGGGAATTGAGGGCTTCTGTTTGTCTGCTCAGAGATGTTTTAGGTTCACTAAATTTTTGAAACATTTGACAGTAATAAAGCTAGATGAACTTGGCAGGAGCCATTCCACATTCTTTGCTGTGTTACCCTGTATTGCTAAACAAAGAGCATGCCTAAATAGAGTAATTCATGTTGGGTGGCAGTAGTGATGAGATCAACAGGACTTGGCCTTCCTGGATGGTGGTTTAACAGGGATTTTCAGAAGGGCTTCCTAATGGGTGTCTAAAGTGATTATGATTTTGGGCATAAAAATCTATGAAGGAACGTTTTTACCCGACCCCACCCCCAGAATGTATGCAAAAAGTGTTTACCAGGTCCTTGGCTGGTTTTGAAGTTGCTTTTAATGTTTGCTATTTACCACAAGGTTGGTGGTCTTTCAGCATCAATCATCTACTATTTAATTCAGGGATGAGGTAGTTGATTTTGTTCGTAACAGTGAGAACTGGCTGTATTAAGCATTTGGCTCATTGATTGTTCACACACCATCAGGCATGGCCTGAAAATGAGGGCTTTCTAGTGAACCCATCAGGGGAGAAATTATTTTGTGCTGCACTTGTCTAGCATGTCTGCATATTCCTCATGTTTGTCTTAGATTCTCTAAGTATATTGGAAAACATACTTCCTTCTTCCAAGTAGACATCATAGAAGACAGGTCTCCTGAAGCTATAAGGACACTGTCAAAGAGATCCTGTTCCTCTATTGCTGTAATTATGCTGAAGGCAGAGAAGAATTCACCAGTAGTGGAAAAGAGAAAAAGCTTCCAGCTGTGACAAGGAGAAGAAGGAGCATCTGTGGTGGTGGCAAAAGTAGGCAGCCATTTCCAAGCCATCTATTTTTTGAATACTTGGCTTGGGGGACAAGCAGAGAGGCATCATTGGAGCTAAGGAGCTCTGGGAGATCTGATCTGGTTAATCACTTGTGTGACTGTTCAAACTATCTCTTCTAGAGTGCTTTGGTTCCAAACCCCCTTCCCTCCAGTGCTAGGCATTTGAGAAATAGTAATAGCTGTCCCTTCTTCTGTTACTTTGATCACTGCTGCTGCTTTGAAGACAGAGTACAGTGGGCCCTTGATATCAACTTGGGTTTAGTTCCAAAACATATTGTAGATACCAACATCTGTGGATGCTCAACAAAGTTATTTACAATAGCATAGTAAAATAGTGTTACTTCTATAAAATAGCAAAATCGGGGTCTGTTTATTTTTTGGAATTTATATATTTTTGAATATTTTCAAGCTGTGGTTAGTTCAATCAATGGATAAAGTATCCATGGATATGGAGGGCCGACTGCAGTTTGCCATTTACAGAATCCTGGTCTGTGTTTCTAGATCTGTGCCTCCTCTTCAAATGCCTGCTTTTTTTGTTCCTGATGTTTTATGACTTATTTTTCAGGACCTTGAAGGCTGGAGTTGTAGATGGTCAGTGTACAAATGATTAAGGACTGGGAGTAAGCAGGTTGTAGTGTCCACATTAGTGTGCTCTCGGTGCTGAACTTGTAAATGGCAGCTAACTGTAAATTAGTGCTGAAAAACACTCTAGTTTTATGGTGCCTTGTAGCCAGACTTGTTTTATGAAACTCTACAATGCTTCCTCTCTCCTGCCTGGCTTCAACCACACTCTTGAAAGCTCCAGTCTGGAATGAGACCCATGCTCAGAAACGTTCCTTTTGTAGACAATACCTTCCAGTACTTAACAGTCAGTACAACCACTTCTAGGCATTCGGGAATTATTGTCTAGTAAAGTAAATTTCCAAGTTCTGAATGGGATTCCATGTAAAGTTTTCAGTACATGTAAACTTCTGAGTAGGCCATGCCCTCAGAATTTACCACTTACAGAAGACTAGAGGGGTGTGGTGAATTGAATCCCCAAAATTCACAGGAACCACTTTCTTACACCTACTGTGGCCAAAGGATGGCCTGGGGCACCAACTTTTCAGATGGCTACACCACCAAATTCTGCAGTTGCACAGCAACAGCAATGCAGGAAGGCACAAAAATCCCAAATAAACTATATATATTGACTGCCAGTTCGTTTTCGAGCACAATTCAAAGTGCTGGTTTTGACCTATAAAGCCCTATATGGCTTGGGCCCAGGTTGCTTGAAGGATTGTATCTCCCTGTATGAGCCCCCCAGAGTATTGAGATCATCTGGAGAGGCCCTTCTCTCTGTCCCACCACCCTCTCATGTTCGTTTGGTGGAAACAACAGAGAGGGCCTTCTCAGTGACTGCTCCCAAATTTTGGAGCTCCTTCCCTAGGGAGGCCAGGATGGCTCCATCCCTGCTGTCTTTCCAGTGGCAGATAAATACATTCTTGTGTCAGCAGGCCTTTGCAAATTGATAAGGGCTAGGAATGTTGTCCTAATGAAATTTTAAGGTTTGTATTCTTATCATATTCTGTTTTAACGCATAACTGTTTTAACTTTTAAAATGGTTTAATTGTTTTTTAAATTTTATATTTATACATTTTAATGTTGTATTGTTTTTAAATTGTATTGTTTTAAATCTCCTGTTCGCTGCCTTGGGTCCCTATGAAGATTTTCATACCTGGCTGCATCGCTGCTAAAACATCCTCCAAACGTCCCTAAAAGGGGAAGAAAGTGCCTGTGCCAGAACACCAGGCATGCTTCCTGAATTGCCGCTCCCTCTTAGCTTCCCTGAATCATTTCTGGGGAGTGGAATTCCTCTGAACGCAAAGTTTGCGTTCATAGGAAATTTGCTCCCCTTGTGATGATTCAGAGTCACTAGAGGGAGCCATGTTTCCATGGTGATTTAGGAAGGATGCCTGGCGTTCAGACAGAGGCACTTTCTTCCCCTTTTAGGGATGTTTGAAGGACATTGTAGCAGCGATGCAGCCAGGTATGAAAATGTTCTATATTGGGAGAAAGGCGGGATATATGAAAATATAATAATAATAATCTGCTGCTTACTTTGTCTTTATTGTATACTTGTTAGTATTATTTTAGAGATATTTTAATCATGTAATGGTGTTTTGGATTGCACGCTACTTGGCAGTTTTTGTTTTTTCTTATTTTATTTGACCCTTACTCTGTAAAGTGCTGTGCAAACTTTACAGTGCTCTATAAATAAATGTTAATAATAATAATAATAATAATAATAATAATAATAATACCCATTCTGACCAAAACAAATATATTCTGGAAAAGACAGATTTTACAATAGTAGAATGCAAGAAGCTAGGCAGGGGAAATGGTGAAGATGAACTAGGAAGGGAGAGACATGAAGCCATGGAGTAAGGGAGGGAGGCATTGTGAAGGCATAATGTGAAGCAAGAGAGAGGAAAGGAGGGATATGTATTGGGAAGGAAAGAAAACTGATGACAAAAAACAACCTCCCAGTACTTAACAGTCAGTACAGTACATAACAATACAGTAGCATTCAAAGTGCCTGCAGATGGCAAAGGGATCTTGTAGTACCTCTGAGACTAACTTAGAGAAAGAAGTTGATAGCACAAACTTTCATAGACTATGGACATCCTGAACATCCTGTCTATCTCCATCAGACATAGCTATTCCTCTTGTTGTAAACATTTTGCCAGATCTAGAATTAAACTTAAATATAAATCTTCCACTTCCTGTTCATCTAATCCTCTGATTTTAATGCATTTCCCCCTCAGCTTTACTTCCCAAATTAGTTGATCTTCATCATTCTGCTTTTATTTATGTTTAATTTCTTCAATTTCTTCTTGTACATTAAGCTGTTTCTCTTCCAAGTTATCTATTTTTGTTTTCATATTGTTGATTTCTAAGGATATCTTTTCTACTGTGTGATTGGTTTCTTTTAGATCATCCTGTAGCTCTTTCTTCATTTCCACTTTAAAGCCTTTCATCTTTCTATTTAGAGTGTCCATCTGTTGGTTAAGTTGTAGAGTTATTCTTCATATCAATGAAAAGGGATGCTTCAACAACACCTCATAGCAAAGCAGCGATGAAATGGGGACAATGTTGTGTGATAAGTATTGCGAAAGGCACTGTTTTTTAGCTTTAATAGCAGATTTAAAACCTTGTGTGATAATATCTTATGTCTACTATATCAGAGGCATCCAATGACAAGAGGGTTGTTATTTACCATAACAGTACACAATTACTTTACATGGTTCCTAAAGTACAGTTGACCCTCCTTATAGGTGGGCTTGCCTTCCGTGGCTTTGAGCAGAAATAACAGTGTGCATACTCTCACCGCATGCCCCATGCACTGCCATGAGCATGTAACCCATTATTTTCTATGGGGCTTGAGCATACTCTCTTTTCCCCATATGCGGGGGGGGGGGGAGGTCTGGAGCAGATCCCCCACGTATGGGGAGGGCGGACTGTACACATTTACTTTACATGGTTCCTGTTCTGCTATTAATCCCCACAACAACCGTCTAAGATAGATTTGCTAACTTAGTGATAGCCCATAGTCACAAGGTAAATTTCATCATCAAGCAAGGATTTGGTCTTGTGTTTCTCTGTTTCCAGAACTCCAATCAATTCTCAATTAGTTATTTCAGAAGAATAGTTACTACCAAAAAAAAAAAGGAGCCAAGGTTGAAACATAATGTTAGAAATTAATGCAAAGATTGGTCTGTTAAGTTGCATGATTATAACACCAATTAATAATATGCATAATTACAATATTTTATCAAGTAACCAGGTAATATGAAATGCCTGCTGAAATTCCCTCTTCTAGCCATTTAAGGTACAAGAGCCCTCTCCAGTTTTCACTCTGGTAGCCCTATGTCCTATGACCAACAGCAGTTCTGTGCAAGTATATTCTGAATGCACATTGAAAACTGACTCTCTTCAGTTGGCTGCCACTGAAAGCCCAGTAATGAACACAACAAGCTTCAAAATTACAGAAACAACAATTTTGCCTCTACAACTTGTTGATCCATTTCCATTTTTTAATGTTGCTGAACTGAAGTTTCAGGCATCTTGTTCCATTGAAATTTGAAAACAAGGCTGACACTGTTGAGTGTGTTGGCAATGCTTGTTGTTATTAATAATGAAAAGGTTTTCTATGAGTGGCAGTTTAAGAAACAAGCAAATCACTTTTAAAAAAACAACAACTTGGCATTCATTTAAGAAGATGGATCCAACTCTCTCATTAATCCATCCATAAAGCCATCCTATATGAGCTCTAATTGAGATTGTACGTGTCTTTGAACAGGTAGCAATGCAAATACTGTATGTGAGAGTTAGAAGTCTGTGTATGCTGGGAACAGCATCTGGGTCAGTGGCCTTTTAATGTTCTATTGATTAAAAGGCCCAGGCTTTCTTTGTGATCATTAATCAGTCCCTAAAAAACCCCCAGTACAGTAGCTGTCTTTCTAAAAAACTGAATGGTAATGACTCACTGCAAAAATAATCTGGGTCACATTTTGGATTGACTTCATTATGCATTAATGTGAACAGGCAAATGGCCTCTATTCCAAGTTCTACCAATGTTAGCAGCAAATGAGTATTCATGTGCCAGTATTGCAGATGCACAGTGAATTTGGATATCTGCACACATTGTGTTCTGGATACATAAGTGTCTACAGTTATTTGTGCTGTGGCTATTCTAGGCATTGATAGTGCATATCCCCTGTACCACAAGACCATCTATTATACTTACAAGATTCTTCCAGCTGAGAAAAGTGGGCACTATGCAATGTATTAACCAGACCCTAGTTCAGAGATAGGATACATGTGGCCCTCTGAAAAATATTTGACTGTTACAATCCAAGAAAATCTGGAGGGTCACAGATTCCACACACTGAACCTTACCACACTGGAGCTCCACAGAATGGGACAAGAACGGAACAGAAGGGGCCGGGAACAAGTGGGGAATAAGTGGGGGAAACGTTTTACTGAACACTGAAGTCCCTCACTCATTTCGTTCCCTTCTGTTCCCAATCCATCGCAGAGGATGCGATTTTTGACAACTGTTCAGAAAAGTTCTCAAAAATCTCCTCCTCTGGGACGGATTGAGAAGGGAAGGGAACAGAACGTGTGAGGGACCTCTGTGTGCAGTAAAATGTGTCTCCCACTCGTTCTGTTCCCTTCCTGGCTCCTTTTGGACTGTTCTCGTCCTGTTCCAGGAGCCCTATGTGGTAAGGTCCTCTTTCTGCAGATTGCAAGCATATCATTTGAGGGAAAAATAAGGCACCAGAGCCCATCTGATCTTGGAAGCTAATCAGGGTCAGTCCTGGTTAATATTTGAATGGGACATCACCAACACATAATAGGTGCTAATGGCGGGTTACACACCGCCAAAAAATACGTATTCCATATGTATTAGGGTTAGGAAGGGGCGGTGCTTCCACACACCCCTAACCCTAGTACGTATGGAATACGTACAATATGGCAGCGCCCCTTCCACATGGGGGGCCGCCATATTGACGTAACGGATGCTCTGCGTCCGCATGTGGCGCATCAGAAGTGACGCCGCGAGTGCGCCCTTTGGCACTTGCGGTGCCTCTTCCGGGGCCCGAGAAGGAGCGCGATTTCCGTGCTCCTTCTCTGCAGCGTCCGGGAGTTGTACTGTTTAAAGGCTGCATCTCCCAGACGCTGCAAGCGGCAGCGGAGCCAGACCGCTGCTTTTCGGCGGTCTATAACCCGCCATAGACTGTATTTCAAGGTGGAAACTGGCAAAACTAACTCTTGAGTATTTCTAAGAAAACTCTTATGAAATCCATGTGGTCACATAAGTCAACAAGCATCTTAACTAGGGTTGCCATAACCCTCCTGCTGGCGGGACATTCCTGGTTTTTCACCACTAGGGGGCGTCCCTGCATGGTTTTCTCCTTGACTCAGGTTTGTCCTGGGTCGCAGTGTTGCCAATCTGGTGACTTTCACACCAAAATGGGTACTTTTCAGAGCCTTTGGTGTGATTTTGGTGGTTGGTTTTAATGGTAATTTTGAGAGTTGAAATAAGTTCCAATTATTTTTATTCAATTAGGGTTCCGTTTTATTGCCATATTAACATTACAGGGACTTTTCAGGGATTTTGACTGAATATTTGGTGAGATATGGGGGGGATTTGGTGAGTTTTGGCCAAATGTTTGGGGAATTATCTTCAAGGCTTGTTGGCAACAGGAGGTTGCCAGACTCAGGAAGAGGAGCTCCTCCTCTGTTTGGTCCCCAAGGCAGCAGGGGGGAGAGGGCCATTTCCTTTGGCACTGAGGAGAGGATGATGAGGAGGAGGAGGAAGAGGAGGAGGAGGTGGTGCGTGGCCATTTTCAATATTTATTTTGCCCCTGTGTATTTCTTCTAACTTTGACTGCCAGGGATCAATGCTCTGGAATTCTGGTGTCTGTGAGGCATTTGGCCTTCTCTGTCAGAGAGCTCTAGTGCCACAATAAACTACAATTCCCAGTATTCCATAGCACTGAGCCCTGGCAGTCAAAGCAGTGTGTTTTGGACACAGATATCCTCCTTTTGTGAGTTAATGAATGAATCCAGTCCCTAGCCTTTCTATCTCTCTCACACACTGCAGGAGTAATAACCCACTTTGAGACTGCTTTAACTCAATGGTAGGGAATCCTGGGAATGCTACTGTTTGGGAGACATTGCGACTTCTCTGTCAGAGATGGCTCTGAGGCCACAATAGACTACAATTCCCAGGATTCCCCAGCACTGAGCAGTCTCAAACTGGACCATTTCCTCAGTGTGGATGCACCTGGTGAGGAATTCTAGGCACTGCAGTTCAACTACGTTTGGAGGGTTATGTGACTCCCTGTCAGAGATAGCTCTGAGGCCACAGTGTACTACAATTCCCAGCATTCCCCAGCACTAACCCAGGACAGTTAAGTCACTCTCGAACTGGATTATTTCCTCAGTGTGGATGCAGCTTTGGTGAGGAACTCTAGGCATTTCAGTCCGGCTATGTTTTATTTCTGCAGTGTATTTTGGACCAGAGACAAGGTGACCAGACATCCTCCTCCTTTTCCAGGACATGTCCTCTTCTGTCAAATTTCAAAATGTCCTCCATTTTGATCATGCCTAAGAAACATGCATTTATATTAACATTTTAAAAAAATCATCAATTTTTTCGCGTGTCCTCCATTTATTAAAACTGTGTCCTACATTTGAAAATGTTGTTCTACATTTGTCCTGGTTTGGAGGTCCTGACTTATGGCAACCCTAATCTTAACAAATGAACATATATAGAAGAAAATAAATAAAATGTGTGTAACTATCAAAATATCAATAGACATAAATTACTAATAGGGAAATCTTAACTATGTTTGTACTCAGACATGAAAAATAACAATTCATTTGCATGTGCTAATATATTTAATATATTTAAATGGGGCATGGCCTAGTGATGATACAGAGCTAAAGGGAGAAGTGACTACATTAAAATGTTATGTTAAAGTAACATAATGTTAGTTATGCTTAGTTCCTGTGGGTGGCAACCATTCAGATAATGTTCCCTGTTAGCAGTTTGGGCTCCATTAAGCAGGTCAGAAACTACTTAAAGACATGTATATATCCCATCACTTAAAACTATATTTTTTCTAGGGGCAGTCTTATTGCCACATAGCTGAATAATATTTCTGCATGCAGGAGCATGTCATCATTTTATAAACCTCCATTCTTTAAGGGCTATATAACCAGAAGGCACAGTATGCCAAGACTGACCTCCTCCTGCCCCCGAAGTTTATTTGTGCAGTCTATGATATATAAGGTGACCTTCATTTACTGCAAAGGATTTAGGCATGTGCAAACAGCTGTGGAAGTTGGCAGTGTCCTCAGCTCCTATTTTTAGAATGTACTTCCCAGCATTTCACTTTCTCTGCTTCTCTCCTATTAATTTCTAGACAATTTATCAATGTTATTCATAGTATTATTCATTTTTCACAAACACATTTTGTTATAAGCTAGTGTACTGTACTTGTTTTAATTATAGAGCAATCTTTTTAAATATATGTATATTTACTAAGCTTGTTTACTCAAAAGTCCCACTGTCTTTAGTGGCACTTACAGCTTGGAAAGCATACATAAGACTGCAGCCTTGAATGCTGATGGTTATGCAGCCAAAATGGCACATACCCCCAGGGAACCTCAGGGTTTACAGGCATGCCAAGAAACCTTAGGAGAAATATCTGAGTTCCTGTTGTTAGTATTCTCAAGTCAGCTTTGACTTATGAATGAAAGATCTCCAACAAGCCATCTTATTAAGAGTCCTGCTCAATTCTTACAAACGCAGGGTCATGTCTTTCCTGGTTGAGTCAATCTATCTGTAATGCAACCTTCCTCTCTCCCTACTGCCTTCAACTTTACCAAGCAATATTATCTTTTCCAAAAAGTCATGTCTCATGGTACTATGATAGTTTCTGTTTAGCCATGTTGCCTTCTACTAAGAGTTCAGACCCATTTATTCATCTTTCTGGTAGTCCTTGGTATCCATAAAGCTCCCTGTCAGCACCATATTTTAAATGAATTGTTTTTCTTCTAGTCAGTCTTTTGACTGTCTAGTTCTCACATATGTACATAGAAACTGGAATTACTATGTCATGGATGATTCTGACTTTGATATTCAAGTGATTTATCTTTACATTTAAAGATCATGCCTAATTCCTTCATAACTTTCAATTGGATTGTTCTTGGTACAACACAAAAGCAGGGAAAATAACTTAAGGAGGGCAAGGAACATAGTTGGGCAACAATGTTACCTGATCTGTTGGGATAATGAGGGGCAAGGGCACTAGTTTTCTAATTTTTGCAGAATTTAAACTAATACATTAAGGAGACATTGATTAATACTGTTTGCTCATTGACTTTGATCTACTTCCTAATCTCAGCTGGAATAGACCTTCTGAATCAATGGGAGTTTAGTAAGCCACACACACACACACATATAGGATCTGTGGTGAGTCTACTCTAGCTAACACTTACAATTGGATTAAGTAATTGGATTTTTTTTTTACTAAACAACTGAAGTATTTTAAGGTTATCTGCAGGGGATGAGATGGCTTCCCCCAATATTTTAAAAAGTATTTATTTTATTTTTTAAAATGAAAAACTTTATTTTAATGTACTATAAGCATAGATTTCAAGAGAAAATCTCACTCTACAGGCTGTTCTCCATGTCTTTAACAGCCAAACTACAAAGCCCAGGATTTCACAGGATTCCAAAGGAGGGGAAGTTACATACAGACTTGTCATGGTTCTCTCCCTACAGAAATAGTAACTGACTCCTCATTCTGATGGTGGCCCAAAATTTGCTGAATGTAAATGTCTTGGGACCATCTAATGGTATCTGATGCCATTAATTTCCACATGAGTTTTGCAGAGTGTTTTTCCACCGCACCAACTCACAGCACTGTGTAATGTGGAAGAGCCTCAGCTGAAATTCCTTCTTCTATACCATTGTACGTAAATGGTTCAAGAGCTCTGTCCTCTTTTTCTTCCTGCTGCTCTAGTTTCTGTTCCTAATATGCTTCCCCTCTGAGAAAGGTTGTGTTACTGCATGGGATGAAACCCATATATTACAGTGTTTATTCAATATACAGTGTGATTGCACCATACTATATTATATTATACATGGGCTCATTATAGGCTGCTTCCAGCTTAAGCAGAAGCCGCCGGGAGAACGGGAGAATGGCTTGCGCGCCCATGGTGCATGCGAACAGCCACACCATATATCTAATGGGGCTTGAGCATATGTGCTTTTTGCCTTACATCCAGAACAGATCCCCCGTGTAAGACAAGGCAGAATGTACTTTCAAGATGATTTACAATAAAACCATGAAAACAACTAAATATAACCATGGCAAATAAAACTAAAGCTAAAACTAATAGAAAAGATGGCAATGTTAAGTAGTTAACATTAAGTAGTTAAAACAAAAACAAGACAACTCTTGTTGACAAAGTGAGATAGTATTAGTAACCAGGAATTTGATTCTGTACAGGAAGAACTCCTGCTAGGTTTATAACTATCTACTGAGTGCTGAAAGTTCTAGAATTGCTCAGCAACAGTAGTTGCTTGTAATGGTCACAATTACTCAATTGTGCAGAGATCTTCTCTCATACATGCTTTGTGTTCTGAATCAATAGCTGCTCTGTAGCCAAGGTTACTGTGACGTATCACCAAAGCCCAGAAGAATCAAAATCCCAGAACTAAAGTTGCCAAGAACTAGATAGGCTCTGAATACATACATTTCATTGGATGGTATCCAGTTTTCTTCATGATCATATGTTTTTTATAATAAAAAAATCTTAAAATAAATCTAGGAGAAGCAATGGGTTTCAATGCTTGATTTTCATTATAAATGTAACTTATTTATGTTTGTATTTATGTACATACTTATGAAAAATTTCTAGAACATCCTTCACTCACCAGTGTGTCTTCTATGGCAGTATACAAACATTATAACATTACACATATAATAGAATAAAAACAACATAAAACATCATTCCATAAACCTAAGAGGAATTTAAATTCATCAATAAGTTAAAAATACTGTCACACTAACTGCAAACAAGCTTAAAATGCCCAGGCAAACAGAAACATTTTAACCTGGTGCCTAAAACAATACAGTTTTGGATAATGATAGTCAGATTTCAAAAGTATAGATTTTTTAATGTGAAACTGAAATTAAGCTGGCATTTTGTTATGATATGTCTATATTCAGCCCCTCAACATTCAGCTCCTTGTAGGATTCTAGTTTCAACGGGGCTGGACAGATTGGCAGAAAAGGGCAGTGAAGCCCTTACTGCCCTGGATGGAGACTGTGGCAACCAAACACCATGGCCTCTGGAAGGCCTAAAAAGGACCCACTTCTCGGTGGGCTCTTTTTAGGCCATGCATGGGGTGCCATTGGCATGCTGTTTGGGCGCTGTGCCGCATGTTCGTCATCATGGCGTGCCCCATATGGATGGGTGCATGCCATGATGGTGGCCAGGGTGCACAGTAGGGTTTCTGAGTGTGTAAACACTAAGCCCCTGTACAACCCTACTTCTGACCCAGGCTGGCACAAGGCACCTGTCTGTACACACCCAAAATGCAATATAGAGAGGCTAATTCATTTCTACTTCTGGCCTCTAATGCTATCCTATCTGCTGTCCTTTGATACTTTAGACTTTCTTGTAACCAGCTGTATGTAAAATATGAACATTGGGTGGCAGGCTTTCCCCTACTGTCCATACACTGAAAGGCATGTCTGTTCAGTTTATCTGGGAGTACAAATATACACCTGAGGAAAAGGCTTGGTTTCCACACATGAAAGTGCCATATCCGAAGAGCAGCAGAGCAGCTGCTGTATCTACAGAGAGAAAAGGCCTTTTCTGTGTCTTAGAAATGGACTACTTCATCCACTTCTCTGCCTAAGGCGTCTCCTGTGTATGTCATCTACCAAGGCAATCAAAGCCATCTCTGTCTCATAGCCACTCCTGAAGCCGTATTGAAATGGGTCTAGATAACCAGTTTCATCTAGGGGGTTCTTCACACTACCTTATAAATTGGTTTGCAAGCCAGTTTAAAGGGGGGTCATTCAGACTTGCACAGGTTTTTCCCAACTTGAATTCTGGGTGGGGGGGGGGGGGGCAGCCCAAATCCCCATTAACCCTGTTCTTTTGAAAACAGAGATTTCAGCACATCTTTTCAAAGAACTGGTCTTTTTTTACCAGCCGCCAATGGGAACTTGCTGTCAATTCAATTCAGAGCACAGGAAGGCAGGGCTTAATGTGCAGGGGGCAGATCATGCCCATCCCTTTGCTCTCTCTCTCCTTGCCTGCCAAAGCTAAAGCCAAATCCAGGGAGGGGGTTCTCCTGGGAACATCATTAGATGGTGTACTTTTTTTGCATCTTGATCATAATGCATAAATCATCAACACCTTAATACTGGATCTAACAGTGTAATTGTGCTAACTGAAATTTTATTGCATTAGACTACTAGCAGAAGTTCATTTCCTTTGAGTATAAGAGAAGGATCTATTTTATTTTATTTTAAACTTACCTTTCTTTTAGTGTGGAACCTAAGGCAACTCATAAAAATTAAAGTTAGAACAACAGAAAATATAAGTTAAACAAACAACTTAACAATAAAACACAGTTTATAGCAGGTCATGAAAAGGTGGTGGTGGTGGTGGTGGTGGTGATGATGATGATGATGATGATGATGATGATGATGATGATGATGATAAATATCCAGTCCATTTAAAGAACTTCTAGAAGGGACAGTTAACATTCAAAAGCCTGGGAAAGCAGAAAGGACTATCTGTTTCCAACCTTGATCCATGGAGAGAGTTATGTAAGAAATAACAACAACAGCAATTTTTACCTAGTAGTAAGAGAACAAAGTGGCCACTAGCCTAGCTTCCATTGGAGGGAATTCTATAGTCTTGAAGCAGCCACCAAGAAGGCTCCCTCCTGTGTGCTTACCAAATGTGCATGTGATGATGGTAGAACTGAGAGAAAGCTTGTAAGAAAGGATCATAAAACACAGACAGGCTTATATTGGGAGCATGGTCCTTCATTTTTCTGTTGCACAGCCAGTTCTGTAATGCAGACTGCATGTGTATGCTGTCTTTTTTGTGCTACCATCTGGACAACGGCCAAATCCCATGGAACTATGTTGGATCTAAGACATGGATTCAAGACAAATATCATAACTTCTTCTCATACTCTTTTATACCCCACTCCACCCCCCAAAAATCAAAGAATGAAGGAGTGTGGTGTAGTGAGTTTCTAAAAGGAGCAAGTGTTAACATTCTAGTGATTGATGACTGAAGAGCATGTAGCAGTAAACATGGCCTTTTGGAATGAAGGCAAGGGAAGCACTGAGAGACAGGGAAATCATTTGGATCACACAGGTGTATATCTCACCTATACTAGTGTATTGCAATAATTTACTGGAACCCGGAAAAGGTATATAACATCTGAGAAAACTAGAGAATGTTGAACCTAAGGTTCGAAACACACTGCAGAAATAATCCAGTCTGAGACTGCTTTAACTGCCCTGGCTCAGTGCTAGGGAACCCTGGGAACTATAATTTATTGTGGTACCAGAGCTCTCTGACAGCGAAGGCTGAATTTGTGACAAAACTACAGTTCCCAGAATTCCTTAGCACTGAGCCAGGGCAGTTGAAGCAATCCCAAACTGAATTATTTCTGCAGTGTGTTTTGGATCTAAATCTTTTAAAACAGCTTGTTTGTGTACATAGAGATTCTCTCTGCATTGACATGAGTAGGGAAAATCTTGCAGATGGGAGAGTACATAAATATTGCAGCATTTTTTGCCAATTAATAAACTAAGGCTACAATCCTATATGCTGCTTTTCTGGGAATAGGCCATATTGTGCACACTGGTGATAAACATATGAATAGTATAGGGATGACAAAATACAGAAAATTTTGGGGAAAAATTACATTGTTTAATTTTTAATTGTTTAAGAATGTTTACATTATTTTTATGGTTGCAAATTTTGTTGTCTTATTGTCCTATGTTAAAGTTGTTCAACTGGTTTTATTGTAAGCTGCCCAGAAATATTATACTATTAGACAGGGTAGAAATACTGTAAATAAATTTTTAATACATGCTGGAAGAAGAGTACACCGCAAGGCTTTATTTTAAGTGGAAGAAACAAACACCAAAGCATCAAATACATCCTTCTAAATGTGTATTGTATCTTGATGAAGGTAGATTGTTGCTTTATTTGTAGCTGCACAGCAAATTTTCAGAATTATGCATATTGAAAATTACACACACACACACAATATTTGCTAAAACTTTTGTCCTCTTCTGTTTCATCTCCTTCCTGATACATTTATCTGCATAAGTATGAGCCTATCGTAAGTCCTCATTCCCAGCTGAATCAAAGCCCAGGTATGTGAAACAAATTAGATAACAAAGCACAAATACTGTTTTCTCCCAAGGGGTCCCCTTCTCTTCCTAGTGGCAGAAGAAACAAGGGAACTATAGGATGACGCAGGTGGATTTATTTAACTGCCAATTAACAAGGTGGAGATGCTTGTGTTTGAGCAAAGAACCATTTGGCTACAAATCATCTCATTTATTGTCATAATAAACCTGAAAGATTGTCTTCCTTTTTCTGTCCTTACCTACCATTACTTCTGTCCTCTTGGCTGTTCCTGTGCGTCCATTGGGCAACATGATTGCAACCAGCTTTCTCTGTGATGGCACCTACCTATTCTGAACTGGAATTGTCTGTAATTACAAGCCTCCCCAAGCCTTTGTTTGATACTGAAAACTGATATACATCATTTTTATAAGATAAGCTTTTTTGTGATAAGTGATACAGCAAG
Source organism: Sceloporus undulatus (assembly GCF_019175285.1). Classification (NCBI taxonomy): domain Eukaryota; kingdom Metazoa; phylum Chordata; class Lepidosauria; order Squamata; family Phrynosomatidae; genus Sceloporus; species Sceloporus undulatus. The sequence continues at coordinate 214,446,949 of NC_056525.1, read as the reverse complement.
TAATCTAACAGAGGAAATCATCACAGTCCCTTAGATGATGTTGTCCAGTTTCCCCCAGCACTAAGTGGGACACAAAGCAATGTTTTCAAGCTACAGGAAAAGAGATTCCGCCTAAACATTAGGAAGAACTTATTGACAATAAGAGCTGTTTCACAGTGGAATATGCGAACTCAGGGAATGGTGACATCTTTTTTTTTAAAAGCTTTTTAAACAGAGGTTGGATGGCCATCTGTTAGGAGTGCTTTGACTGTGTCTTCCTGAATGGCAGGGAATGGTCCTTGTGGTCTCTTTCAGCTCTATGATTCTAAGTGGTAGAATAGGGCCCTTATACTGAGACTATCCTATGTCCAGCACTCCCTCATGGCTGGCGAAATAAGGTCCCTAAAGTTGTAGTAAACCCGCCCTCCATGAGGACAGTGGAAGATAGATTCCCAAAGATTATATTCCTAATTGAAATCAATATACACAGATATGACCCATCTCCTTTCCTAGTAGCTATGACAACTGTACAAGCAGTTTGCCAAAAGAAAAGTTTGCTCTCCTGTTACGTTCTCAGCTGCATATCTTTTTGCAACATTAAACTGCCAAGCTAAAATCAAACTCTTGTCCCCATCAGATGTGCCTCTAAGAGTAGAGGAACTGAAAGAAGGATCTCCTCTGAAGTTTTCAATGCATGAATAGGTTCTTATGATAATACAAAGCCAAGACGCAAGTCATTAGGAACAAATAAGATGATATAGGCCCGAGACAGAAGGGCCAAAACCGCTGTCTTGCTGCTGAAACTAGGGTTCTGGAGCGTGCAACAACTGCATGCTCCAGAACCCTAGTACGTATGGTTGGCAGCCTAATGGCAGCCTCCCGTCCAGACAAGGGCCTCCATCTTTACATAAGCAATGTGCACCATCTGCACGTCGCTGCACATCGCTTATTTCATGACTGCACATAACCCAGGTGTCACCAAAAGAACCATTTTCGGGTTGTCTGTCTGGGCCCATACTTAGCCTGTATTTTTTTAGAAGAGGTACTGCCTCAAGTGGTGAAAAATGTCTGTTTGTCATAGCATGCGATTTACCATGCTTTGTTTAACTGCCTCTTGCATTTAGCATGCTTTGTTTTGTGAATGGTCATTGGAATGTAAAATGTACTTGCTTTGCAAGTCTGATTGCTGAAGCATGTAACTCTGAGGAAATTTCTTAATCAAAGGGGAAACAAATTAAATGTTGGAAATATGTATTTTCCTCAACTTTTACATATAGCAGTGATGGCGAACCTATGGCACATGTGCCAGAGGTGGCACTCAGAGCCCTCTCTGTGGGCACATGTGCCATCGTCCCAGCACAGAGTTTGCCAGAGTTTGTTATTAGAAAGCCAGAGGGACATGGCACTTTGCAATAAATAAGTGGGTTTCGGGTTGCAGTTTGAGCACTCGGCCTTGAAAAGGTTCACCACCACTGACATATAGAATTGTCTTTGCAAATAGATGTGCTTCTTCCATTTATGGAAGAGGTTGCTATTTAAAAGGGGTGGAAAGCTGATTTTTATCCACTTCTGGAAATACTAGATCCAAGACTTTGGAAATAATACTCGAATCTTGTGGGTCATACACCTTAATAATTACCCCTATACAGTTCCCTGTGTGGAACATCAGCATTCAGTTCATGAAAGCAGAGATATTACAGGGCCATAGAAGCAAAAATGTTATTGCAGCATTGTTCTACCTATGCTGAGCCAAGGTATACCTTTTGTTACTGTGCTTTCAACACAAGGGCCATATAACACCATCAGTGTGCAGCTCAGCATGCAGAGATGTATGCCACACAAACCCAATGTAGAACCACAGCCAATAGTCATAACCTTTTAAGGAGGGCAACAGGAGTACCCTAAAAAAGAGATCTAGAATGATCAAAAACAGAGTTCTAAAACTGTGTACATCAAGCCCTAGAGCTCCAAAGGAATAAACTATGGCTTTAATTACATTAAATCATTTTATCAAAGACTATTATGAATAACTGTTCTCAAGGTTGATTGAAGCAATGGAAAATCTGTTATCTTTGCTGTGATAAATCAGATATGGGAAGTGGGAAATCTTTGGTACGAACCATTTTATGATCCATTATTATAATCTTTATGTTTGTGTCCTGGTCTCTATCTCACTGTTTCTCTCCTCCCCACCCCATCCTGCTGGCAATGCCAATGGGGCTTCACAACAGTTATCACTTTTTCATACTTTATGTTCATTTTATTATCTCCACAATACATCTTCAGAAGCTATATTTATCTACAACTTCCTCATTTCCAGAGGAAATAACTTCCTCATTTCAGCAATAGTGTGGTGAAAAACAGAATTGCTTTATTATCTCCCTCAAAATTACAGTTGGCAGCACAATGATTTCCAGTGGAAATCTGAAAAACATTTTGAGGCTCATTTCAGTCCAAGTACATAGTCATTGTAAATGTACTTCTAAATACATGAAAATAAAAATGGTAGAGGGGGCTTGGTGGCAAATATGGAGATGAATGTGGGGATGGAAGTAAAGAAGATGGGAACAGTTTTTTTAAAAAATTAAAGGGAAAGGGATGGAGATGGAGATGCAGAGGAAAAACATCCAGAAGGAGGAGGAATATGTCAATAGATGTTTCCATCCTCTCTCCTAATGACAAAATTCAGGACTAAGCCAAGGCATGCTGTTGCCTAGGACAGAGCAAAAAATGCCACTTCCCATAGCACCCACCCCAGCCAAAGTCCATAGCATCAAACAGCCACCAAATTATTTTGGCAGATGAGGCCCAAAATCCCATAGGTATCCCATTCTTGGCAGTGAAATAAATAAATTAAATAAATAACCATTTGCTGGCATTTTGTGACCTGAAAAAAATTGCTGCTTCAGATGGCTGTATCATTCTGCCTAATGGTATGGCCAGCCCTATCAAAACCCTTTTTCGTGTTGACTGCACCTGAAGAGAAAAAGTAGTAGTAGTCCTTCTTCTTCATCATCATATTCTTATGTGCCTTCACCCTATAGTGACCCTAAGGTGAACCTATCATGGGTTTTTCTGGACATGAGAGATTATGGAGATTTTCAAACGGGGAAAAAAGCCGGGAATAAAAGGCATACTCCTGGCAAAGTTGTGCGATTTCACAGACGATTTTCAGATGGCATCATGCTGATCCAGGACTTATCCCAGGAAGAACCAGGAATGCTCCAGCAGCAAACCATTCCTGGTACTTCCCCGTGAATGGTTTGCTGCTGGAACATTCCTGGTTCTTCCCAGGAGAAGTCCTAGATCAGAGCAATGTATCTGAAAGTCTTCAGCACAATCACGCCACTTTGTCGGGAGTATGCCTTTTACTCCCAGCTTTTTTCTCCATCTGATAATCTCCATAGACTCATCCAAGGTCACCCAGTGGGTTCCCATGGCTGAGTGGGGAACTGAACTTTTATCTCCAGAGTTGTAGTCCAACACTGAAATCATTACACCATCCTTGCTTCTCAAAGAGTTGTTATGGAGAAAACAAAGAATCTTTTCCCCACTTCTGGGCAGAGGGAAACGGGGAACCATTCAAGGCTGTCCTTGAAGGCTGCCAAGATTTGGCCAGAACAGTATCCTCAGTACAGGGGCCTCCTCCAAGGATGAAGTAAACCATTATAAAACCAGAAGCAATGACTGTGCAGTTGTTGGGTAATCTCAGATTGTGGTTGGACAGTGAAGAAGATGAACATGAGTGACAGTTTAGCTGGAGAAGGGTTAGCACGTCTTTCTCTTTCCTGCTAAGCTTATCTGGCTCAATTCTAGGTTTGTGAAGTATGTTGTTCATTTATTTTCTACTTACTTTTACCCTGCTGTAAGAACAGGATTAGCAGCCTAAATACTTAAAGACATCAGATCCCATCTGATTGTGGAAGCTCACTACGATCAGCTCTAGTTAGTGCTTGGATGAGAGACTGTCAATGAATACCCAGTGCTGTACGCTATATTTCAGAGGAAGGAACTGGCAAAACCACTTCTGTGTATTCCTTGCCTAAGAAAACCTCGATGGAGTCTCCATACGTCAGCAGATGACCTGAAGGCAAATATCGACACAAGAACAGTATTGCATTATAATAAATAAATAACCATATTTTAAAAGAAAATATTATTTATTGGTTTTTTAAAAAATAAATAAAAATAAAGTCATTTTCACGGTTTCTTAAACATACAAAAACAATAATCTTCTACTCCCACCACCACTCATTCCCCTATAATTTTAATGGATGTAATTTTTCCATGTTAGAATGTAATTTTTCCATTAGGAATATTCTCCATGGAGCCACTAGATGGTGGAGTTCAGCTAATAACTGTGCTTACAACTACAGTACTTCTTTAAAACTGAGGAGAGGGATCCTGATAGTTGCAGAGTCAGGAGGTAACAATGTAGTTACTACAATGTATTTTAAGATCTTTTTTTCTTTATTTTGTCATCTAGACAATGTAGTTTCATTTATTTCTTTTTTCAACAACAATAAAAAAATCCACCCCATTGGCCTCCTGCAGAAAAATTCCACACCCTTCCTTTGTTTTTCTAAAAGTTCTCCCATTATTTTTATAGCCACAAATAGAGGGCCTCAGGCAAAGAGCACATATAAAACTTAATTAGGTAACTGAGCCTAATAGCTTCCTCTAAATCTGCAGTGACTTTCCCGAAGTCTGTTCTAGTTTTACTGTTATTTCTTTCAAAACCCATTCCATTTTTGGTCTGCAAAACCCAACAATAATTAGCAGAAATAATCTGACTCACCCCCCATTTGAAATCAATAGGCTGGCTGGACAGAAATGCTTTCAGAAACAGAACAGAGAAAGTAATGTTCATGGGTGGGTTGTTATTTGTGGACCTGTCCCTGATAAATGAAGGGGAACAGTAATGACAGGTATCAGGTCAGTGCAGTTATTTTGCTCCAGGGCATTTAGATTTCCCCTTCATTTTATAAACAAGGCTCTCCTGGTGAAAATTGACTAATTGTAGCAGAAAAACTTAATGGCAAAAGAGTTTAAAGGGTACAAAGTGTTCCATATATCCATGACTGGCAGTTTTATCCAGTGTTGTCCTCCAAGATCTGGATCACTCTTGCTTGTCAGTTGTTGCTTGCTTCAGGTTGTACTAGGTACATGCCCAGGGTATTTAAGACATAGGCTGCACCTGTACTTCAGAAATAATCCAGTTTGACACCACTTTAACTGCCATGGTTCAATGCTATGGAATTCTGAGATTTGTAGTTCATTGTGGCATCAGAGCTCTCTGACAGAGAAGGCTAAATCTCTCACAAAACTACAAATCCTAGGATTCCATAGCATTGAGCCACAGCAGTTAAAGTCGTGTCATACTGGATTACTTCTGTAGTGTGGATGCAGCCATAATCACTCATCAGTCCAGTCAGCAAAGGGTGGGGAACTATAATCTAGGGGCAGCTGTAGGCTTCCATATCAGTGGGGTGGTGAATCAACATTGTGCTTTAGTCTTTCAATGAACTATCAGAGGTATCTGATGGGGGGGGGGCTGGTATTGAAGCTCTTTTGACACCTTGGACAGCTTGTTTAGAATTTAAATTAAAGCCTGGAATATGTTGACCACTCAACTGACATGGAAGCATTTGTCTGCTGCTGGCACCATCATGTTCTTTGCTTCAGACAACAAAATAGGTTTAGCTGCCCCTTCTCTGTGAGTGGGGCAAGAAGACTGTTTATGCTTTTGGCTTGGTCATATTTCTCTCACTTCCTTATCTTAAAATTGAATGAAACTTTAACTTGAAGCTTTTGGATGGCTCCTTTGCCTCCCATACAGCTCAGCCTGATCAGTGGGCCATGCTCAGGAAAGAGAAGTAAAAGAAACTATGTACTGGACTATGCCTTGATTTACTTGGATGGGAGACCATGGATGAATACCAGGTGTTGTGGGTTATATTTTAGAGGAAGGAACTGGCAAACCACCTCTGAGTGTTCTTTGCCTAAGAAAACCCTCTGAAATTCACGGCATCACCATAAGCTGACAATCAACTTGAAGGCACCTACATAGAAATATGCGTCTTGATTGTTCACAGGACAAAGCAAGCTAATAGTAGAAAATGTAATTGGGAATCTTCTCTAGCCCAGACTATTTTGAATTCACTGAGTGATAGCAGCTGCCCATAAATAAGTCAAGGAAGCACATTCCAACTAAGTCTACGCTGTAGGCTTTCTTCATGTAGACATTTGTCTCCAGGCAGCACTCTCTTGTGCTAATCTGAAAATTGGCTCAGGTTCATCCTGTGCGCAAAAAACTAAATCTGAGTAGCTTTCCTGATTTCCCTTTAGAATCCAAGTGCTATTTTCCCATTCCTAGCTTTGCTTCCTGCTCAGTGAAACATCAGCAGTTGCATTGTTGCTAGTAATCTAGTAGTGGAAAAAACTGGTGATCGATCTCTTATGAGACTGCACTGCAGTCATTCCCCAGAGAAAACCTGCAGTGTGACTTCACTCATAGTTTCTCAATTTATCATGTAGCTACCTCTAACCAATCTTCCATCTGGTTTCAGTTCTTGCTTGCAGCAGCTCAAAAATCTATAAGCTAGACCTCTCTGTGTATGTCTGTCTCTGTGTGTGGGAGAATGCTATGTAACAAGTTAATGAATGAGAACAAAACCCAGTTAAGTTTTAACCTTGAGTGTTATTCTTTATCCGAAACAGCTTCCTTCTTCTTCTTCTTGGTTTTTCCCTGTCAAAACATTTCCAGAGCCAAACAACATACTTCTTTATTGGCAGGAAAACAAGATTTGGTGGTGGAGAGGTGGTTGAATCACTCACTGTGATTACAGCTAGGCCTCATTCATAAAATGATGAGACTGGACATTGGTCATTACACAGGCTGCAAAAGTTCCTTTTTGTTTGGGCAGGGATGTAGCCGGGGGGGATCTGGGGGTCCGGACCCCCCCTTCCATTAGAAAAATGAATGGTGTATGCTGCTGCGCCGCCGCACTCAAGCCCCATTATAATGGTGGCACTTAGTCTGGACCCCCCCCCCCTTCCTAAAATCCTAGCTACGTCCCTGGTTTGGGACGTAGTGGTCTTACTGGCTGGGGGATTTTCGGAGTTTTAATAAATGAATAAAATAAAACTTTTATTTGTATCCCACTTTTCTGTGACGAGACAATCAAAGCGGCTCACAACACATTAAAATCCACATTTACAAAATTATGTCCCAAATTCCTCCCTTAAAACAGGATTAAACATGTTACTATTAAAATATCTATTAAAAACACAATAAAAAATACAATGAGGACAGAGTGGTGGGCTAATATATGATGTGGGGGGCAGTCATTCTGTGGCCGGGCACTTTTATTCAGGAAAGGCTTGCTGGAAGAGATCCGTTTTGACAGCTTATTAAAAGCTGTCTAAGCTAGCAATTTGACGGATCTCGTCCGGCAGGCCGTTACATAGTTTGGGAGCAATTGCAGAGAAGGCCCTCTGGGAGGTAGCAGTTAGTCTGGTTTTTAAAGGCTGCAATAGATTCCTCCCAGAGGACCTGAGGGTGCGGGGCAGATTATGTGGGAGTAGGCGATCCCTCAAATATGTTGGGCCCATGATCATGGTGATCAGCAGATTCTCAGAGTTGTACAGTACTCCAAAAATTAACTTATCCTAGCTGTGTTCACCAGATACTTCTCAGAAATCCACCAGTAGTGCCTGAAGGAAATACTTCTCTCTGCCTCCTTCTGTAGTTTCCCATCTTCTTCTCTTTGTGTGGTTTCTTATTATTTGGACAATAAGCAGATTGTAGTGGAGATTTCTCAATTTCTGTCCGAACTAGTTTCTCTGTGTAGTGTCTCTGCATAAATCTGACCTAAACTCTACTACTGTAGATGTTTTCATTATCTGTAAGGGGAAATGGGTGAGACTGGATTCTTGAGAGTGGCAACACAACCTGATTCTCTATATTTGACACAGAGGGAGGAAGAGCTTGTGTGTGCAGGACTTCAGAGTGATTAGAATGTGTGTCTCCTTCTGTCCATCCATCCGTCTAAACTGTTGGCACCACCACTTGAAACTAACAAGTTGTAATGTAGGTCAGAATGTTCTTGATGACTTATGCCAGCCCAAAACTCAATTATGCCAGCACACTGTTTGATGTTGTGTGCAGTGGCAGTGGGCAGATGAAAGAGAAAAGCATCTCTGTCATCAGAGAAGGCTGTTCTGCCAACTCCCAAGCAGCTAGGGAGCTGGGAATGCTGCTTTTTCTCTTGATAGGGCTGTTCTATATCATCCTTCCTACCACTATGTCTCCCACAGTCATTTTGCCCCTGTCACAGACTATGCCGCCTAAGTTGGTGTAGTGATTCCAGCCAAGAGAATTATGGCTGTAGTTACCTGCAACAAGTTCCCTTTCTTAGGAGATTATCGCATGCCTCTTTTTGTTTGATCCATGTACAGGCTGATCACATTCTTAAACGAGTGAAAACGGATCTTATTGCATGCCTCCATGCCCTACTTGGCCACATCGTGTACCCAATCCAGACTCCTGGAGTACTTTTCGAAGCATGATACTTTCCCATTCTTAGAAAAGTATGGCAGGAGTCCAGTTCAGGTACATGATGTGGCCAAGTTGGGCATGGAGACGTGTGATAAGTTTCGTTTAAGCCCATGCCCAGCCTGTGCTGAGATTGGGCAAAAAGAGGCATGTGATAATCTCCTTAGTATAAAGAGTGTAACAAAGTTTCAGAAGTTTTGTAACCAGCACATACAGTGGGCCCTCCCCTTACGTGAGGCTCTGTTTCAGATCCCTCTGCATAAGGGGAAATCCATGCATGCTGGATCCCCATTAGAAGTACTGACTTGTGCCTGTGGCGCCATGGGTGCACACCCCATTATTTCTTCCCGGATGCGTGAGTGGCTTTTCCGGCGTGGCTTTCAGAATATGCTGTAAGCCGTGTATGCTGTGCCCATGTTAAATGCAGGCACACTGTATAACAAAAGGAATTTTTCTCAGAGAGAACCCAGGGACTTTGACTTTTGGTAAGCAGATTTATTGTTTTCACACATAAACACTAACTGGCTGCTGTGAAGATCTGAAAGACCTGTATCATCATGCCCTGCCCTTTCAAAATTTAGGGCAAGGGACATGACTAGCATCTTCCTGAAACCTATTACAATCAGCCTTTCTTGTCCACAGATTTTTTATCCACAGATTTTTTTTATCCACAGATTCAAACATCCACGACTCGAAAATATTTTTTTAAAAGTAAATTTGAAATAGAAAACCTTGATTTTCCATTTTATATAAGGGACACCATTTTGCTATGACAATGTATTTAATGGGACTTGAGCTTTGATGATTTTGTTATCCACGGGGAGTCCTGGAACCAAACCCCAGATGATAACAAGGATCCACTGTATATTCTATCCTACTCCTACAATCGTATAAATATGCTTTATAACCTGAGGCTTTAATATCACTTTGTATTACATATGTACAAATGGGTTTATATCCACAAAAATTCATACTAAAATAAAAACAAATTAGTCTTAAAAGTGCTGCGATATTCATTTCCCTCGTGCTCCTCCTTTTCTCCTTTTTATGCAGCAGAATCAAAGTCACTTTATCAAGATGCCTTGAAATAATTTTTAAATGTATCTGAAGAAGTAGGCACAAGTCTATGAAAGCTCATGCTACCAATGTCTATCTTTTAGTTAGGGCCAAAGCAGATGGCCCTGAAGGGGTGGCTTCACGCCGCCCCTTTGAATGCTGGATTGGCGTGCGATCATTAGAGTGAGTGTCTTAACTGCCATGCACATTAACCTTTATAGTCAAGTAATGTCTGAAGTACTTGTTTCGAGAACGAGTCCATGACATTTCATGAGTTACACCAAAAACTGAGATGGAGGATAGCCTGTAGTCAGACTTTCTCTGCCCAGGTGCTTTTAGGATGGTTTGGACTTAAGCTCCCCTTTTGGATCAAACTGTAAGGTGATGGATGATGAGAGTTATAATTAGAGTGCAAACAATGTGCATGACAGATTTTGAAAAGTGTGTTACATACCCAGGAGTTATCCCCATTCTGCTCTGTAGGATTTATTTCAGAGTACACATACATAGGATTGCATTGTCAGACATGAGGTATAAATTGCAAACCACTCACAAGTGATTCCAGTTGCTTCCCAAGAAAACTCTGGATGCATCTACACTGTAGGAATAATGCAGTTTGACACCACTTTAACTTCTGTAAATCCATCCTATGGAATCCTGGGATTTATAGTTTTACAAGGTCTTTTGCCTTCTCTGGCAAAGAAATTTACAAAACTACGAATTCCTGGATTCTGTGGGATGGAGCAATGGCAATTAAAGTGCTGTGAAACTGCATTATTTCTACAGTGTAGATGCATCTTCTGTGTCAGTAAACGGTTTTACCTACCTTTTCTGCAGTGTCAGCAATATGCAATATGGTTTCTTGGCAAAGAGGTGTTATACAACTCAGGAAGGAGAACAGACTGGATTTACCTTTGTAGTCATTTCCAAGCATCCAACTGAGACTGTGCCCTTCAGAAGTAAATTGCACATTTCACAATGAGCTCATTTTTATCCTTAAGGGTTCCCTGGTACACTTCAGTAATTTAATCAAGTAATTTCGTAAGACATTAGGGAGCATAATGTAGCTTCATTGGATGTTTTCATTTGGGAAAGTGACATTTATTAGTGCTCGGCCTGAGCATGCTACTTTAATGTATTGATAAGATACCCTTTGTAGAACAATGTAGCTGGACAGCAAGGCCAAAGTTAGGAGGAGGTTTGTACAAGAGCTCATATACAACACGGACCTGCCTTACTTTGCAATGACCAGCCTATGTTTAGTTTCAGTCAGAACATCAAACTAAGGAAATCTAAAATGTTCCTGGTCTTTTCTGTGGTACTTAACAGGGAAAAATCTTCACAAATAAGACACCTCTGTTGTCCATTTTCTATGTGTATAGGAAGTGTGCTTCCAAAAAGTAAAAGACAATTTAAAAAAACCTTTTTAAAAAGTGGAGGGCATCCGGTGAAATCTATATAAAGGATTCTAAAAAGATGGTATTTACAGTATTTGTAAAGAAAAGCTCCACTGAAATGTGTTGGGGGTTTTAGCAAATAAAGACTGGTCGGAATTCAATATCAATGGCAGTTTACAGACTGCCCCTTTGGAGTGGCCTGTACCCGCCCCTTTCCCCAATGAATCGGGGCCTCAGCTGCCACAGTGGCAGCCCTGAGGCCCCAATCTGCCGCTTTTCCAGGCCGTGGGGAAGCGGCAAAAGGCCGCTTCCCCGCGGCCTGGAAAGGGGTGTCCTTGGGGCTTCAAGCCCCAAGGACACCGCGACAGCGGCAGGGAAAGGGAGAATGGGTCCGCTTGGGCCCTTTCTCCTTTGTGTCGCTGGTGCAGCTGTGTAAAGGCTGCGCCAGTGACACAAAACCAGAAAGGAGCTCCAAAATGGTGCTCCTTCCGGCGCTGCGGAAAAGGCGCCACAGGCACCCTTCCGCGGCACCAGGACATCACGTCCACACCACCGTGATGTTGTAATGGTGGCACCCGTGTAGAATGGGTGCCACCATTTTGTACGTAATCTGTACATACTAGGGTTGGGGCGTCTGAAAGAGATGCCCCCAGGCAACCCTAGTACGTATGGAGTACATACGAAACGACCCATCTGGAAAGGGCCATACTTAAGATTCATAATCTAGAGTTACATAACTCATCTGGATTCACGACCCCTACATAGCTACATAGCCCCCTCTCCACCTACTTTACCGGGCATCAGCTGCAGCAAGGAAGGGGTCCAATCTACTGTCATGGAAGATGAGCTGCATCAGTGAAAAGCAGAACCCTTGTTGCACTTCTGCATCACAGACTCACTGACTGGTAAGTATCATAGAATTGGAAGAGACCACAAAAGCGATCCAGTCCTGCCAATAGACCAGTGTCCATATGGCCTATCCTATTTTATCCATGTTGTTGCTGTGTGCCTTAGAGTTATTTCTGAATTATGGCAACCCTAAGGTGAACCTATCATGGGGTTTCTTGGCAGGTTTCTTCAGAGGGGGTTTGCTATTGCCATCCTTTGAGCCTGAGAGCATATGACTTGCCCAAGGTCACCAGTGGGTTTCCATGGCTAAGCCGGGATTCAAACACTGGTCTCCAGAGTAATAGTCCAGTTCTCAAACCACTACACCATGCTGGCCAGTATATGTCAGCCCACTATCAGCAGATATTGCTGATGCCAGACTTTCCAAGTGATCACAACTGTTGGTGCAAATAAATGCAGCTTCACTTGACAGCCTCTTCTCCCTCATACAGTGTCCTCAAGTTAAGGAACTTTGCAGTAGGGAAAGGGCAGGACAGGAGGATGTTAACTGTTAGCCACTAATCCCCTGAACTACAAGTCCTTCACTGCTTCCTTCACCAGAAGTTATCAGATCTGTGTTTTATAGGTAAACATGGGTCCACAACAGTGGTAGATGGGCAGTGGAGGTGGTAAAAGCAATTTAAAAGTTCAAGACATTTTACTGCTTGGGCCAAAGGATAAGATGCTTCATATGCAGAAGTCAGCTGGACTGGGAATTCAATTTTACTCTCAACACTGGTATTCTATCCATACTCAACAATGAGTGTGGCAAATGGTTTGGGAGTTTGCAACCTATTGATTTTCACAGTGGTGCTGTGTTCCTTTCTCATATAGCTGAACAAGTCATGTGGGAGCAAAGTCCAGCCTTTCCTGGCTGTGATTATGAGGGAGTCAGTGAGTGACAAGCACCTGAGTGGAATATTGATTTTTAACAAGTTCCCAGTGACCTTCAAGCCATGGCAAAGACAGAAGCTTTCTGCCATGTGACACAAAATTGTAAAACAAGCCAAGTCTGTTAATGTTTTCTTTAAAAGCATGAGGAATAATACACACCAAGGAAACCACCCAGTAAGGAGAGTGTGCAAAGTTAGTTACTGCTGCAATTATCCCAAATGGAGGCCAATTCAAGGGCTGTCTTTCATGTTTTCCATTTAAGTGATTGCTTTTTTAATATTCTATATGGCAAACAAATGAGATTAAGTTCACTCAAATGAGACTGAGGCTTACTCTGGTGCCAAGGGATGGAAAGTTTAAAAAGGTGAAGTGTAAAGGCACTACAAGCATGGCCTAGCTCAATTTTTTTAAAATAACTGAATTTCTGGAAGACGACCCAGAGAGCTTATATGCGATCGTTTCCCATCACTGTCTCTCCCTTCCCACTTGACCTAAAATGTCTTTTATGTGTTTCTCCAGGCAGATATGCATTCACTGCATCTCAGGCAATTTTATTCAGTATTCTCAGATGGAAGCCTCCAGCCCAAAGGCATTGGGTGCATTTGCACACATCACAATCCTGGTTTTGCTTAAGGCACAAGTGGCACTAAAAATGACCAAACATGTTTTCCCCATTTCTGGATTGTTTTTCTCATACCCTTTTTGTTAGATTTGTTTCAGGGTAAGCAGCTGGGGAAACAAGCCAAGAACAAGCCATGGTTGTATGTTTTGATGTCATGACAAGCCATGCTATAAACAAACAACATTTTCTAAGATGACTAGGAAACATGATGCAGACTGTAAATTTGTGGATGGTTAATAAGCCATAGCTGTGAATTAGACAGGGAAAATGTACAAAGAATCTTCATCCCAATGTGCTGTTAGAAACAACACAACTAGAAGCAGAATCTCCACAAAAGATTTCCTAAATCTGGTGCTTTCAGGTCATGCTGACTAGGGATGGTGAAAGGTGTCAGGCTGAGGAAATCTACTGTAGTCTCTTATGAACTCATAGACTACATGTGTTAGCTTGCTGTTTGCATGTTCTTGCCTCATGATGGAGCTGTTTCTTATCTAAGATTTTATGTTTACGAAAATCAAATTGAGCATTAATGGAGAACAGGGATTTGGGAAGGGGTAGAGCTTGGAAAAGTTTTTTTTAAATGCTCAACATCTTTAAGAATTCCCCAGACAGCATGATTAGTGTCTATGCTGGTTGGACAGGATCTGGTAAATGTAATCCCAAAAAGTATTGTTACAAGATCTGAGAAGGAGAAGTTCTTGAAAAAAGAAAAATAGTTACCTATTTTAGTGACATTGCAGGCTTGGAATATGATTATCATTAGCAAATGAAGAATGGAGAGATTTTAATATCCAAGAAGGATTTTTTCCAGCTTGAGTTCCATCATGGAATAAACTGGACCAAACAGCAATCATACAATATTGTTTATACTGTTTTGACAGCAGATAAAAGTAGAACTTCTAGGTAAAAGAAATATTAATTACATACATATGTACATCTGAGACTTGACTTTTTTAAAGGAAAAGAAACTTGAAGTGTGACCATTAGACAGTACTGTCTTATGCACACTTTCTCTGAGTTTAGGCCCATGTGAACACAGTGGCATTTAATTCTGAGTAATCTTGCATAGGATTTAGGGTCAGCAGCAAGATTTACCTTTTCTGTTAAAGAAATTAGGAAAAATTAAGAATATCTCTAGGCTGAATCAGGCACACATTTGAAGATGGACAGAAAATGGAGTACAGTGACACCATGGGATATTATGTAGATGGTATGGTCATTTGTGCAGTTTTTCTGGTGGAACACAATTTTTTAAAATCCATCTTTAACATGACTATGATTCTGGATTCCCAGTTCAGCCATGAAACCTACTGGGTGATCTTGGGCAAGTCACATTCTCTCAGTTCAGGGGAAGGCAATAGCAAACCTCTTCTGAAAACTTCTTGCCAAGGAAATCCCATGGTAGGCTTGCCTTAGGGGCACCATTAAGTTGAAAATGACTTAAGTCACACAACAACAACAACTAGAAAACCGCCCCATAAAAATGACTCCCTGAAGCCATTTACTCGTTAAATTCCTATCTGAATGGAAAGGTGTTTGCTTTTTGGAGAAAGTGGAGGGGGGGGGGCTGGCTTCCTGTGAAAGGGAATTCCACAGCATAGAAGCAGCCTCTGAGATGGACCTCCTTCATGTCGTCACCATAAATGCTTTCTATTTTTATTTGCTAGCTGTATTTCAGAAGGTGATCCTGGAGGACTGAATTGTTTTGGAACATTTATATAAAACCTCTGGGAGAAAAAGTATCAAGAGGACATAGAACCATCTTTTTACCTCTGTTCGCTCTCTTCCTTCCCTCAAATCCCTGTGGCACAGAAAAATTGCTAATATCAGCCCAGGTTTGGCTTAGGGCCAGTAAACTGAAAATCTGTAGTTGAAAGATGTGGTAGAAAATGTGAATCTAGCTAAAAAGATAAGTAAATGGGAACAGCCTGGAAAAGTTATCTTTGTGGACTCTAGAACTGTCTAGCCAGTAGGGCTATTTTTCCAAACTCAATGAAAGGCTTACATTAGTGGGAGATATGCTGCATGTTCTCTAAAGGAGCAGTTCCTCACTTATAGGTTTCTCATAGATGTAGCGTTGCTCCCAGGTTTCCAGGAGGCAGCTTTTTATTTCCCATCTTTATTTAAATCATCATGGTACTCCAGTTGCCCACATCACCCCATGTCATTGGACTGACACCTGGTCTTCACAATTACACATAATCCATGCTACAGTAACCTCAAGATTAGATTACAGTAATGTGCTCTGTGTGGAGCTGCCTTTGAAGACATTTACTTCTTATCTTCAATTAATCCAGAACACAGCAGCTATAGTTTTAACTAAGACAGGCTGCAGTAGTAACGTAAACAGAAATCACAAAAAGGCTACTCATGCGTGGAATAAGTCCCAAACTTTTGACCTTTATAACTATTGCAAAAGTTTGAAATAAGTCCCATTGAATTAAATGATTTTTTTTCTTGGTAAGTGGATGCAGGATTGCATTCCTTAAGCCTTTGGCTGGCATCCCACTGGTGAATTATAATGGCATAAGTGAGTTCCCTCCCCTCTTGCCAAAGCCATTGTGCTACATGTCCCACCATTCCTGACCAGTGATCATGACTGGGGATGCTGGGACTGGGATTCCAACAACTGTTGGAAGGCCACACATCCTCCAACTATGGCTTTAGGTTCTCCTTATCTTAAGGAAAGTTTTATCCTATATATTAACCTCTCATCTCCCCCAGGGCACTGAAGTAATTTGAAGAATTTCATTTTCTAGTGCTTTCTGTCCCCTTCAAAACTCTTTCACAACCAAAGTCCTACCAGGTGATGTGGGGAAGTGGAGGAGTGAAGAGTGTGCTCCTTTAGATCAGTGTTACTTCACTTTACTTTCAAAATGTAGCAGTCAACAACCACCCTACTCATTCTGCCAAGTGGGGCCTGGGGCCAAAATCCTAACTTGAAAGTACCACTGCAAGTTTTATTCCTGTTTGCCTAAACAGAAATAATTACAAAGGGTAACCATGTGTGTGTGTCTGTCTGTCTCTGTCTCTTCTGCAGTCCTTAAGGCTTTAACACTCCTCTTGGCCAAGGTCAGATGAGGAATTCCTAGCACGGTAATTCCCTGCTGGGTTTTAGTGTAGGACATGGCGGTGTTAAGACTCTCCAGAGGAGGAGGGAGGAAGACAGAAGGAGGCATTATTGTTTCCATATATAGAGGAGCTTCTAAGGGTTTTGTCCTTGCAATGATATATAAATTACTTAGGCATGTCGCTGTTACATCACATGGAGAGGTATTTTTGGTTGCATAATAAAAGCTGCCAGAGAGTGAGTTTTTTTGTGGCTTTCTTTTTGGGCATGTAATTCACAAGTCAGATTATTTAGTTATAATTCTCTGACTTGTTTGTACACACCGCACTCCACTATGAATTTGTGTTCATGTGCCAAGAGGGACCCTATTCTTCCTCCTCCTTTTTTTCTAAAAAGGGGATAGTGTTCATATAGCTCATATATGTGCTGAGAGGAAGATGTCTGTGAGACTGAACTCTGAAGAGGAGAAATGTTTAAAAAAAACAACCCTTGAATATGTGGGTGCTGCTAAGGGTACAGGAGGAAAGAGGGAGCTGTGACCCAGCTGGGTAGGAGAAAGGCAGCCAATGGGTTGGTTATGGTCCAGCATCAGGCCTAAATCCAGTAGCATCACAAGGGAGGTGTGATTAATGATTCACGAACAGTAAAATAGTGCTTTTACATTCCACATGTTGAAAGAAGGGGTTGTGATCGAAGGGAAAAAAATGGGTAATCTCTCACTGCTAAGGAAATCTCCTGTGACTCACAAGTGTGACACAGGAAGTAATTCTGCAAATGGTACACTGGGGTACGGGGGGGTGTTTCAATTTATTTCTGCAAGGCTTAATGATGGGTTCTCAATTATGCTATTGAAATGTGATTGGCTTTCACATGTTTGCGATAGCATGAAAGAAGTACTTACTATTGGCAAGCCATTAACACATTTTTGTCATTAATGAGAAGTTGTACTAGCATGACACTTCTATGACAGGACAAGTACAGTATGTACACGATGTCATGTGAAAATCTTCCTGCAATTGCGTGAACATGGTGAAAGCACAGCACTTTTCTCCCATTTCTTATTCCCATGTGATAATCTCCAGTATTAGCATCACCCTTACAGAAAACTTAACTTGTGGATGCTGGTAGATATGTACCCAAAACAGGGCTACAGGCAAGTAAGAGGGAAATGTCAACGTGCTTCGGAGAATCTTTCACTTGTATTTCTTTCTTATTCACAAGGCACTTGAGTCCTTTTGTGTAAGAGGTGGGTATGCATAAAACAATGTAACCTAAGACTATAAAACCACAAGGTTGTGAGTTCAAGACCAGCAAAAGGGCCCAAGCTCGACTCAGGCTTGCATCCTTCCGAGGTCGCTAAAATGAGTACCCAGACTGTTGGGGGCAAATTAGCTTACTTGCTAATTAGCTTACTTGCTGTTCACCGCTATGATCTTTGGAATAGCGGTATATAAATAAAACAAATTATTATTACTATTATAAGGTTTGTAGAAATTTAAAAAACAGAAATGTCTAAGGGGGAATCCCTGTCAGGGGTTAAAGTCAGCACACTGGGAAATGCTTAGATGTGTGTGTGTCTGACCATGAGCATCCAGCACTGGAAGGACAAGGCTGATCCAGCACAGCTGATGCTCATAGCCTCAAGGACACTCTGGTGTCTGCATGCACTAAGCCTGGATGATGAAACATCTAGCTGGATTGCACAGGGGAACACTTTAGAATGTAACACAGGAAGTCACTGGGTTTGGGAGACCGCATGGTCTGAAGGCTATATAAACTCAGGAGCTTCCAGTGATTACTTGTGGGTTGTAGTAGGAGTTGGTATTCGTTTGTGATCTGTATTATAGCACTGTAAATAAAGCACTTAGGGAGACTTGGCTTGTCTGGTCATTTATCAGCTGAAGCCTGGCATCGGTTGCTGAGAGTCCCCGGAGGTTTCTGAATTTCTTCAGTTCCTGGAAGACATCCAGCTGCTGTTATCTCAACTGAGGACTGAGAACCACGTTTCTGAATTTGCCAGTTTACTCTGCCATATGCCAGCATTGGCTACAGGGCTCAGATGAGTTGCTGACAATCCCATGGTCAATGAGGCAGGGACGTAGCCGGGGGGGGGGTTTCTGGGGGCCCGGACCCCCCCTTCCATTAGAAAAATGAATGGTGTGTGCTGCTGCGCCGCCGCACTCAAGCCCCATTATAATGGTGGCACTTAGTCTGGACCCCCCCCCCTTCCTAAAATCCTAGCTATGTCCCTGAATGAGGACTGAGCATATTCTCAGAATGTTGTCAAGAGTCGGGGGGAGGGGGAGAGGAGCAGAATATCATTCCCTCTCACTTTTGACTTTTTAGACTGGGAACTATTCGTCTACTGTACAACAGGTGAACTCAAAGCTTTAGTACCAGTTGCACCATATATTTATGCTAACATATGTTTATGCTATGCTAAAGTATATGGGATTTGTACTTAGTCAGAATCTATGTATTTCAAACATAATACATTGGTACACATACGATCAAAACTAAAGTCTTACATTCAACTATATGTCTGATGACTCCAATTAATACTGTGCTACATAAGTCACAAAATCTCATCTGGTCTTGGAATCTAAGCAGGATCAGCCCTGGTTAGTACTTGGATGGGAGACTGTCAATGAATACCAGGTTCTGTTGGCTACATTTCAGAGGAAAGTACTGGCAAAACCACCTCTGAGTATTCCTTGTCTTGGAAAACTCTATGGAATTCATGCGATAATCATAAACTGACAAACAAGTTGAAAGCATGCATGCACACACACATTTCATTGCAGAGTCATACACTTGTTAAACATGCTGTAGCTCAGTATTTTTTTTAAAAAAAAACTAACCTAGACAGAGTGATTTAACTGCTGTTTCCTTCACCCATTCTCTCTGTTTTGTTAGAAATGTCAATAGAGAAGCTGAGATCAAAAAACGAATAAAAAGCAAATGCCTCTCATTCCTTCAGTTCAGAGTTGCTACCCTTCCCATTTTCCCATGACAAAATGTGTCCTCATATCAGTGGCACAATAAACTTCTTTTAATGCAAATATTACCATTTAGCCTAGATAGGGTAAAGGGCAGCCCATGTGGGTCGCATGTTACCTCCAGGGCAATTTTGACTTAGGAACCAAAATGAGATGAAAGATAAGTTACACGTTCTCCTAAATTCATTTAAAACCCTAACCATTATTTAGTGAAGTACACTTTAAGCATGCTCTAGGCCAACTTCCTTTAATTTTTCCAGTAATGTTCATCCTAGGTAATGGAAAGGAGAATCAAGAGAAACACTGTCATTTTAAGAGGACGTTTCACAGGGAACCAACAGAGTTAACATTGGGTCAAACTTTGCAAGGTCATAGATCTAATTATTGGCCACCTCGATTCTCCTGCCAGTATTCATTATGATTGCCAATAACCAACAAATGACTTTCATCCAGAGGTTCTGTATCAATTATGCAACAAATGATAGCCTAATGGAATAGCCTACACTAGGGAAAGGGATTCACGGGGAAAGCAGCAAGACCTCCCCAGTCCTCCACCAGTGGCTTTGCTAGAGAAAATAGACCTTCCAGCCTTGGCCTCCATCATTTATAACTAGCTGTCTTTACATAACATTATTATGCAATTAAAAGCAACAATGAGTGCACGCAAAAAAAAGCTTATGATTACCAAAAATACTTTTTTTAAAATAGCATATTTGAGAATGTCTGATAAGATCAAAAAGCTCTTGCCTAGCACCTAAAAGACAGAAAAATTGCCACCATGAACACGTCCCTTCTAAAGTAGATGCTGCATAAGCTGGGGATCATCAGGATACTGATGACACTTCACTCAAAATCCCTGGATGAGCTGTTCAGGTTTCATATGGGGAAAGTCTAGAACTGGATAACATGCTTTAACAAACCAGTTCATCTCAAAGGTCCTGCTAGATTCCTTCCCCCCTTTCATTTTAAAAAAAAATCATTAGCACTACAAATGATAATTCTCAGGAACACATAAATGCTGAAAAATGATAATGTGTTTCCCTCTTGTTGAATAATTCAGTTCTAACTAAGCTGCAGCCAGTCTGTTGAAAGGACATTGATTTGATCAGTTATCTGGAAGAAACCATCTGTATAGGGAACTCCCTGAGAAAATGAAACTGAATCCTCTCTCTCTCTCTCTCTCTCACACACACACTTTCTTAGAATCATAGAACCATGTTGATTCAGCCTCAATTTACATATGGTTTTTTGAACACTACATCACAACGTTGACGGATGTTTAGTTTGTGGTCTACTAAGACGTCTAGATACTTTTCAGGTGCACTGTTACCAAGCCAAGTATCACTCATCCCACATTTGTACATTTATCAGTGCTGAAATACATCTTGTTAATTCTACTTCAGCTGTCCAATCTGTTAAAGTCATTTTGAATTCTGGTCTGGTCCTCCGTGATATTAGCTGTTGTTGTTGTAAGGTGACTTCAAGCCAACTCTGACTTATGACTACCTTGTCATTGGGTTTTCATGGCAAGATTTGTTCAGAGGGCTCTTTCTATTGCCTTCCTCAAAGGAAGTGACAGAGTGTAACTTGGCCAAGGTCACCAGTGGATTGTCATGGCTGAATGGGGATTCAAACCTTGGTCTCTCAGAGTCCTGGTCTAACATTCAAACCACTGCACTATACTTGCTGGGGGATTAGGTAACTTTGTGTGATCTGCAAACTTGATAAGCTTGACTTTTGTTCCATTATCGAAGGCATCCATCCATCCATTTAAAACAAAACAAAATAGACAGCCTGGTACCTAGGAATGTGAAATGACAGAATAATTCTTCTCATGCCTGAAGAATGGTGAGCAATAAAATTACTGTTTGGGTTAAGTCGACTTTACTTGTAATTGCTCTTCTGTTTAACTTGTGTTACTGCCACCTTTTTTTGTCTTTGTTTGAACTGTTAGTTGCATGGTACATATTCAAGCTCCAGATGAGGCTTTTTTGAACAACAAAATTTTTATTTAAACAGCAGTTTGACAATATTTCACTTGTTGAGATGTTTTATATACTTGTTATTTCATGTCTTATTTTCTTGGTTTCACTTTGTTATAGTTAGAGTTTACTTTAGTACTCTCTCAAGAATAATAGTTAGTTCTATCCAGGACCCACTCAGTCCTTATGTTAGGTTATTTTCCTAAACTTAGCTCTGTACAGCCATCCAGGCTAACGATAATCAAAACTGTGAATGCTAAGTCTGTGAATCTGACTGAGATCTTATTGGATGCTGGTGGACTGTGCTGGTGGACTGTGAAGCTCCACCAGCATATTTAAATGGGAGGTCTGGGAAGGTGAAAGTAGCAAATGGACAATGGTGCAAGGATGCTCTCTATTTGGGAGTGAGTATTTGAATCAGGGGGCTGCCCCTAGCACAATCTAGCTGCCACTGTGAAGGCTGGTGAAAAGGGTTGCATAAGGAGTTATTGGATATTTATTTGCACAACAATGAAAAAAGTATTTACAGGTACAAGTGTAAACCATGGTTATGCCAGTCTTTAGCTGCAAACCTATACACACTTACCTCAGAGTAACTCCTGCTGAGCTCATTGATTAAACACATGTAGGATGGATGTGCTGCCAGGTCACAATCACAAGCACACATTTAATTGAGATTCACTTCTGAGTAAAGATACCTAGGTTTGTACTGCAAAATAAAGATAATGGTGAAGAGAGGTACAAAAACCCTTGCATGCTCTCATGATGGATCTATTACATTACAATTTAGAGTAAAGCTTCTAGCTTCCCGTTTTGCTCATCCACACCCGGAATGCCTGACATCAGAAATGAAATATAGATTATGTGTAGGATGGATGTAGATCATGGCAGAGGGTTTAGGTCTGATTCTTGGATTTCTTTTAGTCCTATGATAGGGTTATAATTCTGCAGGCACTGAAGAGCTGGGACTGTTCAACAGTGCATGGTTTATGAAGCAGCCACAGTTTCCATGCATTTTTAATAGGGGACACAGACATGTCAAGAGAACACTTAGCTTCAGGGTACATTGACATATAACCAAGCAAAATCCACAGTTAACTAGGTCAATGTGATCTACAGGCTGACTGTGGATGTGATGAGAGGAAAAGGATGATCTATTTGCACAATGTCTTCTTTTATTCTGCTACTGTTGCACACTTTCTATTCAATGAATCCTAATTCTAGTTTGTTATCCGGCCAGGCAGAATGCAATGCAGCTCAAATCACAAACTGTATATGTAGTACATGTCAAAGCATTTCTTCAAACAAAGTGTGACAGAGGCTGGGTTATGGCTTTTATTCACAGTAGCATGGAGTTCAGAGTGTCAGGGGTACTGGAATGTCTCTGCTCAGATAAGTATGGCTCTGCTTCTCCTGTGATACAACAGTGAAGCTCCTACTTTGACATTCTCATCCCCTAGAGGGATTCTGGCTCAGGGAACATCTTGCTTAAGCTAAAAAATGTCTTTGACAATTCCCACTGCTGCAGGATTCCCCTGCATAAACAATAATGCTGCTGCATTTAAAAGTGGTTAAACCTCAGCATACTAAATGGCTGGAGGGAATGATTTTTAATCAAAGGGCAGAAACATAAGGTCTAAAGAAAGAAGAAATCAGTGACCACACATCTTTGTACTCACAGAAGCAACCATGTTCCTAAAGAAAATATGGGTAACTCCACACCCTCCAACATTCCACAGATGTAAACTGGGACATGTGTTGGCAAGCAACTCCATAGTGTGGTCATAATGGCAAAAGATAATAATGAGGAGGAGTACACAAGTTGGAGAGGGTGCAGCAGTTTGCTTTTGCCTGAGCCTACTGGAAAGACAAGATGCTGTCTTATCCTCTCCTCTCCCTCCTGCTGAGTTAACTGAGGGCAAACTACTTTTGCATTTTGAATTCAGTTTGCAGCTACTGAAGTAAGCTGAGGACGAAAGAGGAAACTGTTCATTGCTGTTGTGCTGGCAAAAAAAAGTCAAACATATAGCCATAATGTCTGAGTGCTAGGATGATGTAATGGCATTGGACATGGACTTGGGCATTCTAGGTTTTAGTCCCCACTGGACTATGAAACTCCCTGGGCATTTTGGACCAGTCATCCGGTTTCAGCATGACCTACCTTACAGAGCTGTTATGAGGACAAAAGGGGTGAGGAGTTTCAAGTGGGAGGTAAATATAACAAATCAATAAATAAAGTCAATAAATTGTCATCTTTTATCCAAAATTTAAATGCAAAGTTCTTGTTCAGATATGGTATACCCATGCAGTTTATGGTCTACAACAAACTGTTCACCAATTAATTTCATAACAAGTTAAATAACCAAGCATATTAATCTATATTTAGCGGGTTTGAAACTATTCTTCCCAGATGTATCTCTTGGGCATAGAACTGAATCATCTTGTTTTGGTGTGAATCCCAGCCCCAGAGTGTTTTTAATGATTATTCAGCAGAAGATGAACATGCTGTTCTCACCACTATCATATAGTTGATAAAAAATAACACGTACGGTTGCCCCTCCAAGTCTTCAGACTTGAGATCTGTGGACTTGAAAATCTGCCGAGATCTGAGTGCCATTAACGACAATGAGGGCGTGCCTATGGCACGCGCCCCGCATGTACATGCCCCATTCAAGTCTATGGGGATTGAATATGCATGAGTTTTGGAACTTGCGGGGGTGTCCGGAACCAATTCCCCATGAGTCCCAAGGGCCAACTGTATTCTGCTTGTGATAACAATGAGACTCTGCCAAGCCAGGTTTCGTGATGTCTTCTCTCTCTCTCTCTCTCTTCATTTATTTTGACCAGGAAGCATTCAGGCCAGAGTTGAGAAAAGCTTGGAAGACACCTTGCAGAATCCCCCAGTTCTCATTGTCACACTGGTAAGATTCTAGAAGCAGTTGTTCAAAAAAGGAAAAACCCCAAGCTCTGATTCAACTATTACATATATCCAGGCATTGTTATATACAATAATTGCATAAGAATCAATTTTGCTATATATATAGAAATGAGTGCTGGACTATGACTCTGAAGTATAGTAATTTGAGTGCTGGACTTTGATTCTGGAGACCCAGGTTCAAATCCCCACTGAACCATGGAAACCCACTGGGTGACCTTGGAACAGTCAAACTTTCTCAGCCTTAGAGAAAGCAAAGGCAACCCCCCTATCCTTTCCAAGGCCTTTCCATTAAAATACTGTGATAGGTTTCATTTATATTTATTTATTGGATTTATATCCCACCTTTCTCTCAAAATGGGATTTGCCTAAGGGTCACTATAAGTCAGAAATGACTTGAAAATATACAACAATGATGGAAATGACAGTGTATGCACACACACACACACACACACACACACACACACACACACTATATCTGATCAGTGTATACTACCCAACAGGCAAAATTATATATTTTACAAAGAGGTTCATGTGCATATTCCTATACTGGAAACTGCAATATGGGAGCTAAGACTCCATCCACGTCAACAATCTTTGTCAAATTTTTCGTAATACGTTCCAAATGTAAGCTCAATACAGATAGGGTTATTTAACTTACATAGACTCTAGCATGGATATTAGCTTGAAAGAAATTGATGGACCCAAGGCGATCCAGAAACTTCAAGGCTGAGTAGGATTTGAAAGAACAGGTATCCATTATTAATCCTCTGTTCAGGTGAAGAGCAGAGACAGTGGGTGAATAAATCAGTTCTGGGCACCACAGTTCAGGAAGGATATTGAGAAGCTGGCACATGTTCAGAGGAGGGTGACCAGGATGGTAATATGTCTGGAAATAAGCCCTATGAGGAATGATTTGGGGAACTGGGTATGTTTAGCTTGGAGAAAAGAAGATGAGATGTGATGATAGCAATATTTAAATACCTGAAGGGATGTCATTAAGAGTAATGTAGAAGATGGAGCAAGGTTGTTTTCTGCTGCTCTGTGGATTTAATTTACAAGAGAAGAGATATCACCTTGGTTGGAATGTTGGTTGTCAATTGCCTTGCAAGGGTTTGAAGAAAATTGATGCAATCCTACAGACCAGCACTGGAGTCCTGACTCAGTATAAGGTGAAATGTAGGCAACACATCTGTTGGATATAATCTTGGGGAAGGCTCTTGACACTTATGACTTGAAGTAAGCCCCGTTGATCTCACTGGGGCTTACTTTTGCACGAGAATGCAAAAATGTGCACTAAATAGACAATAATTCACCAGCTTCTGCTACTAAACAATACTACTAAAGGGGGAGGGATCTTGTTGAAAACAAGCCAGCAATGGAAACAGTGGAACTTTTCAGTGAAGCTTTTCCTTTAGGTGCATGGCTACTGCATAGTCAGCAGAATCCAAGCTGGGCCACTGATCTCAATGTTGTGCTTATTTTAGATAGCACGATTTGCCACTAACCTGTATGTTCATATGACATCTTTTCAAAGCCTTCTTTTGCTTACTAGATCAGAGTGGGAAACAAGCATCCTTGTAGACGTTTTGAGACTGCAACTCTAATCAACCCTAACCATCACAGCTAATAATTAGGAGTGCTGGGAGATGCAGTCCAAGCATAACTGGAGAGGCACATTATTCCCACAGAATGATAAATAGGCAGGTTCATAAGGCAATGTTCAAAGCATCCATTGTGACTTAACTAGAGTTCTAAACATTTGGCTACTTTTCTGAGATAACAGGAGATAATATTTCTACATTTTCCAACAGTTCAACAGCCACTATACAATGATGTTTTTTTCAAAGAAACAATGATGATTGGCATAAGTCATTATCCCTGAAGAAATTTTTATTAAGTTCTAAAAATATTGACAATGTAACACTGATGTTCTTGCTTTAAATTGGATAAGCAATGAATTCACGGAAATCAATTCAAGTATAGAGAACATGCCAGTGCAACCTAGTTGAATAAAGTCTCATTCATCTACAGATTTGTTTGCTTCTCAGACATGCAGAGTTTATTTTTCAGGGTTTTAAAAAAATGTAAACAAACCTTTGGAGACCCAAAACACTTTCTGTGAAAGCTGTAGGAATCCTTTTCATATTCACATTTCCTCTGACTAGAAATACATGAAGACATCAAAGTGAGCTCTTGTTCATAGAATGGCCAAGTTAAGACAATTGTTCTGTCTGTCTTTACTGCACTGTCACTAGGGAGTCTTGCCTCAATTTGTTTTTGATCAAAATGTACCAAAGTTTGCAAACTCTGAGTGTGGAAGAAAAGAAAATGACAAATTTGTCCATCTCAAAGGAATGGTTAGAACTTTCTTTCAGTTGATTTTTGATCAGAATTTTCCTAATATCACAAAGTTTGGATGTGAGACAATGCAAAACTGACAGATTTGTCCACTTTAGCTGTATTTCAAGACTTAGGAAAAGCAGTTGTGGTTGTATCTGTTGGTCAAAGTGAAATATATCTGTTTATATTCCACTCAAAGATACATTCCACTAGATCCACTGGGATACATTCCTTAGGAATCATCCAGAATTCTGGCCCTAGTTACATATAATGGGGAAAAATTACATTCAGTTTTTGGTAACATGGCCAGTGCCAACTGAGATCACAGAAAAAATACATTTTAAAAATTATTATTACTAAACCCAAATATGAAAGCCCTTTACTTCTCATAAACACCTAGGGTTGTTTTTTTTAACAAAATGCAACATATTTATAGTTACTAGATTACCAATACAATCTTATACATACCTCCTAAGGTGTAAATCCTTTTGGGAGTGTAAAGTCGAAGGCTTTCATGGCCGGCATCCATAGTTTTTTGTAGGTTTTCCAGGCTATGTGGCCATGTTCTAGAAGAGTTTCTTCCTGACATTTTGCCAGCATCTGTGGCTGGCATCTTCAGAGAATGCTTGCCTGGAAAAAGTGGGTGTATATATACTGTGTGAGCCTGGGAATGCAGGAGTGATTTGCATGTGTATTGTTCTGTGCTGATGGCAGGCCTCAGGCTGGGAGGCTAATACAAAAGAGGATTAGTGTTTGCTAACTGGTGATCATTATTTGATGGGAAAGCCCCTGACTCTGAGTGGTTTCCCATTTGCGTTTGCTGAGTCCTCATTTTGCTATTCCTCAGGACTGGTAGCAAAATTTTGTTCACTTTAAGGGTTTCTTCTTTCCTGTTGAAATTATCCAAATGTTTGTGGATTTCAATGGCTTCCCTGTGCATCCTGACATGGTAGTGGTTGGCATGGTCCAGAATTTCAGTGTTTTCATACAGTATTTTATGCCCAGGATGGTTTGTGGCATGTTCTGCTACTGCTGATTTTTCTGGCTGATCTGCAGTCTCTCTCGTGTTCCTTGATTCTTGTTTGCACACTGCGTTTGGTGATCCCTATGTAGACTTGTCCGCAGCTGCATGGTATCCGATAAACTCCTGTGGCTGTGAGAGAGGGCATCTGTGGTCCTTGGCTGAGCAAAGCATTTGCTGGATTTTCTTTGTTGGTTTGTAAACCATTTGAAGGTTGTGATTCCTCACCACTTTGCTTATTCTGTCTGTGACTTCTTTGATGTATGGTAAAAATACCTTCCCTTTGGGTGGCTGCTTGTCTTCACTTCTCTGGATTTTTCTGGGCCTGGCAGCCCTTCTGATGTCTGAGATGGAATAATCATTAGCCTGTAGAACCTGGTCCAAGTGCTTCAGTTCATCTTCCAAGAAGTGGAGTTCACAGTTGTGGGGAGTCTTGGTCTAAATCCTCATTCTGGCCTAAATTTTATTGTGAGTCCTGATGAGAGCAGGCTCTTTGAATCAATTTATTTTACCTACATGTGGACTCACTATTCAATAATTTATTGATTTGGTCTACTCTAGTTGAGACTGACCAATAGGATTCCAGCATTTAGGGTCAGTAGGAGAGCTTTGTAGCTGTCAGCATTACACCATGTGGCACAAATTGAAATCTACTTTCTTGGACAAATGAATACTAACTAATGTTATTGTTAACTGCTCTCGAGTTGATCTTGACTCAAGGCACTCCTATAGGTGAGACATCTCCAAGACTTCCTGTCCTCCACTGCTCTGCTCAGATCTTGAAGGTTTAGGCCCATGCCCTCTGGGTGAGTCTATCCATCTGGCATGTATCTTTCTACTGTCTTCTGCCTTTCCTAGCATTATTGTCTTTTCTAATGATTCATGCCTTCTCATGATGTGGCCAAAATATGACAGACTCAACTTAATCATCTGGCTTCCAGGGAGAGTTTGGCTTGGTCTGTTCTAGACCCCCCTCCTTTTTTTGGGGGGGGGTGTCTTATTGGCTGTCCATGATATCCTCAGCATTCTTTTCCAGCACCACTTCTCAAATGAGTTGATTTTCTTTCTATCAGCTTTCTTTACTTTCCAGCTCTCATTTTCCAGTACATGATGAATGGGAATACAATGGCTTTCTTTAGTGTTCTTTAGTGTTCAAAGTTATATCTTTATACTTTAGGATTTTGTCAATTTCTTTCACAGCTATCCTTCCCAGTCCTAACCAAATTTACCATTGTTCCATGCCAAAAATGTTTCACATCACACATTGCCATTAGCCTGTGGTCTGACCAGGAGGAGCTCATCCTGCAGGGGCCAAATCAGGTATCCTTACGCCTGGAGCATGGCTACCAGTACCATACATGTGGGATACACTTATATTCTCAGATGAGCAATATAAAGCGTAACCTTAATGACTTGCCATGGCAAATGGCTGCACTGCAATTTCTGCTGTATGCAGTCAACTAGTACAGTAAGCACATTCAGCAGTAATAGAAGTCACTATAATGCAAAACCCTTAAAGAATAGATCTTGCTAACTCACCCTGTGCTAAAAGAGCTTTACCCTATGGCTCTGGATCACAGTCCAAAATATACTTTCAACTTCTGGAATACAGTGTTTTCTCTAGTCTTGAAAATTCTTGTTAGCTCCTGGTGCCAAAACTGGATGTAACTTTGTCAAACAGACTTACTATTGTTTTCCTTTCTGTGCTAGTTTCTTTTGTTCTTAGCTTATCTTTTTTATTTATCTCTTGATCGGTCTTTGAACTTGCTATATTTGGTAACTGCCAAGCCTTTGTTGGTCACTGTGAGTACAATGGCAGCACATCCTTTGCCAGACAAGGAAGAAATTTTCTGCAGAGTAAATCCAAGAGAATGCTGTTTTTTGCTGCTTTGAAAACATGTCTGGGTAAAAGTGCTTAATGGCTCATAATCCCTCCTGGAAGGGGTAGCAATTGTTGAATAAATATAGTTCCAGCAATTGCCCACAGTTGTCTAACATTATATTTATTTAATATGTATGTATTGCTTTCAGATGCTCAGTGTGCTCCTTATTGTCCATTAATAATCCTTATAATAACAACAATCCCTACAATCCTTATTACTGTAGTCATTAAAAGGACCCTGCACAGGTGATGCAGATAAGGTTCACAGGCATTCCATTTTACATGGGACATCACATATTTGTGGGTATGAAGTCTGATTCTATATCTGGGCCATATGGATCCATTCAAATCCTGCCCCCTGAAATGTCAAAAACAGCGGGCAATATCACTTCCAACTGACCAATACCCAACAATTTGGTATGCAGCAATCAGGCCAAATGCTAGTAGTCAGTCTGATGGGATTACTGCTGGTGTGGTGGTACTCTTCTCCAGCCTGTGTGAATCTTTGGTGGTTAGACCGCTAGTCGACAGGACTCTTGTGAGAAGCCTTCCTGAACTGTGCCTTATATAAGACTGCCTGGCATGTCATGCCAAACCATCTTGTATAAGGCCTTATATAAACCTGTCTGACATGTTACTGATCTTAATTGCCTAGGCACCAAGAGCTATGAATGACAAGAATGGGCACCAGCTATGCTCACAACAGACCTAACTCTACACAACAAAATTACAAACTAAATGCGGTGGTGGTGCTGGAAGACAGGCAATTGAGCTGAGTAAAATATAAAACAGGTCTACATAAGGTCTGACTCAAGAGGACCTCTTGTGAAGTCTGAGTCGGGTCCTATATAGGTCTACCTCATGCGTATCAGTCTTGAGCTAGCTTGACAACAATTGTTTTAATTGTACCTAGAGAGAAAGACTAAAGCTGAGAGAATGAATGGGTTACCTAAGCTCACCTAAATAATCTCATGACCAGTGGCAACACATAGTTAAAGGAGAACTTGCTCAGATTATGTGTTGCTAGAATTTAAAGTACATACCCAATATATATGTTCTTGATTTTATTTGGTTTTTGTACAGCGCCATGTACATTTACGGCACTTTATATATAAAGCTAATAATAATAATAATAATACCCTCCAACTGTCCCAATTTGTCAGGGACAGTCTGCATTATTCCTCTGTCTCCCATTTTTTCAACTGCTTTTAAAATATCTGAGTTTTTCAGATAACTCAGTCCCATACCACTATCACTTTGTAATCATGAGCTGTTATGTTCAGACAGTCCAAAATCAATGGAAATGTTGGATATGACATCTAGCAAAATATGCAACTGAACACTGCCAAGGAAAATGGTTCCATCTACTAACACATAGAATTCTCAGCCCTGGCATCCACATCTTCCTACATCTTCTCAAGCAAAACCTCCACCTCATGCAGAATGGTAACTCAACAAAAGAATCACTCATTAACAATGATGTTATTACACTAAACAAAATCATGTATTTCCTTGTACATCTGCCCACACTGTTCAGCAGGTTCCCAGGGCAACTGACCACTGAAGGATTAAGAAAAGTTACTGTTGTATGAGAAAGATTGTTTTCAAATATGAAGTATTATACTGTATGAGCATACATTAGAAGAATCAGGAATAAAAGATCCTACACAAACCTTTCAGGATTTAAAAAAAAATTAAAACTGAGATACCTCTTTCCTTTTTTGCCAGCAGTATGACTTTTATCAGCATGCTTGGTATTCAGTAGCTTTGCCCTAAATTGATTGAGACTAGCTTTTGATGTCACATGCTGCAGTGGATGGATTAGGAAGTACAAACCAGTCATTTTCTCTTCCTTTCTTTGAGTCATTGAAAGTTGAAGATTTGCACAGAGCTTGGAATTTACTTTTCTGAATTACAGCTTTTCAGATCCTCCAGCTAGCATCTCCAGCCAATATGCTGGCTGGGGATTCAGTGAATTGTTACAGAGCGCCCAAGAAGGGCGCTCTGCCGGCACTGCTGGTTGCTGTGTCCCGGAACCGCAGCGGTCAAACCCTGGAAGGCCCCAAAAGTGGCACCACAATTGGCCAATGGCACACTTGTGATGTCACTTCCGTCACGGGACATGCGGATGCTATGCATCTGTGAAGTCAAGATGGTGGTGCCTGTGTAGAACGGGTGCCACCATTTTGTATGCACCGAGTGCGTACTAGGGTTAGGGGCATCTGGAAAGGATGCCCCTTTGTAACCCTAGTACGTGCTCTGCACATACTTTATGCCCGTGCGGAACGGGCCAAAAGGAATACAGCAATGGATATGCAAGCCATGTATGTATCTCCTGATCTGTCTCTGTAATATGTGCAGTGGAAGTTACATAATATACTGGTGGGGAAGAAAAAATACAAACCCAGAGCTTGGAAATAAAAAATCTTGATGGGACTATGATTCTCAGAATCTATCAACTGGCACTTCCAAGTCAAAAATGTCTTCATGTTCTCTGGGTTTGTATTATCTTTCTTCAGTATAAAAGTCCCACTGTGGATATTTCAGAGACTGATAACCTCGATTGCCCTATCCTTAAAGCTGGACATAATTGATATTCTAAATCTTGTAAATGTGATATGAAAATCCAAAAAAAAATACAGTGACATGAAGCTGATCTCATAGCAGTCATTTTCTCTTCATTTTTATGCTCACAGCAGGCATAACTCTCCACTCTTTGACAGATGAAAACTGGGACAAAAACTACCTGAGGGGCTGTATAGACTGGCATAGAAGGCCAGCATGGGGGCATGGTGTCCACACACCGCATGCCCCAACTCCACCCCATGCCAGCACACCCCCGTTGCATGCCCCACCACATGGCAGGCGGTGTCACGGTGCTTCTCAGGTGCTGTGTCCAGATGACACAGTGCCAAAGGAGTGCAGAAAGGCTGCTGAGCCGGCAGCTATAGCACCCTTTCTAGAGTGCAGAAAGGCCAGAGCGGGGCCACAATGTGCAGTTGCCGCAGCTCTAATCTGGCAAAGAAAGAGGCGGCTGCAGTCTGCCCCTTGGGGCAGTCTGTACAGCCCCAGAATCTACAAGCAGGGTAGGCAAAATGTGCTCCATAGATTGCATGCAACCTTTGCACCCCAAGGGTCAAATTCTTTTTCCCCTCCCAAATGCCCCCATGTGAGCTCTAGAGGGTGCAGAGAGCATTTCTGTCATATTTGGAAGCCCGTTGCCCCCTCCCCCCTTGAGTTAAAAAGATTTTGTGAAATTTCCCAAAGAATTACTTCTCCCCAGATACCCTCTAGGGGGCATGGGAGCATTTCCACCATGTCTGGGGGGACACCCTGGACCAATTGAAGCACCAGACAAGCCTTTCTTCTTTGAAACAGGAAGCAAAATTGTCCAAGAAGGCCCCAAACATAATGAAAATCCTCCCTATGCCTGCTAGATGACATTTGGGAGCAACGGCATCTTTCTTTCTTTTTTGTGGAGGTGGGCACAATGGAGTTTGCAGATCTCCAAGATTTCCTGCAGAACCAATGTAGCCACCTAGCCTTCCACAGTTACTCACCTCTAGTTTACAGGGAAAGGTAAGACTATATTTTCTTTTGTCCTCTCTCTCCCTACCCCACTGAGTTAACGGAGGTTGAAGTACTTCTGGAATTTGAACTTGGTTTGCAGCAATTGAAGTCAGCTGAAGACAAAGGGTGGAAAATGTGAGGGAAACTGGGACATTTTAAAAGCAGCTGAAAAATGGGACGATAGAAGAATAATTGGAACTGACCCTGCCAAAGCAGGATACTTGGAGACTATGGCCCAATACATTTTAGGGCTCAAGAGAGCAGAGCATCCACACGCTCCCGAGCCCTACTGCACTGTCCGGGTGCCATCTTGGTGCAGGTCCGTTCAGAACACGTGTGTGATGATGATGTGCGTCATATGCCGTGTGCAAATGGTTTGGCGCACAAGGGATATCACCATGCCATTCCAGGGTGCTAATGGTGCCTCTTTAGTGGCGCACAGAGAAGCTGCATTTCATGGCTCCTTTTTGGAGCAGATCGTTGCCGCACCATGTGGTTGCTGCGGCAACAATCTGAGGGAGGAAGAGGTGGCCTCTGGTTGCCCCTTTCGCCTCACTTGAGTTGGTTGTTTTGCTGTTTGCAACCTGCTGTATTTGCTTTCTGCTGAGAGTGCATAGTAAGGGCATGGGTTAGACATATCTTAGTTACAACTGAATTTTTGCGGCATGGAACTTGCACCTTCCTTTCAAATAACTGTATCTGAGCAAATAAAAAAGATTATCTGTGCCCATTCTTTTCCTCTTTTTCTTGAATCGTTAAAAGAACACAGTATTTCCTTGGGGGGGGGGATTCTGCCAAGTAATTACTTCCACCTGGTTCTGCACCATTGATAACTAACCAGAGCTGGTTCCAACTAGTAATAGGCAAAAGAGAACTGCTTTGCAGTGGTATCATCAGAGTTGCTCCTTCCACTCATTCTAAATCATAGCTATCACTGACCTTCACTATGACTCCCAAACTCATAATTTACAGAGTAATCAGTCACTAATCTTCTACTTGTGTAGTTATGCCAAAACAGAAAAAGTCCAGGGCAATGCCATAATCTTACTCTGTTTGTTTTCTCTTTGTTTTTGAGACAGTATTTAACAGTACAGGAAGGAAGTATCTAACTTACCAAGAGGTTGGTCAGCACATGGCCTACAAAGACACTTAACTTGCCAAAATAAGCCAAGGAATTGCACTGGAAGGAGCACTTTCCAACCTGCAGCTGTGTGCCCTCAAGTCGTTTCTGACCTCTGGTGACCCTAAGGTGAATTTACCACTGCATTTTCTTGGCAAGATTTGTTCAGAGGGCATTTGTCTTTGTGCTTTTCTGAGGGTGAGAGAGTGTGGTTTTTCTAAGGCCTCTCAATGAGTTTCCAAGGCTGAGTGGGAATTCTGACCCTGGTCTCCAGAGGCATAAGTCCAAAATACACTGCAGAAATAACCTAGTTTGAGACCTCTTCAACTGCCCTGGCTCAAAAGTAATTTCGCCTGCTTTGCATAGTTGGCACTTTGACTTTGGGGGTAGGGGAACATTTGCTATGCCAGATATGGAACACACTCCACATCTCCATAGTGGTTGAATCTCCCTCTCTGGAGTTTTTTAAACAGAGGCTGTCAGGAGTGTTTTGATTGTGGGTTCCTGCAGGGCAGGGGTTTGGACTATATGACCCTAGTGGTCTCTTCCAACTCTGTCATTCTAGGATTCTGTGAGATCAGAAAGAAAAATATCTTGGGTTGGCCCTGTTAGCCTCTGCTTCTTTAAAATGCCCACATTTAAAATCAGCATCATGTCCTATCCTTCACTTGGTGATTGAGTATTAATGGGCCCATACTCAGCTGCATGGACATTTCATCACCTTTATTCTCTGTGTTAATCATCATCAGTCATTACCCTCCTATCAAGCTTAACCGCACTAGAAAATAGCCTGCTACGTAGCTGCTCAGAGAACTCTATGTTATGGGGCAGCATACAAATGCCATCAATAGATTTTAAAAATTAATACAGAGTAAGCTTCAAGACTGTTGCAGCTTACAGTTGTTCCTGTACTAGTACTCATTCCTCCCACTTCTGCTTACATACTTCATTACATTACAACAGCACTCTTGCTGTTGAATGGATGTCCTTAGAAGGATATAAAAGAAAATTATATAAAGATGCTACATAGATGGCACTTCCCACCGGTAAGATTAGCAAAGATGAATCATATGAATGAAGCAAAATGTTGGAGATGTAGAAAGGAACAGGGATCACTGTTCCATATGT
>NC_056525.1:214365321-214396506 GCF_019175285.1 Sceloporus undulatus | reverse complement strand
GAGAAGAGGATTAGACATACCCACAGCTCAGGATACCAGAATGAAAACTGGAGAGGACTCCTTTACTTTTAATGGTTGTGCAGAAGAGGGAATTTCCGAAGGTGTTGTTTGTTACCTGGCTGCATGACAAGGAAGACTTGCTGAAATTCCCTCTTTTAAGCAACAGGAGCACTTTCCGAGTTTCATTCACAACACTTTGCAGTTTTTCACTGGAGCTCTCAGCGTGGCATTAACTGAGACTGTATATATACAAAGCACACAGACCAACAGCAACACTACCTTGATCCATTTGATAGAGATGATTGGGTCACCACTCAATGGGTATTAAGAGCAACTTCCAAGAATTAATGGCATTGGTGTAACCTACTTCAGTGGCAGAACAGAGAGAAACCTGGATTAAAGGTCAGAGGGTGACTCGTACATTTAGTAGCTATAATTGAACTCAGCTATACCAATTAAGCTTTACATAATGCCAAACAGGATCAGATTACTTGTTAGGCGTACTTGTTAGCTCATTCCTGTATAATGCATCCCAGGTCGAAAGCTGGGCAGGACCTGAAGAAGAATTTTGATTGTGCAAATAGATGTTATTGTGGCCTCAGTCTCTCTGTCTAAACCAAAGGGCTTATCTAAAGAAAAATATGCAGCAGTCATTGTGGTCCAAGCCTACAGTTCATTGGCAGAGATTCTATCTTGAATGTAAAAAATGATGCAGGTTCAATCATCGACATCCCCTGGTAGTATAAAGGGAGAGACAAACATCATCTAAATCATGGAGAGCAGCCAACCTTCTGTGTCAATAAAACTGAAACAGATGGGCCCTAAAGTCTGTCTTGTAATAATACAGCTTCCTGTGACCCTGTGCTTTGGTAATGTCACCTCCTTTTTAAAATGTAGCTGCCATATGAACAATTATAAACGGAATGGAATTTATGACCTGCTTTTCAGTTCTAAAAATGCTTCTCCCAGCTACATTCTTCCCTTTGTATTAGGACAGGTGGTTTATCTCACTGTAAGCCGAAATATCCTAAAGGCACTAGATCCTGTCTGATTTTGAAAGCTAAACAGGATCAGCCCTGGTTACTAGTTGAATGGGAGACTGGTGCTGTAGGCTATATTTCAGAGGCAAGAACTGGCAAAACTTCCTCCGAGTATTCCTTCCCTAAGAAATGTTTGTGTGCCATGTGCCTTCAAGTCATTTCTGACTTATGATGACCCTAAGGTGAACCCATCACAGGGTTTTCTTGGCAAGTTTCTTCAGAGGGGATTTACTATTGCCATCCTCTGAGCTTGAGAGGGTGTGACCTGCCTAAGGTCACTCAGTGTGTTTTTTGGCCAAGTGGGGATTTGAACCCTGTTTTCCAGAGTCATAATCCAATGCTCAAATCACCACACCATGCTGGTTCACTTGCCAAATAAAACCATTTGAAATCTATGTGGTCACCATAAATCAACAGGTGACTTGATGGTACACACACACATTACCTATTCTTTGCATGAAACACTTTAACTCACTCATTCACATCTATCAAAAATGATGGAAGCTATCAGGCCAGGATCCTGAGATTTCAGAGACCAGACCTGAGGTTTAGGGATGTGGTCTGTGATATCACAAAAGGTGTGTCTGTGATGTCATTAAGCATGATGCATTAAGCATTAGCCACAGTTGTTCAGAGCATATAATTCAAATAATAAAAAACAGCTCTAACAAATAATAAAATATTCTATATCAGCTGCTTTGTTAGGTATGTACTTAGTAGGTAATCTCTTCTGACCCAATCCCTTCCCCCAAACCTGAGGGAAACAACCATTCCCTGATCAGCAAGATGGGCCTCCTTCTCCCCATGCATTTGAAGCCCAGTAAAGTAGCCTGGGATGACATTTTGATTGTGGAAAGTGTGTTCACATTTGTGACTTAGGCTGCATCTTCACTGCAAAATTAAGTCAGTTCGACACAGCTTTAATGACTAGGGCACCTTTAACTGCCATGGCTCAATGCTATGGAATTCTGATATTTAGCCTTCTCTGTCAGAGAGCTCTGGTGCCACAACAAACCACAAATCACAATATCCCTTAGCTTTGACTCATGGCACTTAAAGCAGTATCAAATTGCATTATTGCTGCAGTGCAGATGCAGCATTTTTGTTGTTGTTGTATGCCTTCAGGTTGTTTCCACTTTATGGCGACCCTATCATGGGTTTTCTTGGTGAGAATTGTTTAGAGGAGGTTTCCCATTGTCTTTCCCTGAGATTGAAAGCATTGACTTGTCCAAGATCACCCACTGCATTTCATGGCCCGTCTCTAGAGTTGTAATCCAACACTGAGATCACTAGGTCATGCTGGCTCATGAGATGAAGCCTTAGTCTGGTTTATGATCTCATAATTATTGACCTAGATGCCAGCCACTATGTTTACCAGCAATGGAGTTGCAATGGAGGTATGAGTGATGCAAAATGGAACCAGGAGGTATGATGTCTGATTAACTTTCCTTCAGTTGGGGTTTCATGTTTCCTTTAAGAAATTCTCAGGTTCAGGAAACATCCTTTTTAAGAATGAAAAGTGAGGAGCATCAGGCTGTTAATCATGCTGTCCCATTTTGGGCTTTCCTGAATTGCTTTAATTAAGGAAACATCTTTCCTGGAATGCTACTGCTGGAAATTGTGCATTGACATAATTGAAACCCACACACACACACACACACACAATGCTAATGGAATACAACTGCATTACCATACTTAAATTTAGTTTTGTTGAATTGATTTTCTGTCCCATTCTATGATTCACAGTAGGCTTTTTTTGAAAGGTTAATTGGATCACAGGTTACCCCTAAAACCAAAACACAAAACCATATTCTAGAATTACCTAGAGGACATAGAAACATTTGCATATGAATGCAAATTAAATATAATTTAAAGTGGGAGGTAAGGGGACACCCAGAAAACAAATTAATCTCAAAATGTTAAACAACAGAGATTTAAATTATAGGTGTTCGTTGCATGGCAGAGACAGAAAAGCAAGCAAGAGAAGAACTGATCAGACTGGTTGGCTTTGTAGTTGTTTAATATGTTTTTTGAAACAAAATATTAGCCAAGAAAATTTTTCCAACATTTCTGCATTACTGGAAAATTGTCAAAAAAAAGGACCACAGCATCAAACCAAGTCTCTGAATATAAATAATTAAAGAGCTGCATTGTTCAAAGCTGTCATATTGTACATAATATTTAGTGTTCCATTAATTTGCTGAGCATAAACAGAATAGACATTTTCTAATTGCATCAACATCTTTTTATCTTTCCAGCCGTTTAAATGGAACAGTGGTGAAGGCTGCTGCATCTGAGCCAATGCGTGAGATCAGTAATTGTCCAGTTAATGCCAGCCCACAATCATAAAATGTATTAATTAATTGAAGCATTTGTAATGTCCAAAGCTTTTTAAAATGCAAACATGCTAGTCAGTCTGGTATGTATATCACAGAGAGTATTTCTGCCCAGCAAGTGTGGCAATAAATTGCTAAGAAAAGTGAGTATGTCATTAATTTAGCTTTATCGTTGCTCAGCAGAACCCAGACCAGAAATAGCCTGTGGTTGGGACAGTGTTACTTAGACTTCAGCTGCAGTCTGCAGTATTGATAAGTTTGTAAAATTTTACTTTAAAATCAGAATCAGTTACAAACCAAGGTCCTGTTGTTCAATCTGCACAGGAAGAGCATTTCATTTTTATAATGTTTTCAAGAGGCAATCAATGGCCCTTGGCTGCACTTTTTGAGGAATTTATCTTGCATTTACGTTAATTTTGTTGTTGTTCTTTGCCTTCAAATCATTGCCAGTTTATGGTGATCCCAAGGCAAACCTATTATGAGGTTTTCTTGGCAAGATTTATTCAGAGGGTGTTTGCCTTTGCTTTCTTCTAAGACCCAGTGGTTTTCCACAGCTCAACAAGGATTCGAACCCTGATCTCCAGAGTGACAATGCACCACTCAAACTTCTACACTACACTGGTTCTCCAATAAAGAGTAACAGTTGCAATCTCTATCACATTGAAGTTAATGACAAACAATTTGTTGATATTTATGACTGTGCATTGACTTGTCATTTTTGGAAGTGATGTGACCATAACTATTTGCCATTTTAAAAAATGTCCAAGTTCTACTTACATTTTAGATCAAACCTGCACCAATCCAATTATTCATAGCTGATTAAAATTATGCAATTTGGAAAGAAAAGAAAGGACCCCTGTGGGTTTTCTTATTTAAGGCGTAAGCATTTTACTGTATCTGTAATTGACCCATGAACTCTGACATCAGTTGTATAATGATGACATTGATTTTTAATCTCCTTAATTCCTTGGCACACAGAGAATGTGGAATGTAGGAGGTTCTTTTCATTTATAGGGCTAAGAGCAAGTTTTAAAAACTTCAGACAATGTGTTATTTGTAATATCCCTTAAGCTTTGATTCTCTTATCTACAGTGTGTTAAAGATCTGCTTTTTGATTTTTATCAGTTTTAGCAATGGCTTTCCTCTCACCATTCTGCCATTTCCAGCTTTATGGAACATTTATGGATGGTTTTCCCCATTCCATCTAAATATTTCTTGAGCTCCTCCAGAGTTATCATTGGACTCTGGGTTACATATCTGATTAATGCTCCATTACCTGCTCATTGAGTTAAATGGGAAGTCTTCTGTAAGCAACTATCATAAAGGTGGTAGGATTACATGTTCCTGTGAGGCAAGACATTATGTTGACAGTAGAAGGGCTGCTGGTAGACTCTTCCATGTCAGACAGACATTTGCTGGGGAGCCAGACTCAACATGCCAAACTGCTACTAGGCAGCAGGAGTAGTGCAAGGTGGCACTGGCGGAGGACCTCTTAGAAATAATGGCAGTGGCACCATATCTAACACTTGTTAGTGTTCTATTGAAGGAGGCAATAGAACAATCACTCCTGAAGCTGTCTACCTTGAAAATCCTATGATCAGACAATCCAAAATGAAACAAGAGATGTTGCCAGAAGATGAGACTCTCAAGTCAGAAGGCACTTAAAGAGCTACTGCTAATAGTGAGGACAGATATTGTTGTTGTTGTTGTTGTTGTTGTATTCTGCCTTTTCACAAATGAATTGAAGCAGATTCCAACAGTATAATTAAAACATCAAACAATTAAAATTACAATCCTCCAATCATAAAAACAGTGATCAATCCCTAAACAAAAGATTAAACATCAAAAAAATTAAAACTGTCCAATACAAATACACTAAAATTTTTGGCAGATTAGTGCTAGAAATGAGTCTTCCTCTAGAGGAGGAGGGGATGGGGCGATGGTATCAATCAATTTTTATATCAGTATCAATAGAGGGAGAGGCAAGTCTAATGGATCTAATGAATCTAACCTAGTGTGGAAAGGCCTGCTGGAAGAGAGCAGTCTTAATAGCCTTTTTAAAGGCTTCCAAAGTGGTAATATGGCGGATCTGATCCGGCAGGCTGTTCCAGATCCTGGGAGAGGCTGATGAGAAGGTCCTCTGGGTCACCGCTGAAAGTCTGGTCTTCTTAGGTTGTAGTAGATTCTTCCCAGAGGACAGAAGTATGTGGGGTGGATTGTGTGGAAGTAGGTGCTCCCACAAGTAGTCAGGACCCAAGCCATGTAGGGCTTTAAAGGTTAGAATCAACACCTTGTTCCTTGCCCAGAAACTGATAGGCAGCCAGTGGAGAGATTTTAGAACCAGTGTAATACGGGCAGTTCTGGATGTGCCTGTGACAAGCCTGGCTGCCATATTTTGTACCAACTGAAGTAACTTGGCATGAGGGTAGCCCCATGTAGAGCATGTTACAGAAGTCGAGTTGAGAGGTTACCAGTGCATGTACTACTGTTTCAAGGTCTCCCTGCTCCAGGAAGGGGCATAGCTGGCATATCAGCCGAAGCTGAAAGCAAGTGCTCCTTACTGTTGCATCTACCTGAGCTGTCAGCTGAAGAGATGAGTCAAGGAGCACCTCCAAACTGCTCTTTAAGGGGAAATGTGACCCCATCCAGAACTGGCTGACATAACTCCATTCCCGGATTAGAGTCCCTATTACAAGTACCTCTGTTTTACCTGGATTCAATGTAGAAAAATAGTCATTTGTGGCAGGGTTGCTGATTGTAGATGAACTGTACTAGACCTTGCTACCTTTCTGTAGTAATCTCACCATCAGCATGCTTAGCAAATGGATTTCTCTTCCACAGTCCTGGTGTCATAGCCTCCTCCCTTATCCCACCTTTTGCTTCAAAATTGGTGTTTGAGTTTTTTTGTTCTATTGTAGCTTTGTGACATTACAACATCATGGTAACAGGCAAGAAGGGGCTTGGGCACGCCGCTATCCTGGGCTCCCCCATGGCCCTTCCAGCCCCAGATCTCTCTCTCTGGAGGGAGGTCTGAGGTTGGAAGGGCCGCGACAGAGCCCAGGACCCAGCTCGCCGCCGTCCTGGGCTCTTTCACGGCCCTTCCTGCTCCAGATCTCTCTCTCGGGAGAGAGGTCTGGGGGAGGAAGGGCCCCTGACAGAGCCAGGATGCAGCATGCCGCCACTGCTCCTCCTCAGGGGCCTTTACCTGCCCCCAGCTGTCTTTCTGGAGACAGTTGGAGGCTGGGAAAGGTCTCTGGGGAGGAGCAACTGCCACGCGCTGGTCGCTCCGCCTCCCCCGACCCTTTCCCAGTCTCCAGTTGTCTCCAATAGGCAACTGAAAGCCGCGAAAAGGCTAGGAGAAGGAGCCAGATGTGCGTGCCTCTGGCTCCTTCTCTCCAGCGCCATTTTCTGGCTTCCCACTGTCTCCGAGAGACAGTGGGAGGTCTGAAAATGGCAGGGAGAAGGAGGAACGGGCATGCGCATGCCTGTTTCTCCTTCCCCCGGTCCCCGTGCTTGACGAAACAGCCTGGAGTTCCACTTACGGCACGCTTGGCATAGGTTCGCCATCACGGCCCTAAGGCGAACCTTTCACAGGGTTTTCTTGGCAAGTTTTGATCAGAGGAGGTTTGCCATTGCCTTCCTCTGAGGCCACCCAAGTTCACCCAGTGGGTTTCATGACTGAGCCACGAATCAAACCCTGGTCCACTGTGATGACAGTATAGCAACATGGTGTAATAAGGCTCTTAGAGGGGAATCTCATCCTTTCCCAGGTCATGCTTTATTGTACTGTTTATTGCAGACACACTGGTGCAATTCATCACTGAAAGTCTTTCTTTCTTAGCTCTTTTTCATCTTCCTTGCAAGCCAACACTGAAAAAGAAGGGGAAAAATCCAGCTAGACAGACGACAAGAAAAGGGGTCCTGGGCTTGTCCTGTAAAAAGACTTTGTAAAAAGGAGCTTCTTTGTC
The DNA here is from genome assembly GCF_019175285.1 of Sceloporus undulatus. Lineage (NCBI taxonomy): Eukaryota > Metazoa > Chordata > Lepidosauria > Squamata > Phrynosomatidae > Sceloporus > Sceloporus undulatus. The sequence goes on along the minus strand of NC_056525.1, from coordinate 214,389,162 downwards.
AGAGGCTTTGTTAACTGCTGTTTACTTGTATTGTGGTAAAATGTGTAGCAATCACTTGACTGTATCAAAAGAAAAAGCAAGAACCAGCATTTGTGCTGGGAGAGAACCAGGGCCCAGAGAAAGGCCATTGTAGGTCTTACCAAATCATGCATAAGGGGTCATGCAAGGTCGAATTGCCAATCTACAGGTAACTGATTATTTAAAAATGCAGAAATAATAATAGCTCTTTGTAATGGAAAGCTGAAAGTCAAAACAGACATTTGAAACAGACCATAACTTCCTGTACTTTTGGGTTCACCTGCTGTGATCTTATTTTGAAGTCATGATGTACTCTGTTGTGCTCATACTGATGCATCTTTAGAAACTGAAAGCTTGAGGCACAGGAAAAGAGGTTTGTGGCAAAGATAGAAACTTGTCAGAAATCGTAATGCAGCCCATCTTGCTTTCTTTATGCATCTCAATAGTTTATATAAAAGTTTACATAAACAGGAAATGACTTTTTGACCTTGAAAGCAATTCAGATTTTAATTTTCACTTCCACCACATCCCTTCTTAAAAGCCTGCTTAATTCTAAGTATAAGATAATAATAGCAAGAGTTGAAACGATGAGGAGAATCTGGAAATTATAAGATAACTGAACATTATTTTAATGCTAATAATAATAATAATAATAATAATAATAATAAGCTAGAATATAACATTCCCAAATGAATAATGGGATAATATGTCAAGTTTTACTCTTTATATTGTGTTTTACTGGTAGGTCTTGGAAATAAGAATTAAAATGGGTTGGTAGTAATTATTTGGATTTACCTGCTGAATTTATGTTGTTGTTGTTGTTGTTGTTGAGTGCCTTCAGGTTGTTTCCTCTTATGATGACCCTACAGTGAACCTATCACAGGGTCTTGGCAAGTTACTTCAGAGCGGAGTTGCCATTGCCTTACTTCAAAGTTGAGAGAGTGTGACTTGCCCAAGGTCACTGAGATATATTAGTTTATTGCACAAGACTTGGAGAATGGGAACAGAGCAGAATGGAAGTGAATGGAGAGGAGTGGAAAAGGGGGAAATGCATATTATTCCATGGGAGAACACCACCAATGCTGCTGGGAGTCCCCAATCTCTTCCCCAACAATTCCACAGCAGCCGATTTTGAAGAACTGTTCGGAATCATACTTCAAAATCGGCTGCTGTGGAACAGTTGGGAAACAGATTGAGGACTCCTGGCATTATCAGTGGCATTATCCCATATGATAATATTTGTTTTCCCCCCTTTCCATTCCATTCCCTTCCATTCCACTCCGTTCCTGTTCTCCAAGTCCTGTGCAATATAGACCAAGTTATGTACTTTGAAAAATTCTCAAACAAGTCAATTAAGAGACACTACAGATTTTCTTAAAAGCTACAATTCAGAGAGTCCTAACTCCATTCAGAACTATCATAACAAGCAGTCATTTCTGTATAACATACAGAATACAGATCCGGAAAAATATACTTGAGTGTGAAAACTGCAAACATGAAACTATTATTTGCATACAAGTTCAGCATTGCAGCCTTCAGGAAGTAGAATGGCAGGAATATGTTTTGTTGTTCTAACTATATTTAGAAATATGTGTGTTCTGCAGTAAGCAAGAATAAAACATTTGTTCAATTTAACTGCCCTGAAGGCAAGGCTGGTATTCACAGACAAGCCAGTTAAGAGTTTTGTCATGGTGTGATTATCAGAACAAATATTAGAGTTGAATTTCAACACAAGTCTTCATACATCCTAGAGTAACCCTCCAGGGCTCTGTGTTTTGTGAAGGGCTTCCAAACATTACTTTTTGTACTACAGTAATCAGAAACCTCAGCCATTGGGATTTTCAAGCTCTAGTTTTATGTACAGTCATCCCTCCATATTTGCGGATTTGATTATTCACGGATTTCATTAATATGTTCTCTCTAGGACTGTCTAGGTCAGGGGTAGGCAACCCTTTTGAGCCGGGGGCCGGGTTGCTGTCCCTCAGACAACTGGGGGGTCGAAGCCAAAAAAATAAATAATTTAATAATTTAAAAATAAATAAATAAGCCGGGACAAATGTAGGACAAAATTTTTAAATGGAGGGCACTTTTTAAATAAACATGGAGGACACGCGAAAAAATTTGCTGATTTTTTAAAAAAATGTTAAGATAAATGTATGTTTCTGAGACTTCTATAGACAATTGCCCCACCATGCCCCTCGCGCGAGACGCCAAAGGCCCCGGCGGCAATCGGCAGCAGGACCGGGCTGGGGCCGGTCCCAAGGCCTCGCCGGGCCGCATCCGGCCCGCGGGCCGCAGGTTGCCTACCCCTGGTCTAGGTCCTCCAGTGCAACTCTGTGGTTTAACTAAAAGTTGCACTGAAAGACCTAGCTACTCCAGTGCCATTCTATGGTCAGTGTATGTTGGACAGAGTTGCACTGGAAGACCTAGAGATTCCTAGAGAGGTGTCCTCTCAGGTAAAAACAGTGTTTTTGTTATTTGCCGTTTTTCCATATTCACGGAGGTCTTGTTCCCCTAACCTTAGTGAATATGGAGGGACAACTGTATTTCTTTATATTTATTTCAAGCATTTCTATATCTTATGCACTACTGTTGCTGTTTTCATTTTGCATATAGTGAGCTGCTTTGAACATAATGTCTTTTGTGAAATAGCACCATATGAAATAAAAGTCAAATCATTTCAGTATATTTTTTTTTAAAAAAGTTGAGAAGTTCTTCTTGTGATATGGAGTTCATTATCAGCAGCTCATGAGAAGCTGCTATAGTTATTCAGTTACGCAGGAATTCCAAAGGAAAACAAAAGCAATGTACCCCAGTAATCCCATTTGTATAAAGGGGAAAAAATATAAGTAATACAATGGCTGACATAAAATCACAGGGTATTCATCACCACCTGCTTAGTATAAACACTGTAGCGAATAATTTCTCTGTGGCATAGTCATCATTTAGCAGGCATTAGTACATTTTGCCTGCTATAAAAATGTGCTGAATGAGAACAAGAGATTTCTTTCACTTCCTCTGTTAGCCTGTTGTTAGTTTTGCTTTTATTTCACTCCATTCTGCTGACACCTTGCCTCTCATGGTTCTGATTTTAGCCAATTGCTGCTGTGCAGAAGATTAAAATCATCTCCCTTTTTTCATCTGAAAGATTTTCTCCTGCAAACAACATGAAGGTGGTTGGTACTGTGCTTAATCAACACTTTGGTTTAAATGTGCATAATTCATAGACTACTCTTTCACTTCTAAATTATGGAGTAGGATTACACAGTTTGCTAAACCAGATGTACAAAATCTTGCATCATTTTCTAAAATGGACAGTCTGTCCTATTTAAATGAAAATGGGATTACTTTTTCCTGTTTAAACAAAACTTTCTTCCACCCAAATGTCAATTTTACTGCCTATTTCTATCTATTGCCTAGCTTTCCTTTTTCTTTCTATTCTTTTTAAAAACAAAAATAAAAAAACCAAGTCTCTACTAGTTGTAGAAGTTAGGAGGCAAAAAGTACATTTTTCTGCTCATTTCTTTTGTATTCAAGTAGCCTAGTCCCACACTGTTTCAGAGTTTTTATTCAACTCATTAAGTCATAGCCATGACTGAGATGCCCTCTCCCTCTGAAGAATGAATTCCATTGTTCATTTTAAAACCATAGTTTTGATCTTCAAAATTAGTAGAGCGATTCATGTCCCATTAAAAAAATTAATAAAGCAGAAATCCTGGAGTGCAGAGTAGCTGTTTTGGACAGCTGCCCCAAGCCCTATACCCCTTGGCTGCAGCAAAGACATGGGTTCATGATTTTTCTAACTCAGGTTTAAATTTCATGTTTAAAATTTATAATTGTTGGGGTTTTTTTCTCCCTTGAAATTGTAAAAGTTAAAAAAAAACAGCGATTTAATCCATCATTATTATGCCCACATTATAAGAGAAAAAGTTGTCTCTGAGAAAGGGTTGGCCTGCATTCCCTATACATTCCTCTCTGGATGACACAGACCATTAGCCCCAGGCTAGGATCAGACAGTTTAGATGCTCATCCAGTGATCCTTGCCCAATCCCAGCTCAAAGGGGTCTTAATCCAGTCCAAAAAGACCTGCCGTTTGCTGTAAAGTTTTCAGGAAGCTCTATGGCAACAGCTAGCAGACCAAATGGCCCAGTGCACCCTGTACCTGCTGTAGTTGTCACATCCATCCCGAAGGCCTCCTCCATGGCCTCTGATGTCATGTGGGTGTAGCCAGACACCCTGTTTTCACTCTTATGGGTTATGGCAGAGACCTTCGGGATGAATGCATCAGTGTTGGCCGATACAGGGCATGTGGCGGTAGCAGATCCATGGAATGGCGGCAGACAGGGACACATGGGGAACACCTGCCCATTGTTGTGCCAACGTAGGGACTGACTTGGGTCAGAACTAGGGGCAGGATACCATGGGCTTGGCCCTGTGAGTTCTGTCAGCTATGCAAAATAGGCCAATGTTATTATACCATTTTTAAAAGTGCAGTTAAAGTTCTTTATTATGACAAAATGTTTTCATACACACACAAAAAAAAGAACAGTTAGAAAGGAAAACTTTTACATCTCAAAAGTCAAGGAATCCAAATATACTTTTATGTGAACTGAAGTAATAGCCCAACAGACAGTTCCCTGAATAGTGCCAGTCCCAGTTTCATTTAGGCTCCAAGCAAAATTCTGGCTCAAAATTATAGCCTTTTAGGGCTCATTTATCTCAAAATGTAAAGGGATATTGTCGCACCTTTGAGACTAACTGAGGCTGAAACTACATGAGGGGTGAATCCCGGCTACACTGTATAGTATCCCTGCCCCAGTTTGATCCCTTTACTGCTACACACACCTGTATTAATCCAAACTGAAATCATTTTGTAAAGCTACATGGGAATCCCATTATGTAGCCACATTGGTGCAATTGGTGTATTCTGTATTTTGTATTCTTTGTTGTGCACCACTTTGATCAGTTTTGGAAAAGCAGTATATAAATAAATTTTATTATTATTTATTATTATTATTAAAGGGGGGTGTTTCTACTGTGGAGAAATGTTCACACAGTTTATGTCTGGTCACACAACCACAGCCACTGTATGTGTGTGTGCAGAGGGGGCATTCCTACAACACATATGCAATTCACATATTCAGTTAATCAAATAGCCTTTGTTTTTCCTTTGTTCTGGTTGCCAACCTGTGACTCTATAAAGTGACGCCAGTAGATAAGGGGGAGGTGAAATGTTGACCTTTGAATTTGTGCATACATCGCCTTGTCTGAATACTGATGCACACAAGGGACCTACTTTTCCATGGCAGACGTGATCAGGTGACCTAGTTGCTCACCTGACCTAGGCTTGGGTGCCCACACACCATCCTGCCCCTCCTCACCCAATTCCACCACGGTCACGATTCGGGGGGGGGGGGGGGGGGTCAAACCATATTTTTTTTAAAAATGCTTCTTCCCAAAACAGTGGGGTAAACTGGAGGTTTTGTAAAATTCCCTTAAAGCCCTCTGGCACAAAAAAGAAGTATTTTCACATCAAAAAGACAGCAACATTTCTGTGTTCCAACAGAATACATGATGTAGGAACACATGACATTCCTCTCTTTCTGGTGTGAAAACACTTCTTTTTGGTGCTAGAGGGCTGTAAGGCAATTTTAAAAAACCTCCAGTTTACTCCACTGTTTTGGGGAAGAAGTGTTTGACTGGGATCAAGGTAAGGACACATTATTTATAAACAAACAAACAAACAAATTATTATTATTATTATTATTATTATGCCTGTGTAGATTCAGTGTGAGAGTAAGAAGTGACAGCACAAGCTTTTGTAGACATAACTCTACAGAATCTAATGAAGTCTGAATGCATTTGAATGTTGATTAATGCATCTGATGAAGCAGACTTAAGTCTACGAAAGCTTATGTTACCAACTTCTTTTTCTCATACTCAAGGGTATTGCAAGATCCCTTTGAATACTGATCCAGACTAATACAGCTATGTCTTTAAATTATTTCAAAATGCAATGCACATGGTTTATTTAAATTGTTTTAATTTTTTTAACCTTGTTTTTAAGTAACTAATCAAATTTAATTTGTTTTAGTCTATTTAAATTATTTTTATTGTTTTAAATTATTTTAACTTGTTTACACTTGTGTTGCTTGTATGCAGCTCAGAGATCTTTTGATACAGAATGGGATAGACATATTTTAATTATTTAAAAATATGTTTGTATATTTTTCTCTGACACCTACACTTCGCATGTAGTAAGAGTGACATTATTTCACAGCAATAGCTACAAGTTTAGTTGTCCTGAGTCATGTAGGTTAAGGAGGAATTTCTGTGAGCATTCAAGGAAATGGAGAATCAATGTTTCTGTAACAGAAAACAAAAGTCAACTCTTGAAAACTGAAAACTCTCTGCTTTACAGTTCAGAGATCAGAAGGTCACACCACAGATCCTTTGCTCTCAATAGAAAAAAACAACCAGAACTCGCTAATTGGTAACAGAAGGTAGCACTTCATGTGTTCAAGGTTTTATTTGTTTAAGCATGCAAAGTTGTATTTGCCTAAGCTTTTCAATTACCAGGCAAGCTTCCTCTCTAGTTAATCCTCATAATGACAAGGTTTACATTTGTCAGCCTTGAAGCCAGAAAGAATAGACTAACAATCTCTGGGAATGACTCCTCCTCCTGGGTGACTATGTAAAGGAGTCATATTGATCTGCTTATCATGTCTGAACACTATCTTAATTTTTATTTCTGGCCTTAAATTAAATACTCTAGAGGCATCTTTTTAAAGGCATCACCCTAGGAACAAAGAGTTCATTTTCAATGAGTCTCTTTTGTGATGTTGGGTGTCTTTTTTGACAAGCTGGCACCATCTTTTTCAAAATGGGAAGCAGGGTTCTTTATGGAAATATTGCTAAGGCAAGTGTGTGAGCACATCTTGGAAAAGTTATTTTTTTTTTTTTTGTTCAACAGCTCCTAGAATCCATAGTAGTTGGTGGATTCTGGGAGTTACAATCAAAGTAACTTCTCCAAGCTCTGGTGTGTAGAAATGTGAGTTTGCCTTTAGCAAAGCCAGGCTTTTGGTTTATCCAGCCTAATACTGTCTATCACAACTTACAGGGAGTCCAAGGTCTCAGCAGATATCTTTTCTAATACCGTCATTCAGATCCTTTCACTGAAGATATTGGGGGGGGGGGTCCTTGGGTAGGGTTGCCATAAGTCAGGAGCTCCAAACCGGGAAAAATGTAGGACAAAATTTTCAAATGTTGGACACATTTTTGTGTCCTACATTTGAATAGGAGCCTCGCTGAGGGGAAGCTTTCCCTCCCGGCCTGGGTCCCGGCCTTGCTGCGGTGGCAGTGGCTGCGGAGCCCAAGCAGGCAGGGAATCCTCCCTTCAGGGAGGCTTTCCCTCCCAGCCTGGGCTCTGGAGTCGCTGCGGCAGCAGCAGCTATGGAGCCCAAGCGGGCAGGGAATCCTCCCTTCAGGGAGGCTTTCCCTCCCGGCCTGGGTTCCAGAGTCGCTGCGGCAGCGGCAGCTACGGAGCCCAAACGGGCAGGGAATCCTCCCCTCAGGCCGGAGGCGGGGGAAATACTGGGGGCGGGGCCAAACTGGGGTGGGATCGTGCAGACCCGCCCCAAACCGGGAAAGTCCCACCCCACCGGCGGGATATGGCAACCCTAGTCTTGGGGTGCATCCAGACTGATTGAAAAATCCCAGATTTTGTTCCTGTTTATACTGGGTTAAAACAAACTAATCCAGGGAGCTGGGATAAAAAAGTCTCTTATACCAGTAGCTGACAGAAAATATTCTGGGATATGTATGGATCTCCAAAATAAAGTTGGAAAGAACAAGAACAAAATCTAGGGCTTTCTGATCTTTTTAATCAGTCTGGATGTGCTCTTAGCCTTCTTTATCAAGGCAGGCACTCCACCATCAGTGGGATGTCAATTCAGTGGGCAGCTCAGTGGGTATATGTGATAAATGGGAGTCCCTCCATTTATCAGAGCCTTCTTCCCAGATTACAAAAGGTTAAAATGTGTGAAGTAGCACTGTTCCATTTTAATGAAGCAGCATCACAGAAGCAACGAGAGGGCAACTGTCCAATGAGAAGGGCTGTTTGGGTAAAGCACAAGGAGGAGAAAATGAAAATGCCTGAACCACCTCTACCATGAGCTCTGGAAATGGAAGGCTGGTGGAGCCTGGATAATTGAATCAAGAACCACAAATCCCATCTGATCTGTGAGTAAAGTCAGCCCTCTGTATCCACAGATTCTTTATCCATAAATTCAAGCATCCACAGCTTAAAAATATTCAAAAAAATATATAGATTCTAAATAGCAGAGCTTGATTTTGCCATGTTATATAAGGGACACCATTTTACTGTCCATTGTATTTAATAGGACTTGAACATCCATGGATTTTGGAGATTATCACACGAGGATAGTAAATGGGAGGAAAATGCTATGCTCTTGTCATGTCTGAGCAATTGCAGGAAGATTTTAACGCAACATCGTGCACATGCTGTATTTGTCTCGTCATGGAAGTGTCATCCTAGTTCAACTTCTCATTAAGGACAAAAAAGTGTTAATGGATTGCCAATAATGTATCATTAGCACTATCGCAAACATGTGAAAGGCAATCACGTTTCAATAGCACAATTGAGAATCCATCATACCTTCTGGAAATAAATTGTATTCCCTAGTCCCCCAGTTTGCCATTTGGCAGAGTCACTCCCTGTGTCACACTTGTGAGTCACAGAAGAGTTCCTTAGCGGTGAGAAATTACCCGTTTTTCTCTCACCAATCACAACCCCTTCTTTCAACTTGCAGAATGTAAAAAGTGCTATTTTTCCATTTGTGAATTGTTAATGCCCTGTTATTGTGACACCGTGTGACACCGTTGCAATTTCTATATCACTCTTGCTAATTAATGTTAGCATAGCATTATTAAAGTGTAAATAGCCGTTGTGTGATAATCTGCTTTGTTCTCCATGGGGGGTGGGGAGCTGTCTTGGAACCAACTCCAGTGGATAACAAGGGCCCACTATAAGACTAGGAGAATGTGGTAATGAATGGTGTAGGGATATTTTGGTTTGGCTGAATTGATTAATTCTGCAATCTCTATCTGTGCCTGAAGAATAAGATGATATTTCATGTGGAGAGATATCCTTTTGCTCAAGAATTTCCTTAATTAGAATAAAGTTTTTTCCTTTAAAAACTACTCTGCCTCTCTTGCACGCCTTTTCACATGCCTTAGCTTGGCCCATTTCTTCCCTAAGGTAGGCAAGGAAAGTGCCAATGAAATCCCCAAGCAACATCCAGATGTCTTGCTAAATGGGAGAAATCAATCACTAGGTGGTGGCAGTAAGTACTTTACATAAAAGGTGTTTTCAAGGGGTCTCATCCAGCTCAGGCAGAAGGGGGGGGGGACAGAGACCCCTCACAGCATAGCACATGTTTTACATATTGTGTGGTGTCTCTAGGAGCAACCTGAAGTATTGTGGCTCTGAAGCTGTCCAACGCCCAGATGTTCTAAACAGTTGACCAGCAAACAATTGAGAGCTCCAGATCTTCTGGGAAGATCTGGTTTAAAAGGTGAGTTTTTAAAAATCCTTTAAGAGTGTTATAACTCAGGTTCAGTGCTGAGCTTTTCCAGATATCATACGGACAGTTCACATCAGAACCAGGGACTGGTCCCTGCATTGTCAGGACATGTTGCTGTAGGAATGGGAGAGGACGTTGTATTTGGCCCATGCAGATAGGGCCTTAGATATCCCAGGCTGGCTCTCCAGCTTTTCCTCTTAAATGTATTAGATACAGTGGAAAACGGGTTCTTTACTTCCTCTGATTTAATTAATTCTGGTGATCATTACATAGCATGTTAGAGCAGTGCTTCTGAGGTGAAAGAGTGGGATTTCCCACCTCCAGTGTGTCAAAGGCCAGTTACATGTTTGGGCCATAATGTCATGACCAGGACTTTGTTTCTTTTCTGGGAACTTGCCATAGACTCACAGATGAGTCAACATGCCAGCATTTGAAGCTGCATTGTCTTAGATGGCCCTCTTCTCACACTCTGTATTCTGCTAAGTAAACATATCTACTAACCTCAGAAAATCCAAAGTTAAGAATGTGATACTGTCACCTCCTTCTGTCTTCACTCTTTAAACTGTGGTGGAATAACATCAAGAGAACTTGTGGTGCATTTAATTTTTCCATTTCATTCAGCTCATTATCGCCAGATGTGCTAAGAGTAAAAGCATTAAAATGTATGCATTCAGACCAAATGATGGATTTAATTCTTCTGTTCAAAATGGAAGAGTTGGCAAGTGTTTCCAGAGTGATTACTGTGTGTGCTTTGTCTGGGGAAGAAAAGTTGCCAGCCAACTCTCCATCTGGTATACAGTCAGCCCTCCATATCCACAGACTTTTTATCATGGATCCAAGCATCCACAGCTTGAAAATATTTTTAAAATACATAAATTCCAAAAAAGCAAACAGTGATTTTGCCATTTTATGCAGGAGACACCATTTTACTATGCCATTGTATTTAATGGGACTTGAGCATCCACAGATTTGGTATCCACATGGGTTCCTGGAACCAAGCCCAAGGGCATATCAAGAGTCCACTGTACTTCCACACTGAGCAAATCAAGACCCTCCACACCTCACAGTTCCTTTCTTGGTGTAGCAGATGATACCTTCATGCCCACCTCCAGCCTCTTATCAATCTTCATCACTCAGTGGTAGCAGCCAGGATGTCTTTTGCTTTTTTTAAAGGTTCTTCTCTTGAGTTACTGCTTATCATTAGTCAACAGGCTGCTATAACTTTTCTTTAGGAAATTGTAGATGAAAGGAAACAGGAAACACTTCCCATACAACCTCACAGTAGTAGGATATCCTAGCTTTAGAGTATGATGACTAGGAGAGAGGTGAAGATTCCGTCTCTCTCATTTGGTATGCATCAGAATGTATCAAACTGCAAAATTCAAATTGGGGAGAAGTTAAAATCAAAAGGTTTGACCATCCCTGAAAGGATACATAAGAATTATTTTTCAGTTCATTTTTTATCTGAGCAGATTGATGTCTGTCAAATTCAAATGTGGGAGAAAGATAAACCGACAAATTTATCCACCCTATTGGCAGTTTTTGTAAACAAAAATTCTCTTGCCCTTTCTTGAAAGAGAAATTTTGACTAAACAATTTTAAGGACTCCTCATCTATACAGTAAAGGCAAGGATATAATAAAATAAGGTAAAAGTGTACTGAACTTCCATCAGTTTCAGCTCTACCTAGACTCAGTGTAACATAGTCACTCCACCATTCTCAAAATATGCAATAACAATCTCAGAGAAGACAGGATATGAGAACTGAGTAAAAATCTAGTTGTGTATCTAAGTTCAAAATGAATCATTTTTCTTCAGAGCTCCCATATTTTCTCACTTCCTCAACTCACAAGCCAACAAGTATAGATGCACCTTAAGTCTCAAAGGTCCTACAAGATCCCTTTGCACATTGATCCAGACTAAGGAGTTTAGCAGACAGCAAAATAAAGCGACTTACCGCTCCTGAATTCAAGCCAAATTTGGGCTGCCCCCTGGATTTATCGCATGGCTTTTGTCCCTAAAACCACCATCCAGGGACAGCCCAGCTCCAATACTAGTCCCTGAACTTGCATTGGTGGCCATTTTTCAAAAATGGAAAGCTCCCAACTTTGAAATGGCAGTTTTGGGAACAAAAGCCATGCAATAAAACCAGGGAACAGCCTGAATTTGGGAGTGCTAAGTCACTTTATTTTGCTGTGCGCTAAGCTCCTAAAACACCTTTCCCTTTGAATTCTACTTTAAATATAATCTCACAGCTTCCTGGCCAATCTCTCATGGGTTTCATAGATACATATATTGTTTCCTCAGTAAATTTCTTCCACTGTTTGGCAATTATCATAGCTGAGGGAACACAGTGTAAAGTTTCTCTGTTCCCAACTGTATCCTAGTTAAAGTGAGCAGCTGACCACCTCCATTTCATCCTTTGTTGACATCTTTTATCCTTCTAATCCCATCTCTGTGAATATTCTTTTTTCTAGGTTAAGTATGTCTATTACAAAGGATTTGACATTGTCCATCAGAAAGACAGAAAATCAAAATGCGTCCCACTCACAGCATCAGTCGAACAGGGTTGCCTCAGGTAAATCATTTTTATCCAGAGTTTCCCATGCATAAAACTGGAATAATAATGTTAATACTGGCTGGCCAGCCTAAGGAATGCTGGGAGGATTAACGTTATTGAGAGGATTAATGAGAATGGTATTTTGAAATGCTTCATGATGGTGTTGCTACCATGTCAGCATCAACCTTCTATTTCTTAACTAAGCTGAACACCCTCCAATTTTCTACGTCAATTTTCTAAACTCTTACTTGCACAAATCTTTCCAGATTTTTCTCTTTTTCACAAAAAAGAGCTAAATGACAGAAACAAATTGTCCAGACTCTTTCTGTAACATAATTTCCACAGTCCCGATCTGGCCTTTCCAGGGCATGATAGCTGTGGTGCCATAGCTTTACAATGCTCCTTCAGTGCTGCGTCATGTGGACACAGCACCAGAGGAGCACCATGATGCTGCACTCCATGTAGTGTGGCATGTGGCATCACACCACCCTGAGGGCAGAGCCAGGACATGTATCGTATGGGTGTTATGCACTGACTCCGCCCACAACCTGGCCTTTAAGGCTGGTCTGTACAGAACTCAAGTTTCCACCCTGCTTCCTACCAGTGAGTGAAACTGCTAGAAGGAACTGCAACAGGGGTCCCACTTTTGATTGTCTCAGCCTCACTCACTGGTGGCAGTAGAGTTGAGTGGAAACATTCTCCTCCTTGTACTTTGATCGGCAGCAGCTGCCAGCTGTTAAAGTGAGCTGGGAAGCTCCTGATGGTTAAGGTGGGCTGAATACATAGGATTAGATGAATACATAGGATTAGTGAATATGGAGCACTTACAGATCTATAACTCTAGCTTACAAAGCCTTAACTGCTGTACTTAATGCTAACCATTTTCTGGCCTGTTACTCTTGAGAAGCTCATGGCATCCTGTTCTGCCATTTTAATTTTCCACCATGCTCCTGATGTGGTGTCATTCTTTGATACTGCGTGAAATTTCAGTAGGTCTTGGGATTGCTACTTTGACCATGCTGGCTGGTGAAACTGGGGGAACTATAGTCCAGAAAGAAACTTTTGCCAGGTCTGAATTTCATACCCTCCACCATTTTACAGATGAAATGTTGGCTAAGCTATTTCAGAGTGCAGTTAAGATGGCAAAAGTTATAAATGAGGAAGAATATACAAGCTAGGAGAGGCTGCAGTACTTTGCTTTTGTATTGAATCTACAGTGAAGGGCAGGACTGTCTCTGAGAATTCAGAACAGTTGGAGGGTATAAAATTTAAGTGATGGCTTTAGCCACTGGAGCTGCTTGAAATGCTGTTGCTGCTACCCTGCAGATAAGCTTCCTAAGCCCTCCAGATTTTGACAGTTTGCCCAAGACTCTCTCAGACACAGAGCAAGCCATGTTCTCTACTAAATTTAAGATGAAGAACTGCCAACCTTGCCAATACTCAATATCTTACAGTGGGTCCTTTCCTTACGCAGGGATCTGTTCCAGACCCCCCCCTTCCCTGCATAAGGGAAATACCACAAATGCTCGAGTCCCATTGAAAACAATGGGGCTTGTGCATGCAGCTCTGCGTGGTGCGTGCATGCCATTGCCAATACCGGTGTGTGGCTTTCAGCATAAGCTGAAAACTGCATATGGTGCCCACATATGACACAGGCAGGCTGTATTTTAGCAGAAGCCTACTCAGTAGGATATTCATTCTCAAAAAGCCCTAAGTTTTGTGCTCTATATATGTTTATCACCACAAGAAAATCATTCTGAATGGGTCCCCTTTTTTGTGACAAAACAATAACAAAATGGTTTCTATTTTGATTTTCCAGACATCCGCAGGTTTATAAATGGACCAGATGAAATAGTCCAGAACTGAAAAAGCAAGCCCATTTGTCTATATTTTGGACACTATATAATTGTACAGTCACACTGACTTTCCTTTCCTACAAACAGTATACATTATTCATGAGAAACTGTTTGCAGGTGAAGAGTTCTTTTCCTCAGAGAAGAATTGCTTACAGAATAAAGGTTAGGCAGCAGCCGTTAGCTTTAAAACAGAGCTATAATGCCAACTTTAACAAGGAGGGATGAATTACAACAGGCAAGTAATAAACTTATGGGCTTACATAAAGTAAAAGTAGAAAGTATGCTTTCTCAAAATTGATCATTGTTTATATTTTATAACTTTGACAGGTAAACACAGAGAATGTATTAAGTTCCTTTAAATTATAAATGTACCATAGGATAACCTTGGCATTCAACCTATTCAGGAACAAGATAACAGAGTAGTAGATATTGGCCAATGATATATTGATTATGTTTATGGAGAAATGCAAGAAAGATAAAGTATACTTCATAGTAGACAGCATTATAATAAAGGCATCCATTCAAAGGACCTCTAGGGCAAAGTTTCTGCAGCACTATAGTTGCATTGCAACTCTGCTGTTGCAAAGTAGCTGTAGGCCCTTCTTTGTTGCTCTTTTCAAACATTTGTCTTTAGGGGGGCCTGTTAAAAAGGAGGATCAACAATGGGAACAGGGTGCAAGGAAGAAAGAGAGAAAAGAGACAACAACGAGAAAGAAAATGTGGATAAAAATATTTGTTTGCAATACAGTTATCAGAACTCCACGCCTGGCTGTAAGACTCCAAGTTTGGTGAGTCTTCTCCAGATGGGAGATGAGGGTACAAATTCTCCAGTTTTGAGGGGCTCAGCTCTAGGTAAGAGAAAAGGTCTGTGTACAGATATTCACCTAGTACAGAACCAGCTTGCTACAATTTCTGAGGCCTAATTGGTTGCAACTTGAATAGACCTAGGGTCTATGTATTTACTAGTTAGCTTTTTCCTTTCCTCCCAGTCATTGTGGTATCAGGGCTCACCCTCTGCTCTGCATCCATCTTCTGCTAGAAAATACAGGCTGAGTCTCCCTGCTTGAGACCAGAAGTGTTTTGGATTTCATTTTTTTTCCAGATTTTGGAGTATTTGCATATACATATAATGAGATATTTTGGAGATGGGACCCAAGTCTAAACATGAAATTAATCTATGTTTTATACATACCTTTATACATAGCCTGAAGTTAATTTTATATACAATATTTTGACCCCACAAGCACGAGTCATCACCTCTTTAACAATTTTCAAAACTGAGTTGAAGACTCTATTGTTCAGGAAAGCATGCCCAAGCATTGTGTGATTGTTTATCCAATTGTTGTCTGATATTTGATTTGATATTTGATATTTTTAATTTTTTGTCTACTTATTTTTATCTAATTCTATCTTGTATGATTATCTATTGTTTTATATGTATTTTGTAGAATGTACGCCATTGGCAGGTTTCATTTTTATTGATTTTATTGTTTGTATGTACAGCGCTGTGTAAATCTACAGCGCTATATAAAGTATAATAATAATAATAATAATAATAATAATAATAATAATAATTTGAATTATTTTGTTCGTGACACCAGATTTGTGTCACTATTTCAGCCAACCATGTCGACAATTATGGATTTTGGAATGTTTCAGATTTCAGAATTCTGGGTAAGGGAGACTCAACGTATGGTAGGCTAGATTAAGGGGTGAAACAGATGGGCGGAAGGGGTGGCTTGAATCCACCCATTCGGAAGGCAGATTGGGGCCATGGCAAACACACACTGCAACCCCAATCCACCTTGAAGCTGGCCTAAAAAGGAGCAGCAAAGATCCACTCCTTTTTCAGCAAGTTTTCCCCATCCCGCCATGGCTGCATGCCAGTTTTATGATCCTCTGGCAGCATGCAAATGCCACACTGCCGGAGTGTCATGAAGCCAGCCACGTCTGGGCAGCATCTTGGGGGCATGTGGCATCTAAATGTCATGCCCCAAAGCTACTGGGAAACTGGCTTTTAGAAGTGGTCTGTTCCAGCCCTAAATGTTCTTAATTCCATCTGGTAACAGCCCCTTTAGTTAAATTTCTTATTTTCCAAACAGGAAAATATATTCTCTATGTGTATTTGAATGACAAGTTTTGAGCAACTATTGTGGATGCATAACACCTAATGATACCACCATAAATCTGTTCCTAGATCTCAGGTTTTACCTGGAAACCTCCAACAACCCTATTTGCATATTATCTGCTTCCTCCCAGGAACGAGATGCAAAAACTGCCTCAAGAGTGAATCCAAAATTCAAGGGACCTCTGGGAGAGAAATCTGATATTTTGTGACCAGTTGTTATTGTGGGCTGTGGACTACCTCAATGCGTGTATGTACACTCATGTATACCTATGTCCTGAAGTGCGTTGAGAGTTTTACAGCTTTGATACTTGTAAAGTTTGGTGCTTGTAGGTTTTACAATATGACTTGTTTTTCCAAAATATCACTTTGACAGCTTTAAAAATATCACTTTCACAGAATAGCATTGCTTGGTTTTGATGTAACACATCTTCTAACCATTTACTTTTATATCTGGAAGGCATTCTTTCTAAGAGTGAATATTCCAACATATCAACAATGAGCTGTATGATGATGACAGAATAGAAGATCCATGCCTTTTTGATATGCGGGAATGATGGTGTCAACTGCCATGATCACCCCATCATCGTCACCCCAGTCTTCACAGTAGAGAAAGGTAAGCATTTTGCCAGCAACAATATTTTGTTGTGACTTTTGCAATGCAATGTATCCGAGGGTATTTTTTTCTTGATTGGGTAATTAGACATACTAAATTTATAAATGTTACATAGACACAGAGACATATGATAGAAATATCGGGGGGGGGGGTTGAGAAAAACATAGCTGCAAGCAATTTGGGGTTCCCCTTGGGGGCATGGCTATCATGAGGAATGCTTGGGGTTTTTTTAGCATTTAACACTATACTACTTGTAGAGAACTCTGCTTTGCTGGATGCATTTAAATAAAGCTGAATGGCCATATTTCAAGGATGGCATAGTTAGATGTTGCATTGTACAGCGGGACTTCGGTGTCCATGGGGGATCCATTCTGGACCCCCCCCCCCCCCCCCCCCCCATCAAAATCAAAGGATGCTCAAGCCCACCTCCTCCCCCACGGCGGTGCACGCATGCAATTATGCTGCTACTAGGGGTAAAAGGAGCTGTCCCTAATGGTGATGTGGTCATGTACACGTGCTGCCATTTGGGATAACACAGGCTTGCCATCCTTGGATGTTCAAATCCACGGATGGCAAGTCTGCTGATAACTACGTCCCACTGTGCATCCTGCATCTAACAGACTCCAAAGTCCCTCTAATTATATGCTATGAAACCACCTTTAAAAATCTGGACCAGCATTCTACATCAGCTGCTTTATTAACTATACTTATTCCTTATTCTTGTTCCAGATTCACTTAGTGAAGTGATAATGAGTAAATCTAGATAACTATTCTATATTCATGATCACTATTTAGTCACAATTGTGACACTATTGCCACAGTATTTCCTCTTCCCAATGGGTTTTAGTAGAATATAGGACACAATGTTTATGGAAATTGAGTGTAAATAAGAATTTCAACCATGCATACAGTGGTTTTGCCAGTCCCTTTCTGTAGGCTACAGCACCTGGTATTCATTGGTGGTCTCCTATCCATGTACTAACCAGAACTGATCCCTGCTTAGCTTCCAAAATCATACACCAATTAAAATTTCTTTAATTGGATGACAACCCAATGATTAGCTCCAGAACTGGCTGAGTTTGGTGCTCTCTACTCCTTCAAATACCATCCCTCAAACAGCAGGTCTCAGCTATTGCCAATTAGCTGGCCTTGGATGGAAATACAGATAGATATTTTACTCAAAGCCTTTTCATGCAGTCTTCTGTGCCAGCTGGGCTCCAATAATGGCTGAATGAAAATTAATCAGAACAAAAACATATTGTTAAAATAATAAAAATAGGCCACATCAAGTGGTAACAACAGTTCAGTTTTTCATCTTTTTCTCCTCACACACTTCAGTTGGTTCTAACAGTTTCTTTAAAAGGAAGAGTAGAGCAGCAGCAGATGGAAATCAGAGCTTGGAAATAGCTAGTTAAATCTAATTAGTTATGTTCTATCAGTCACTCATTCCATAATGAGATTTAACAATTTGATGGTATTACCAGAACTTTAAAATAACTAGTTAAATTTAAGCAATTATTTCATGACGTATAACTAACTAGGTATTTCCTGACTTATTTCTCCTGCAAATAAGGCCTAACAAGTAAATTTTCTGGCTAGGAGCACTCACTATTCCTGTGGTTCAGTTAATAAACACCTCTGGAAAATTCTGAAGAGGAGGAGATAGCTGGGAAACTCTGGGTGTCTAGGAGCTGCAGATGGTAAGGACAGAATTTATGACCCCTAGCCCTTGCATGCAACCCATGTCTGATTTTTACTGATTTTTTTTTTATTCCAGGTGAATGGGGACTAAATTGCAGCCTGAACAACCAACAATCTATGTTCTTCATTGCAGGACATTTAATTCAGGATAATAAAATACAGTCACGTGTTTGTACATACTCATAGAAGCATATGCTCAAAAGCACTGCTCCTGCAGCAGATGAAAAGGAAATGAGGGAAAGAGTGGAAACAGTGATATATTTGTACTGGAGAGAGGGCAGGATATTATCCAAAATGTCAGGGTCCCAGAGGGCACCCACAACCAATATTTAATAGGGGGAATTTTATTAGCTCACTTAAAGCTGCTGAGAGGGGTTTAGGCAATGAATAGCAGGGCTCAGGCCTGTGTATACCAGTTCTGAGAAACAGAACCCCAGAATGCAAGGTCCAAATGTAATTTTATTTATAACAGCAAAACAGGAAATCAATTTTCACACAAAAATGCACACTTACACAGATATACAAGAAGTAGAGATATAAAAGATGCTATTAGATAGTTTAGGATTGGAAAGGGTGATACTGTACCTGATTCCAAAATCTAAGGTTCCAAGTGGAGGGCTTCTGTGAGAGGAAAGTGGCTCAGTATGCTACCTGTGGATCAGGGGTGGCCAGTGATTGCTGAGGAGTCAGGTGAGATACAGAACCTTATCGCATTGGCCCTGGAACAATCCTGTAGCATTCCAAAATGGAACATTCTGGGGATGGGAGGCGGCGGGGAACAGATTTTATCGCACAGCGAGAATGCTGTTGCTGCCGAGCATCCCCATCCCGTTACACATGTGTTCCTCAGGGGGCGATTTCCTGGAATGCTTCTCAAGCGTTCCCAAAAATCATCCCCTCTGGGACACATCATTTTGGAATACTACAGGACCATTCCAGGGCCAATGTGGTAGGATTCACAGAGTGTCAATCTGATCTCAAAACAAGACCAAATTGCTAGTGCCATTTGATCTATATATAGATCAAAATGTATCCCCAGGCAGTTTTGGGATTAAGGTGAAGTTCCCAGGAAAGACAGACAGAACTGGAAGTCTGTAAATGGCTGGACAATCACCATGGATGTCCCTAGGCAGAACAGTCTCACTCCCAGGAGGTAATCTTGGATTTCTGTTCATGTGTAAGACCCAGGTATATCTCCCAACATCACTCCTCTCTGTGAAGGGATTATACAGATTCTGATCTTAATTGATCTATTCTGGTTACGTACCCTGGCCTCCCCAGATCTCCTGAGCCAGCAGGATCTCCAAATATGATATATGGAATGGCTGGTTTCCTGCTCTGCAGGTACTCTCTAAGCTACCTGCCTAAAATATTCTTTTAATATCAAACTGATATAAAAACAGGGCGTGCGGAGGGAGGCTAGACCATGGGGTAGCAAGGGCTACCACCAAAATTGCTTTGCTAAGCTTTAGAAGTTTTCAACAGGCTCTGCACAGGTGCAGAACAGCCTGCATGTATTAGTTCATAGGTGTCTGCTTGAGGAATCACAGTTACAGGTAAGCCACCTGTTTATATGTCAGCAGGGTTCAAGACAGTGACAGTTGACGTGCCATTTTCTGGAAATCCCATGATCTGCTTTTCAATCCAACAAATTAAGTAACAAATTAACCAGTGTAACTGAACACATCCAGCTGTAGCAGTTGTTAATATTAATATTAGGCCATGAATTGTCTCCCCACTTCTAGTGCTCAATGCAGAGATATTATAAAATCTATTATTCCACTCTCTGATAGAAGTAATATCAGTTCTCCAAACACTCATACAGTCAAGTGGGGGCCAAAGGGTGTCTGCAGAGAAGTTGGCAGGCAAAAGCTCAGACAAAATGTAGTGATCTATTTTGAAGTCATCTTGAGATATAATTGGTTCTGACTCAAAAAAATACAAACAAAAATAAAAATGCCTTTAAATGTATGTAATTACTAGGAAACGAATCAGTGTTGTCTACGCTGATGTTGATACTTTCACTTGTGATCTGAATGAAATAAAACTTTGATTGACAGCACCTACAGTTATTAAAGTTTGTTTTAAACCAGATTCTATGCAAAATGTTCAAAAGCCAGCAATTAATCCCAAATTTATACAAATGTAGTCCCAAACTTGCAGAAACATATGCAAATGTGTGATCATGTCCTAATTGCAAGTATATACCATTTAACTGTGTTTTTCCTCTTTTGATTTAGGGGATCATATCAGGACTTATTTCTGTATTACAGGGGAAAATCTTCTTCTTAGTTAAAGTGTTCTGTACTGCAAAAATTATAATAATGGCAGAACAGAGAATATTGCTACTCAAATCAAGCATGGCAATATGTGTGTATGTCTCTTTAGAGCTCTGTGTATCAATACAGTATGGCATGTGTTTGTGCTGCAAGCAAAAAATACTTCATGCATCATTGAACACCTCCAGGAATAACAGTCCAGGAATGCATCCCATGTTTTATTTATTGGGTGTATCATAGACGCAGTGCAAGATAAATGCTGGAAAAAGAATGCTATGCTGTGGTGACTTAACCAACCTGGTAATTTAGTAATGTAAACTTGACTCCCTCCGTCCCACTGACCAAGCATGAATTGAAGGGTATGTATGAATTTAGCCTCATGCAATCCCATGCAAATTTATTTAGAAGTAAGCCTTACTGAACTTAGGGTGTAACTACACTTGAGATACAATGCAGTTTGACAGCACTTTAACTGCCATGGCTCCATCTTATAACACTACAAATCCCAGAATTCCGTAGGATGGAGCTATAGCACTTAAAGTGGTGTCACACTACATTATTTCTACAGTGTAGATGCACCCTTAGTAGACCTTATTTCTGGGTAAATAAAGATTCTTCTGGATGTCACAGTATATTCTAGGGTTGGGAATGAAGGCAAATCAGTGGGGGTATTTTTGCTCTTTGATCTGTTTGCAGCAACTGAAGTAAGCTGAGGACAAAGGGGGGAAGTGCGAGGAAGAAAGAGAATCTGGGACATTTTAAAATCTGGGACATTTTTTTTATTTCATGTAGAGTAACCCCTAAACATGCTGGGTGCAAGAGAAAGAAACTAGGAAGTCAGCATATTAGGAGCACATATAAAGTTCATTTTAAACGCTGGTGGTCTATTTTTGTTTTTAAAAAGTAAGTGAAAGAACATTTTGTAGTTACCCAATTTAGCTCTTCTTATTATTCTTTTCAAAAATACTTGTCCTGCATTTAAAATTATCTCCATATTTTTAAATAATATCTGCCTAGTTCTCTCTGTTTTGCTCCTAATAAAGGAGACTGTGTTCCTTGCTCAGGACTGAGATGTTTGTGGCTTAACAGCTGGTTTTATATTCTTAAAAATGGAAGATCAAACTTTCCTACATTCATTGCTCTCAGTATACCCAAGGGTTACTTCAAGTGAAATCTAAAACCATCACATCACCAGATACAACACCATTTAAACATCTGCATTGAAATGCCACTCTTCAGCCATTTCATCTCAGTATACCAATTTCTCAGTATATCAGTATGGCTTCTAATCAGGATTCCTTGCCTCCATCATTTTGCCTGATGAAGATATTTCAACAGCTTGAACACATGTTTGTTCCCTTTTAATTGGTTGATCATTATCCCATACAGATTTTGGATTTTTTAGGCCAACTAATTACTTCTTTAATATATATATGATTACTGTTCTTCTAAACTTCTGATGGAGATCAGCTGCAAGATACCATTATGTTCTACCTATGTTTTTATTATTCTCATTTCCTGGATGTGTGGGCATCACGCTTGACATATGCATAGAGAAAAGCAAATTCCTTTTCAGAGCTTAAAACTCTCTAACCACCAGGTTAGTGTTTCTGCCAGCAGTCAGCAGTCAAATTTAGGACTAAGCAAGCAAATCCTGATAAATTCAAGACCAGATTTTTAATAAAAAGGTTGGTTTTAAAATAAAACATACAAAGAGGCCATTTGCTAACCAGTTACCAGGATCCCAGAAATAACTCACTCAAACAGATTTCAGGTGACAAAGCCCATGAGACCTCCCTGACTCAGTAGAGCCTGAATGTTTTAGTGGTTTGAGTGTTGGACTGCGACTCTGGAGATCAGGGTTCGATTCCCTGCTTAGCCATGGAAACCCAATGGCTGACCTTGAGTAAATCACATGCTCTCTAAGGAAGGCAACGACAACCCTCTTCTGAACAACTCTTGCCAAGAAAACTCAGTGAAAGGGTTGCCACAACATAAGTCATAAACAACTTGCAACACAGCAACAATCTTTCCTGGCTTAGGCGTTTATCAGATGAGGTTTCTGCAGGGGCATCTACAGATTGGACCATTCGCATTGACTTGATAATGGGAATGTATTTTCATACCTAGTCGCTGTTACGTTACCCTTCCGAACTTGGGGGGGGGGGGGAATTGAATTGAAGGAAGTCATGTGATGCAGATTCAGGGAAAGCGGAGTGAGTGCAAATGGTAGTTCCACACTGGTGCATAACATGGGTGTTCCAATGATTCAAATTGGGACCCTTGTGCATGCCCAGTGGGGCCCTGAAGGCATCCTGAACCTTTGCACTTCCGGGGGCAAGAAGGGAGCCTGTCTCCACTTTCATGCGAATGTTAGCCTCACGTCAATGACAGCTTCCCCATTTTTCTTTCTCCCTTCTAGTTTCCCTTCCCTGGCAGCGAAATTCAATGTCAGAGCCCCATCCTCCTGTCATTCAGTTGCCTTCTCTTAGGTTGCATCCACACTGGGGGAGATAATCCAGTTTAACTCCAGTTTAACTGTCCTGGCTCAATGCTATGGAATTTTGGGAGTTCTCTCCTTCCCTTTGTAGCAGTTGCCTTCTCTTATCATAATCAGGACAAAAGAAGGAAGAGGAGGAGGAGAGGAAAGAGCCGAAGGAGGAATGCAAAAAAGGGAAATATGTCAGGAGGCAAAAGGGTGACAGGAGGCAAAAAGGGAGTGACTGACGGGTCAGTTCAGGTCAGGTCAGGGGAGCACAGCAAAGCAAGGCTCTGGTCTCCAGCAGGGACCTTTCCCTTTGGTTTTTAATTTTTTAAAATTATTTTTCTCATATTTTTTGTAATGGGTAGATCTATATTTAGATAGAATGTGGCTAGCTGCTTGGAATCAATTGCTGCAATGCAATCTGAAGTAAGGTTGCAATCCGAAGGAATGTTGCAATCTGAATGTTAAAAATGTTTCTCTGTCCAATTTGGCCGATTGTCAAATTGATACAGTTTTTGCTATTGTCTCTAAGGAAATTGGGGGGAGCCTAGGGAAAGAAGAAAAAATGCATCCTTTTCTGGCATTCAGAGGTGAGGA
>NC_056525.1:214241721-214365311 GCF_019175285.1 Sceloporus undulatus | reverse complement strand
ATTATTATTATTATTATTATTATTATTATTATTATTATTATTATTATTATTACTATTATTACCTGTGTATGAGGCATTCTGGGGTGGCAAGGGAGTGGGATACAGGGTACAGAGATGGCACTAGCTTACATTTTGGGATTAAACATGGGGCCAAGAGCAGATCATAACCTGCACTGACCCAAATGACCACAACACAAACACACACACACACCAGAGATTTTTAATCTGATGACAGAATCTGCGCATCCTGGCGTCTGGCTCTAAAGGAGGAGGAAGCAGACTTCCGATGCCCAATGAGTGCTGCAAACATCACCTCCTGGAACTTAAGAGCCTTTATTATTGTTGTTATTATTATTACTAGTGTTATATGCCTGTGTTGCATTTCCCTTTTATTCCCAATTGATTCCATGGGTCTACTTTAGTTGGAACTGACAGGTCACTCTCTCTCAGCCTCAGTGACCTGTCAGCAGGAGGAAAAGGGTCAGGTCAGGCCAAAGGCAGGGCATGAACGGAGCTCCCATCAAGCACCTTCCCCCCCCCCCCTTTGTGTGTGTGTGTGTGTGAGAGAGAGAGAGAGAGAGGCAGGAGGGAGAAAGCACTCGCTGGTTGGCTCCTCTGCCAAAGTTGCAGTGGGGAAGGAGAGGGAAGGAGAGAGAGAGCCCCGATGGAGCCATGATCGCTCCCCAGCCCCGGCGAAAGCAAATGGGGCAAATTGCAGCAGGGCATCATAGGAGATTTGCAACCCGGGGGTCTTTGCAATGGTGGTCAGGAGAACAAGCAAATTGGGATGCCACACCAGACCAATTCGCAGTGAGATCGTACAGAGCTCCAATGCGATTCCTGTCAATCCCCTTATTTAGCGAACTGGCCAAAACGTGTCAAAATGAGGAGCCAGTTCGGACGTCCCTCGGAAACCCCGCAGATGGGGCTCCCATTGAAATCAACAAGGTATGGAAATACATTCTGGATAACACGTCAACGTGAATTGCCCAATCCGCAGAAGTCCCAGATCTGGGCTGCAGACACCCTGTCTGATAAACGCCTTAGTTTTAGACAGGGTTGGGAATTGTGTGGTAGTTCAGATGTTGTAGAACATTCAGCATTGTCTATGCTGGCTAAGGCTGCTGGAAGTTTCACCTTGCACAACTACAGGGCCATACAGTTTCCATCCATGTTTTACACTGGTCTTACCTTTACACTATCTTCTTAAAGACAATGGATGTTTGTTTTACAAGCAAAGATACTAATGGGAGCAAGGTGATGGTAATGAGGCTGGGCAGTTTCCAGAGAAGTAAATGCAAAAGCTTGGGATGACTTTGACCTGTATGTCAGTTTTGATGGCATCCTCCAGGTGTTTGCTGGAAGTTTTACTGGAATGTGTTGTCAGTTGTAAATTTTGGAGTCTCCAGAAGGCTGGCATGTTTGGGCATGTTCTTACTCAGAGACAATTATAATAGAGGAATGGACAGGGAAAGAAATTTGTCACAGCTAAGTTTTCCATTTGCAGGGAAAACCTGTAGGGAAAGGAGAGAGAGATTGAGATAGAAGAACCACCCAGGAAAGCTTTCTTCCACCTAATGCCATCCACATGTACTAGGTGATAATGCCCATCTTCCCAAGCCAGCAGTGGCCATGCTCACTGAGCATTATATAAGCTGTAACTCAACATTTCTGGAAGTTTCAGAGTTGGTGGAAGGCTGATAGGAGTGCCCAGCTTGCGACATTTTCCTCTTTTTAATTTGACCTTTTATGACTGTCAGGTTGTGTTTTTTTACCCAAAACTTCCCCCTCCCATTTTATTCAATGAAACAAAATGACAGATGACATAGGGGAATACCTATGTCAACTCCAGGGGTATACCTAGAGACCAGCAGGGTTTGGAATCTTGGTGGAATTCTGGACCCATGTTCTGTAACCACAAATAAGATGGGAGTTTGTGAACTCAGATTTCCCAATCCAAACTGAAACTAGAGTTATAGAATTAGGGAGTTGGAAAGGGCCTAGTGGGCCACTGAGTTGAATCCTCTTCTCAGTGCAGGATATCTGCTAAAGCATCACTAGTAGGTAGCTGTTCAGCCTCTTTCTGAAGACCCAGAGGAGTCCCCACCACCGCTCTAGACAATTGATTCCATTGGTAAATTACTCTTAGCTCCAAGAAGTTCTAATGTTCAATCAAAATCTACTCTCCTGTAACTTCAGACCGTTTGACTTGGTCCTACCCACTGGGGCAGCAGAGAACAAGACTTGGTCCTACCTCTCTGTGACAGCCCTTGAATCAATTAAAGAATGCAGTCAGGTCACCCCTCCATCTTTTCTTCACCAAGCTGAACATAACCAGCTCCTTCAACCTTTCCTCATATGTTTTGTTCTCCATACTTTGTATCATCCTTGTTGCCCTATCTATTTGACCTAAGAGATGGACATCCAACACCATAAAATTATGCTCTTAGGTGCATTACAGACCACCCTAAAGCGGGCGGTCTGCCGCCGCTGCCATTCGCTGCAGAGGGAAGCCCCAGCAGCCAGACCACGAGGCTTCCGGCCGCAGCGAAAAAGGAGCACCGAAATGGCGCTCCTTTTCAAAATGTGGAAGTGACGCTGCAAGGGGCAAAGCGCACCCTCGCGGCGTCACTTCCGGTGCACCACGTCTGGACACTGTGCGTCCAAGACGTAAAAATGGCAGCACCCATGTGGATGGGTGCTGCCATTTAGGACGCACTCCGCGCGTGTTGGGAATAGGGCCGGTTAGGAAGGGGCAACCCTTCCTAACCCTAGGACACCCCTTCCTAACCCTAGGACGCATGGAGTGCATCCTAAATGGCGGTCTGTAACCCGCCTTAGTCTACCAATCTTATGGTTAATAACTTTTTTCTCTCCAGGTGGGTGTCTGTGACAGCTGCATGATAGCAGAAATCCAACAGATAAATACTGTATTCTCTATAGGAATTCAGAGGAAACAAAAGAGACCACTCTTAACCAGTCTGCACAGGGACAGAGAACAAAAATATTACTTAGTAGAAAGAGTAAACAAACAAAAGAATCAAAATAAAGTAAGAATAAGTAAAAGTAAACACTTTTTATTGGCTGAATTATTCAAGGTAAGACTTTCTTAGGTAATTAAGGAAAATTACTTAATTCTATTTCAATGGACAAACAAATAGCTATAAATGCCTTAGTTCAATCTGAGCTCCTTTTTAAAAAAAATATGTATGTACTGGCCTAAATCCAATTGTTAGTTCCAACAAGAATATATCCTTTGGATCAGCTGGTTAATGGGAAACCAATACTTAAATAAATCCTATTGTTTCAGTGGGTCTAACCTAGTTGGAACCTGCAATTGAATGTAGGTTGGAGTGGAAATCATGAGGACTTTCAGATATTGGATTGTAACTTGGTCATTCCTTTGTTATTCTGGCTATTTATTTATTTATTTAAAATTTCATGCCATAGCATGATACCATAAAATCACAGGGCAGTATATGATTAACGGAAATTTAAATGAGTTTGAACCAAATTTAAAAGAAGAACTATTGAAATAGATTTAAAGCATTGTTGTTATATGCCTTCAAGTCCACTCCAACTTATGGTGGCCTATCATAGGGTTTTCTTGACATTATTTTTCCCCCCAGAATTTTGCCATTGCTTTCTTCTTAGGCTGAAAAACCCTGGTCTCTGTGTGTCCTACTCCAGCACTCAAGTCCCTATATCACATTGGCTCAACTAAAAGCATATTGAACATTTAAACATGTTAAAGCAATATGCATGCATATATTTAGACAAAATCATTAGGAGCCTCATCACACAAGAAAACAAAATGAAAACAGCTGGAAAGTATTGGCTTTCTCTGTGCCTTACTGCATGATGTTGTAGCATGTTATCTCACTTCCCACAGGAGACGGTTGTAAAAAGTGCATCTTTTTTTCTAGCTGGAAAAATCTGTTTTAACAAAAGACATGCTTTTATGACCATCTCTCATGGGAAGAAAATAGAAGCAGTAAGGCACAGAGAAAGGCCCTGCTCTCTGACTCCCTTTCCACTTTGTTTTATCATGAGGCTTTGTTAAAAACATCATGTTTTAATGTAATGTTGGAACAGAGCCAGTGTCAGTCCCAATCAAGTTTCAAAGGAAGGGAAATTCCACCATTGGGATTCCTCAACTGGAGAAGGCCCTGTGCCATGTCCTCACATACTATATTTCTTCCATTAAGTCCCCTCTATCATGCCTCAGTTCGGAGGGCAGGCTTCTATAATGGGCCCTTGGTATCTGCTGGGGTTTGGTTCCAGGAACCACCCACCTCACCCCATGGATGCCAAAATCTGTGGATGTTCAAGTCCTATTAAATGCAATGGATAGTAAAATGGTTTCCCATATATAAAATGGCAAAATTAAGGTTTGGTTTTTGGAATTTATATATTTTAAAAAACGTTTTCAAGCCATGGATGCTTGAATCCACAGATAAAGAATCTATGGATACAGAGGGCAACTGTACAAAGAGAGATGTCCCTTTAGATACCAGCTTTCCAAGCTGTTCAGCACGTTAAGGGTGCTGCAAATTGCAGTTGAATAGCATGTGAAAGGCCATGATTCCTATCCCTGGTTTGGGTCATTATTTTTAGATAATCAGCTGATTCTGGGAAGTAGTCTCTTATCCATGCCATGCTAAATTTGTTATTCTTTGAGGTACTAAAATACCCTTTCTTGTTGCTCTTCTGCACGCAAAACTAGCATGGCTACTTGTCTGGAGATTGGTTTCTACAGCTACTGAAATGTGCCTGAGAGTGTTACCCATGCTGGTTTATATAAATTTTGGAATCAATGATAACCCTTGGATGACCCCTGGCCAGACTCCTAGCTTGCCCGCCATTACTGGCAAGGCGACAAGACATGTACACATTCCCTAGGGAAACAGCCACATTAACATCTCAGAAGGTCTGGGAAGTCGCATGAAGGGATTATCTTCAGCCAGAAAGAGTAAAATGTTTGCCTTTCCTGGAGCTATCACCCCCTCCTCAAGTCTGTTGTCCGAACAACTTAAGTCATAGATATTATCAGACCCAGACATCCAGGTGAAAGAAAGCAATTAAACACCTTTGTTCTAATCACCAAAACTCTCTGCCCTCAGGCCAGATTTGGCCTATAAAAAGTCCCCACTTTTGCTGCTCAGCGCGCCATTTTCAAGGTCTACTTACTCCACGTCAGTCAGACCTCTGTTCTGGTAGCCGGCACTTCTGCTCAAACCCAGGTTGCGGAGCAGACCTGCCTCACTGTCCAACATCCCATTCGCTTCCCGGAGGAAGACTACATCTTGGTGAGTATACCATTAGCAGAGCCTAAACATCTTTTCCACATTTCCAACCTACCTTCCTGAGCCTTGAATGTGTGTGTGTGTGTGTGTGCATTGCGTGTGTTCCCCCCCCTTTTTCAATAAAGTAGACATTTAGTTATTACAGTCTGTCTCAGCCTCGGTTATTGGGAGGCCCTGGTCTACTCCGTATACACATCGGGAGGGCGATCTCGGTGAGCTCTTGTAGCCAGCCCCTCTTGCAATATTTGGGACTAATAACAACATAATAAAATTCCCCTACGGACCCTTGGCTACAAGAGAAGATTACTGTAAAAAGCCTATATAAAGCATAACCCAGCCTTTGATTAAGTAGAGTGGGTAGTGTGCTTTACAAGGAACACAGTCCTCCCCCAATTATTTTTCAAAAACCAGAGTGGATGTAACAGAACTCTCATCTTAAAATGGCTTTGTTGCTGAAAGGCAGGAGTAGAGCACAATATCTTCTTAAACTGGCAAGGATCTGGTATTAGATCTGTACTAAATGCCAGCATAGCCCAAACATATGGAATAATGACCCATGCAAAGTAATGGAAATGCAATCTGAGATTATTATTATTATTATTATTATTATTATTATTATTATTACATTTATTTATATAGTCATAGGCTTTACATAGCGCTTTACAAAGGAGGAAATCAACAATCCAAAAATAAAAACAGAGCCTGCCTATGGCACGCAATCTAAAACCACAAAACAGGATTATAAAATTAATAAACAATTATAGTAATAATTAATAAAGTATTACTATAACAAGGTTAAAACAATACTATAAAATGTTAATATTACTATTTACATAAGTTGTGTACAGATAACATTTCCCTCACAAAATAACCACTGCTCACCACACACACCAAGAATTAGACAACAGGGCTTCCAAATCAAATGGTGTGGAGTTCTCCAGGCATGTCTGAACCTTGTAACCCAGCTCTCCCTGTAACTCACTCACTTACACACACAGAGTTTTGTCCCCCCCACTTAATGTCATCCTCTCTACTTTGGGTATATTTTCTAAATTATATCTACTGTCTTATTTTGCTTTCTTTCCTTTCCCTTGTTCTTTTTTGCAGAAAACAAACAAAAGAGATTGTATTATCCATGGGAAACTGAGACAGCTAGACAGAGGAAGTCAGGGTTCCTCTATCATTAGGTTTAAAACACAATACAGAACTACAGGCTGACAGAAAAGGATAAAAGATCTATTCATATCTTCACCATTATTCCATGGCCATAATAATAATTTAAAAAGCCTCCTGAAAAATCACATTATAATTCTCATATCTGTGGATGGGATTATAAAATTCACATTGAAGGGACTGAGGTTAGCTTCATACTACATATTCTACATGTTCTGCATGCTACAACTCTGTGTGCCATTTACTTTGCTGCTGCAGTTGCTGCTGTTGTTTTGTTCATTTATGGTCTAATCGGCACTGCAGTAATAATGCAACAATGCAGTCTGACACTGTTTTAACTGTCATGGATCAATGCTATCAAATTCTGGAATTTGTCATTTTGTGCAATATTTAGCCTTCTCTGGCACAGAGCTCAGGTGCCACAAGAAACTACAAATCCCAGAATTCCATAGCAGTGAGCCGTGGTAGTTAAAGCAATGTCAAACTGAATTATTTCAGCAGTGCAGATTAGACCTATATCCTGCCTTTCCCTCAAAACTGAGATTCAGGGCATCTCACAAAAATTAAAACAGAAATGAAAACATGCTGACAGAAACAGTCAAAAAGCTAATGTTAAAATTAAATTAAACTATACATTGAATTAAGACCATTTAAAATATATCAATTTCAAAACACACACATGGTGGAGCAGTACACTCTCAAAAGACATTGTGGTCAGTTCCCAGAAGCTTTCCAGAATAGAAAAATTTAAGTCTGCTGACAGACAGCAAGAAGGAAGCCAAAGACATCAGAACATGGACACACTTTTATGGGGAAACAGTTTAATCCTATGAGAGGTACGACAATTTTTCCATGTGAAATAAAGATCTCACTCATCATACAATACCCTTAACCAAAATTAAATCACAAAGCTGTGGTAATCTTATATCACTGCAGTTATGGCATGAATCATGGATGTCTATGTGTGTCAAAATCTATTATTTTAGGACTACCCATGTCTGTCTCCATGGTCTGTAAACCACACATTCAATGTAGAGATTCCCATTAGTTTTCCATGAGGACCCCAAATCTACCATCAAAAGACAGCTTACATCTATGTGTTATCAGCTTCATCATACCCATATCAGTGGGACAGATCCTTCATATATCCATGTGATTGGAGCTTGGAATTTTTTCATTTATTTTTTTTTTACCATGATTCCTAGAATCCCCTAACCAGTATGCTTGAACATGCTACCTGGGGGATTCTGCGAGCTATAGTCCAAAAAGTAACATTTCTAAACTTTGATTTTTTTTTTTCTTCCCCTTGCAGACATTAAATCCTTCTAAGTGTCATCTTGCACGAGTCCTGTCTACTGCAAATGAAGCACTACAGTGCTTTCTGGTGCTTATCGATTACACAACTGCTAAATCATTCCCATCAAACTCAGTGCTTGGCAGGGGGCAGAGAATCATCACTCCACTTGAGAAGGTGTGCAAAGAGACAATCAACTAAGCCCTTTCTGTCACGTCTTCCTCCTGGAGGGGTGCGTATGGGAGATCCTTTAAAGCTGTCTCTTTCTCTTCACAAACAGCAGTAACATGTCATGGCATACATTTGGAGCGAAGTCAGCCTGAGTCATTGTGAATATCATTGTTGTCAGCACAATGATGAATCTTAGAAACCTCCCTTCCAAGTAGTGATCATGTTCAATCATCTTGTCTGTTGGGACTGGAGTGCAAGTTGATGCAATGCTGCAGTTGGCATGCTTTATCTTGTGTGCAGAGATTGTTGTCTATAGACCTTAAACTATGTTGGATAGTATTTTCATGCATTACATTAAAATTTCCTTTGGAGGTTCTTGATGAATGAATTTTGTACACGATCAGAACCTTTCTGCTCACCCTAATTGTGTTTAGAAAATGTTTTTAGCCTGGGGAAGATTAGTGAATAACTAGGGAGACATCTTCTTCTAATGTTGTAACTATGTCTGCACTTGTTTGTTTCCATCTTTTTGGTATAGAAGAAGTTGTAGCATAAGCTTTCATAGACTTTATCTACATCCTCAGATGCATGGAGTGAGGAAGTGCATGCATGTGAGGAAATAGACCATCTACAAAAGTTTATGCTACAACTTTTTCGACGTAGTTAGTCTCAAAGGTGCTACAAGCTCCCTTTGTATACTGATGTTCCAGACTAACATGGCTTTGTCTCTGAATTCTATCTTCTTGAACTTATGATTTCTTGAACTATGACATATAATTCCGTCATGGAAAGAGTGACCAAATGCAAAAGGGTATGAAAGTCCTCCACTGTTTTAATAGTTAGGGAGAATTTGAATAGGTTATCTCATTTCTTCTACCCAACTATTGAAGGTTATCCCTTCTTATTGTGGTGGTGGTGGTGTACCTTCAAGTAATTTCCGACTTATGGAGACCCTAAGGTGAACCTATCAGTGGGTTTTCTTGGCAAGATTTGTTCAGAAGAGGCTGAGAGCATGTGACATGTCCAAGGTCACGCAGTGGGTTTCATGGCTGAGTAGAGAATCAAACCCTGATCTCCAGAATCTCAGTCCAGTACTCAAACCACTACACCATACTGGCTGTCAGTCACTACTCAGTTGTGAAAGTTAAATCTGAAACATAAATAAAGCAGAATAAGGTGGGGTACAGACTGCCCAAAAAGGGTGGTCTGCCCATGCCTTGTTTTGCTGCGCAAGGAAGCTGCAGCAGACAAACCACATGGCTTCCTCGTGCAGCAAAAAGAACCTGCAAAAAGCGTGTTCTTTTTGCGGCGTGATTGTGACACCGCAGTGTGCCAATGGCACACTCGCAATGTCACAATGGCATCACGACGTGCGGATGCTAAGCATCCGTTACGTTAAAGTGGCGGTGCCCATCTGTACAGGGCGCCACCATTTTGACGCCCTCGTCATGGGCAAGGGGTGTCTGGAAGCATCGCCCCTCACACATGACGATGGCGCCCCATTGCACCTGTCTGTCCCATGCCTATAATTAGTATTTTATTTTGATACTAGAAGTCTATCTGATACACCTGCTTTTGCATTTATGGTATACTGAATTAGACTGTATAGGCTGACATAACTAAGAATAAATTGTCCTTTTTTGCAGTAGGGTGGGATTGATGGCATTTTGATCCATTCTAGTCTTACATATCTACATCTTTTCCCTGAGAAATAGACACAGTAGCTTAATTTGCTTCAGATTTATGGTGGGAACAAATGGAGGCGAACTCTGCCCGCCCAGAAAAGAGAGATGTCAGGATGGATGACAGAAATGCAAGAGGGGAAAAAGCACTGGCAGCTGGGGGCTATAGAAAGTCAGAGCAGACTTTAAATTATGTAAAATGTCTGACTTGAATCTTTAGCATGCCGGCTCTTTGTCACATTATGGTTTAACATTATAAACATGAACCATTTCAAGCCATGGCCTGGGTGTTTTCTTCTTCCTTCCACACACTTCGAGATCAGAAGCTTCTGTTTATGGTTTGTAGCAACTCATATTTTGCTGTTTTGTCTTGGCCCCAAACTATGGTTTGCACAAACTGTAGTTTGTCAGCATATCAAGATTAGAGTTAACCATGGTTTACTGATGCATTTGAATAGTGTCATTCTGTCTGCTTAAAATACACGTTTATAATATTCTTCAGACAGAGCAAGTATACTAGTGCATACTAAACATTTCTTTCCCTGATCTTCTTTCATTTGTTTCTCTCACACTAATTCTACACACACACACACACACACACACAGATACTGACTTGGATGCTTGCTTGTCTGTCCTGTTGGCATTGGAAGATTTTTCTTCTTGCTGCACAATGACTGAAAACAAAGGATAATGGGATTATGAGGGGAAAATAATTTTAAGCTTTCTGATCTTGATAGTTCTTTCTGAAGACCTTTTATGCTATACTGTATCTATTATTCAAAAGGTGGCATTAAGTGAGGAAACAATTATTCTCTGACATCTGATGAAAGGTGCATAATTTGCAAATGTAGTGTGAGTCACAGTGCACTCTTATCATCTAGTTACACTTGTTGGGTGGGGATGAGATTGCAGTGAATTTCTGCAATATTGACAGAATATAATGTCAAGATTGTATAACAGGTATACATCAGTATAACATGTGCCCATTGTGCTAGGCATATTCAGTTCTAATGTACTGAGAGCATAGCTTACAAATCAATTAATTTCTTAAATGCTGATTTGCTGGAGTTTTCTAGAGATTTCACCCAATCTCCTTGGAGTTTAAAATATACTCCAGCAAATTAGTTCATTACAATTTATTGGATATTTCTCCCTCTGTCAGTAAGGCAAGAAGGGTTGATGCCTTAAGAAAAGTAGTATTAGAACTGGAGAAAATGCACCATATGGTGGCTATTATTATTATTATTATTATTATTATTATTATTATTATTATTATTATATTTATATCCTGCTCCCCCCCCACCCAAAAACATTGGGACTCAAAGTGGTTTACAGATTAAAAGAACAATACAATACAACAAAAGGGAGCATTAAAATAGAATTAAGCTATTACAGAATTAAATGCATCAGTAAAATAATAACGTGCAATTTTAAAAAAGATAAAAGTACTTAAAAACAGTACAATTAAAACAAAACAACACCCAAACCTGTTCTTTAAAAACTTTCAGGTTTAAAATCTTGACTGAATAAAAATGTTTTAGTGTGCTGATGGAAGGCCAACAAAGAGGCAGGCATTCTGGCTTCCCTGGGAAGGGAGTTCCAGAATCTAGGAGCAGCCACCAAAAAGGCCCTCTCTCACATCCCCACCAACCATGCTTGTGATGGTGGTGAGGTAGCGAGATGAATATGCTTATGCTGCCTCTGTTGCAGTGGATAAAGGAGCCGCATGTCATGGCTCGGTTGTCATAATTTTCTACCACCAAACTGGGACAAAATGTAGAAAAAATGTAGTATAAAATTTACCCCAAAATGTAGGACAAGATTTACCCCAAAATGTAGGACAAGATTTACCCCAAAATATAGGACATTTAAGAAAAATGGAGGTCATAACCAACTAAAAGCCAAAAACATTAATTTTTTTTTAAAAAGTAATATAAATGCTTATATTGTGGAGATCTTGTTGCACGTTAATTGCACGTTATTATCTGAGACTAAATGTGTCTGAGGAAGCAGACTTTAGGAAAGCTCATGCTGCCAACTTCTTTTTTTCAGATAATAATAATAATAATAATAATAATAATAATAATAATAATAATAATAATAATAATAATAGAATTCAAAGACTAAATGCATCTGAGGAAGTGCGGCAGAAAGCAGCAGTGGAGGAGAACCAAGATTTGATCCATTTTGGGGGCATAAAAAACCTACTGGGCTTGTCACAGCCTTAAAAGAAAGTGAAGACAAATCCCCTCTGAACAAATATTCCAAGAAAACCTTTGGGTAAGTCACACACTCTCAGCCTCAGAATAAGGCAAAGTCAAACCCTCTCTGAACAAACCTCCCAAGAAAACCTCTTGAAGGCACACACTCACACACACCCAAGTCACCAAAGGCAGACTCTCTGAACAAAGCAAGAAAACCCACTAGGCATGTAAGTCACCCACTCGCAGCCTCAAGGAAAGACTAGCAAAGGCAAACTCTGAACAAACCAGGATGTTTTGAAATTCCTCCTGGGCGGAAATGTAGGACGTGTCCTGGATAAAGGAGGATGTCTGGTCACCCTGCTAAAATGGAAGACATTTTGACATTCTTCCTGGCCAAAAAGTTGAAACATAGGACACGTCCTGGAAAAGTAGGACATTTGGTCATCTTACAAAAAATAGAGGATGTTTTGAAATTCCTTCTGGGCAGAAGTGTGAAATGTAGGACGTGTCCTATAAAAGGAGGCCAGAAAAGAGTTAAGCTTTGAGCTCTGGGCCCCACAACATATGTCAACTCCCAGAATTCCATAGCCGTCAGCCAGGAAAACACTCAAACCTTGATATCTGGGCCCCACAACATGCTCCAACTCCCAGAGTTCCATAGCTTTGATCCAGGAAAGCACTCAAGCCTTGATATCTGGGCCCCACAACATGCTCCAACTCCCAGAGTTCCATAGCTTTGAGCCAGAAAAAGAGTTAAAGCGCTGCCAAACCTGGTTATTTCTCCAGTGTGGATGCAGCCTGATGCAGCCTCTCGTCCCTTCCTCCCTCTCCTCCAGAGCTCCCTTTTGCCAGCCTTGCACCTTCCCCTCAGGCCCCACATGGCCACGACTTGACTCTTCCTGACCTCCCTGTTGTTGGGAGAGAGAGGCTGGGCGGGCCATGCAGGGAAGACAGAGAGAGATTGGCGAGGCGAGGGAGGGCGGCGGGGGGCCCCCTTTGACTGGGGGCCCCAAGGCCTTGCCCCGCCTGCCCTCCCCTAGCTATGGCCCTGAGATTCTATGGAACAGAGTCACCTCTCCAGAGTCCCCCATCATACTTGAGGACAGTAGGCCAACTAAGGCCTTTATCACATGAGCCCCATTCTTGCCACAGTTGTGGAATTATATCTTTTGTAGTCCCACATCACAGCAGGTCATCTCAGTCATGCAACTGCCGCCATCATGCTTGCTTCCCGACTCCCCCTTAACCCTGTCTCTCTGCTCGATGCCATACCCAGCATGCCTTCCAGGGAGATTAATTATATTGTTATTTATTTTCAATGTTCTACACAACTTCAGAGCTCTGCTACTGTAATTTGATTTTTTTAAAGAGAAAAAATAGGGAAAGAAGGTAATTAGGCTGCTTGAGAATAGTGAGGGGGGGGCTTTGCCAAAAATGAATAGCTACTGCAAATGAAAAAAAAAGTGTTGCTGAGACAAGTTGTCCATGTAGCATAAGCAGCAACTTAAACCTTCCACATAATAATAACAGTAACAAATCTTCCTTCCTCCTGAAACATTATAGGGCTTTTCTAGTCTATCACAAATTGAGGTATGGCAAGTAGCAACAAATAGAAAGACCTTGTAAGTAGTGCTCCCATTGGTAACGGAATGTGCACCCAAGTGAGACCACCTGGTGCTTGCCCTAAGATCATTTCCACAACAAAAAAAGATATTTTTTTAAATTTTCACAAGCTTTTAAAATTATGCTGTGTTATTAACAGTGTTGTAGCATAGTGGATTTTACCTTTCTGTTCAGTTTTAAATTATTTTCTTGCTGTGCATTTTTATTCTTCTGTCCTCTGTTTTTAAGTGGTGAGTTTTGATATCTCATTGGGGAGGGGGTCTTCTTGTAAGCTGCAGAGGGGGAAACCTTTGACATTATGCTATCCAAGACATAATCAAAAAAAAAAAAAAAAAAAAGGGAAGAAAATATTTTTGGCTATTCATCTAACCTGAGGGCCACAAAATATTCTTCATAACTGTTGTTAACACAATCCTATTTAAGTAAGATATATTTTAGAAAGCTTAATGTTAACTTTTTATTAATGAAGGTGGAAAGAAGAAGATGAATTTTTCCAGATACATGGCATTTCTCAAGTGGATAAATAGTGCCAGTATGTATGCATTAATATTCAAAGTAAGCATTCAAACATTTCCAGTGCCAGATGATAAAATCTGCCTTAAGGCAATACATCTTGTTTAGAAGGAAATGTTATATATTTAAATATTTCCTCCTTTCCCTTTGATTTGCATCACAAAGCTAAAGGTTTTGTTCCAAGCAGCAGCCATAAAACTTAACCACATTTTTTCCTCAGTTTCCTCCTAGGCCTCATTCCCACTACCTTTTAAACTGGATTGCAATTTGGTTTGAACCAGTTCAGGCGACCCTGGTTCCCACTTAAAATGATTCACAGAAGTGATTTGGTGAGGGGGGGCATGCATCAGACCCATTTAACCTGCATCTTTTTGATGCTGATTTTTTCTGCATCTTTTTCATCAAATCAATTCAACACAAGTGTGAACCACAAGGGGATCAGAATCGATTCAAATTTGCCCTTTGGCCAGTTGGAACCGAATCATTTTTCATTTATTCATTCATGAATGGGAACCACAATGGGTTATTTCGATGACAAAAAAAAATGACAGAAAATGCGACCGGGGCAAATGTAGTGGGAACTATGCTCCAATGTCAAATCGATTCATCAATTATCTATAAGTGGGAATGAGGCTCTAATGTGGCATAGTTCAGGTTGGACCTAGACCATTAGAACTTCACTCATACACCCTTTAATACTGTGACTGGTGCACTAAAAAGCACTGCTTTTTCCAGTAAGGATCTATAGAAAAAGCAATAGCAGGGCTATGAATCTGCAGCCTTCCTGATGTGGCTGGCCTGCAACTCCCAACAGCCTGAGCCAGCATAGCCAATAGTGAGGGATGCTCGGAGCTGCAGCTCATCAATATCTGGGTGGCCATACAATTATCCTCCCTCAGCTATAGAAAACTGCCTGTAGAGGACAAACTATAGGATTGTATGTTTAACATACTTCTTACACAATACATTTTAAGAATTTGTTTCATGGAGTAAAGTTACAGTAGCAAGTTAACATCAGTTATAGGACCAAATAATGATTGATCTTACACAAAACAGTCCATCCTTTACAAACTGTTCAGGTGCATTCTATCCTTAGCAGGTGTATGCTTAGTTTTCCATAGCAGGAGTGTCTAGAGGTTCACTTTTACAAGGAACAAAAAGGATTGTTCAACAGCTTCTCCATGCAACCAATATAAAAGGGTTCTGTGAAATCATAGTGGTGAGATATTATACTATTTTTGTGGATTTGACATGCAGAAAAATAGAATCCTGAATCTGAGATTTGCTACATCTTGTTAATATTTTGGTTTCTTTTTGTAATAACCAAGGAGTACAGAGAACTAAACTGAACCTTGTAGGTACTGATTGATTTATATTGGTTTCTGCTGGCAGACAGGGTGCATACTCTCATTCTCCCTGTAAGCTGTTATCAGCTGTCAAAAAAGGCTTTAAATCATCTGTAACTTGCTGATCTCTCTGTGTTACCCTTAAGTTTCCAGTGTTTGAGAATGTAATGTTCTAGTGATGGCAAACTGCTTAAAGTTCAAATAGGTGAGAAGTGCTCATATGAGATATTAGTTTTTAAAAACAGGGCATGTTCTGTGTTTTTGTGGCTGGAGATGCTTCCACTCCTGAACATCTCACAACTCCTATATGTGGACCTTTACTAGGGATAAGAGGTTTGCGTGTAGCTTCTCTGTTACAACCTATACTTTCCTCTATGCAGCCACTAATTACTCATTCCCTTCACAGTTATGGTTCATCATTTGTTGCTCTTATGTGCCTTCAAGTCACCACTGGCTTATGGTAATCCTAAAATGAAGCTATCACAGGGTTTTCTTGCCAGGATTTGTTTAGAAGTGGTTGGCTATTGTCTTCCCCTGAGGCTGAGAGAGAGTAAGTTGCTCAAGGTAACTCAATGGGTTGCCATGGCCAAGCGGAGATTTGAAGCCTGATCTCCTGGATCCTGAATTCAGCACACAAACCACAATAGAATGCTGGTTCTCATGGTTCATCTTACAGTATCTATATAGGATGGGTGACACCTGGCTTGAAAGCAAAACGTATGAAAAGGATCTAGGGGTCTTAGTAGACCACAGTCTAAATATGAGTCAACAATGTAATGCAGCAGCAAAAAAAAGGCAATTAATTATAGGCTGCAGCAACAGGAACATAGTGTCCACATCAGGAGAAGTGGAAGGGCCACTCTATTCTCCTTTGGTCAGAACACACCTGGAATACTGTGTCAGGTTTTGGCACCACAATTCAAGAAAGACAAACTGGAACATATCCATGAAGGGCAAGAGATAAAGAAGTAAGATTATCAAAGATCTAGAAACCAAACCTTATGTGGAATAATTTAGGCAGTTGGGTATTTTTAGCCTCAAGAAGAGAAGACACTGAGCAGAAATGACAGCCATATTTTAAAATCCGAAGGGATGTCAGGTAAATGGAATAAGCTTTTTTTTCTGGTGCTGCAGAGGCAGAACAAGAACCAATGGGTTCAAATTACAAGAAAAGGGATTCTACCTAAACATTAGGAAGAACACATTTACTGTAAGAGCAGTTCAACAGTTTTATAGACTGCCTGGGCTAAGATGGATTCTTCTTATTTGGTGATCCTTAAACAGAGAGGGCGAATGGACATCTTTCAGGAATACTTTAGCTGTGTATTCCTGCGTGGAAGGGTGTTGAACTAGGCGACAGATGTCCTTTGTGGTGCCTTCCAACTGAAGTTTCTATGCTCTCTGTCCAGTAGGACGTGATGACAAGATTCTGGTGTTCCATATAACAAACTTTCAGTTCACATGTGGCTGTGTTCCAAAGAATGGAAAAAATTATTTTGTGGGTTACAAATCTTAGAATCTCCCAGAAACGTCGCTGGGGGATTTTAAGAACTATATTCCAAAAAATAATATTTCCAAAGCTCTGGTATATTTGTAAAGGATTACTTGTTAGGACATTAGAGGTTTTTTTCTTCCCCATATGGGCCAGTAATACCAAACCAGTTTTGACAAACATCCATAAATACTTCTCATCCAGTTTCTGCTAGAAATTAAAGTGCATTGATTGTTTTTTCTGTAGTTGGCAAATCTTTTTCTTAATCATTGTTTAATAAGATATTAAATGAAGGCCAGAGGCAACTAACAATGCCTGGATATTTAGGCCCATTACAAATGGGCACCCTAGCATGGACTCAGTCGGTACTAGGGTTAGAAAGGGGCGTCTCTTCCAGACACCCCTAATCCTAGTACGGACTGAGTCCGTATGAAATGGCAGCAGCCGTTCCACGCTGCGTCCACACGTCGCACCCTACAAATGACGCCGCGAGTGTGCGCTTCAGCACTTGCGGCGTCTCTTCCGGGGCGCAGGAAGGAGTGTGATTTTCACGCTCCTTCTTTGCAGCATCCGGGAACCGTGCCGTTTGGCTGCTGCGGTTCCCGGATGCTGCAACCGGCGGCAGCAGCAGACCACCACTTTTCGGCGGTCTGTAACCCGCCTTAGATTACATTAACATTGCTTTGGAATGGCCACTATAATTTTGCATACCTATGTATTTTAATGTAATTATCACAGTATGTTTTGTACACTTAAAAAAACTATTTCTTTCATATTACATTTTCTTTTATTTAAGAAACTTGTTCATGTTTGCTAAGACCTGTAGACCACAAAAGTTATCAAGAGTTAATCTGTAACAAGACTGGCCCTACCATTAGACTCAGTAAGATAGATGTCTCAGGCAGCAGATTTGTGAGGTCATAAAATTGCACTTTGTTGTTTTGTTTTTACTATCAGGAAGGGTTTATGAAATTTCTTGCCTCTGTGTCTTTTATACCTAAATGACTTGGCTGCCTTTGGATATTATGCACTTGGTGTCTACCTTTGGTACTTTGCCACAGATAGAAAATTGTCTTCAGTTGGCCTTGGTTTGTAAAATGGCACCACACTTTGTATAGGTGTGTGTTGCATTCGCATATATATGACACTCTGTCTTGATGTATTATTACTTTGAAAAACAAGTTAAGCACATTCACTGCTAAAACCTTTAGATGAGCTGAAATTTCTGATGGATGTAACACATTTCATGTGTAAGAGACCTGCATCATGGATAATGCAGAATATATATAATGCATTATAGATACCTAAGAAGAACAGAACCCACCAAAAATATTTTGAAGCCATGATCAAATTCTGCTGCTAAAAATACTGCTTTTGTTGAGTTTCAGAGTGAGATAAAAAAGATAAAACCTGACAACTAGAAGTTGCCGGAGAGCAAAAGTGGTAGCACAGTTCTTGACATAATGAGGCCAGAAAAATTATTTCTCTTCTGCAGAGCTCTTACATTGTTCCCATCAGGAACTTGATCAACAATGACTTAAATTTACTTTCTGAACTTCATTGGAGATGTCATTATCTCATCATCCGACCCCCACCTTCACCTTAATGTTATATTTACTTTGAAACATAATGCTTTGATCCAGATA
Source organism: Sceloporus undulatus (assembly GCF_019175285.1). Classification (NCBI taxonomy): domain Eukaryota; kingdom Metazoa; phylum Chordata; class Lepidosauria; order Squamata; family Phrynosomatidae; genus Sceloporus; species Sceloporus undulatus. The sequence continues at coordinate 214,346,861 of NC_056525.1, read as the reverse complement.
AAGAACAAGCAGGACAGTGTGTGCTTAAGCACCTTTCAAGTTATTAAAGTGCTTTTCAACCACATTTTGGCCTTAGAACCATACTCTTTCAAGCCTCTTTGTAATTATGCTAGATAAATATATCAGGCGAGGCAAGTGGAGGGAGGAAATAGGATGCTGCTCTTTGTTTCTTTGGACAAAAAATATAGAAGAACAGTAGGCATGTAGACAAAAAGTACTGCTCTTCATTCCTTACTTCTTCACCATACAATTACATTGACATTAGCATTTAGTGTTCAATAGCTTATGTTGGCCTTCATTTCTATACAGTAAAAGAGAATGTAAGTGACATGTGGCTGTTGTGGGAAAAAGGTGTCATTGGTACAGCTAGAAAGTTGTTGTTGTTATTATCATTATTATTATCATTATTATTATTATTTAATCACATTAGAATTATTTCCTTTATTTAAGGATCTGAGTGTAATGGACTGAAGCTTGTCCCATTTTACCCTTACAACAACCCTACGAGGGGGTTTTCAACTAAGAGACAGTGCCTTATTTAGAACAATTTCAGCAGCAATCCTATATCGACTTTCCTGGTGTTTTTGAATTTATGATTGCTTACTACAGTACTGAGTTGGCTTATGCAGAATCACTCTGGAAATAAGCTTTATTGATAGGAAGGGATCTGCAGTACTTGGTCACTGTCTAAAGTTACATTGGATGGTGTCTTAAATATAAGAAGTGGCTTCTTACTGAATCTGATTATTGTTCTCTCTAGAAATGGGAAAAGTTCCTTTTTTGTATACGACTCTCAGAATAGTCCAGCTATAAATATGGACATATGTACACTAATGAAAAACATCAGCCTCACCTTGCATTTTTGTGGCCTGAAGTGATCCTGCAACAACTCCATTAATGCCACACACTCACAGAAACAACAAAGTGAAATCAGCATAATTGGCCACATATTTATCCCTGGAAAACTTGCTTCGCCACCCATTCCAAGCATGTATCAGCCTATCAGCGAATAGCCCTTATTCTTTGCCTATCAGTCTAATGGATCACCTCTGATTGGATGTCTCCCCATCCAATCTCTTTTTCTCCCTTGCCACCCCAGTGAATGAGTGAGTGAATTGTAAGTGTAAACAGACATATACACATAAACATGACGGAGAAAGGAAAAAAAAGTAATTTATTTATCTTTTATTTATTAAAATGTTCAGCCATGAGATCAGTGGTGAGAGTTTAGATCAGATTACCCCTGCCCAACCATGCAGAGATCCCATGCACTCCCCCTTAATCCCTCCAATCATTTGCTTGCTTACTCATATGGAGGTCTCAGTCACTCGCTCATGCACTCCTTGTCCTGTCTCCCCTTGATCATTTGCTTCCTTGCTCACTCACTCATGCTGAGATCTCATTCACTCCCTCCTTCCAATCCCACTGATCATTCCCTCACTCATTCTTATGAAGATCTCACATACTTTTTCTGATTACTCCAATCATTTGTTCATTCATTCCCTTGTGAGGCAATCTCATACACTCCCCAGATCCCCCAATCAGTCAGTCACTCACTCTCTCACTCATGGGAAGATCTCATACACTCCCTTCCCCAATCCTACCAATCATTCGCTGTCTCATTTGTGCAGAGAGCTGTAATGTAGGGGGGTGGGGTGGGGTGAGGAGGGAGTGCATGAGATCTTTGCATGAGTGAGTGAGTGAGTGAATAAAGGGGTGGGAGATCAATAAAAACAAATGCAACACTTGGGCAAGGGAAATGGTCGAACATACACTAAAGGAGAAAAACATGGCGACATATATTATATCAGAATTGACAGATCCAGCCAGATCTAACCAGTTCTACCCACCGAAAGTTCCTCCCTAGCCCCACATTGACTATGGAGTGCAGTCTACACACACACATGCAAATATCCAGATTTTCCTCTCAAATCCAGAGTAAATTCCCACTCTTTTTCCTCCAGAGTAAAGCCTTGAGGCAATGAAAAGGCTTGGATTTGACCCAAATCATCTCATATGTCATTTGGACAGCTCCCTGTGAAGATGAGGTGAGACCATTTTATTTGGCCCAGGTAGACGAGCCCTTCTAGTCCAAAAATAGGTTTTCCAAACTCTTAAGGCTAGCAGAGGTCTTTCTTACCAACCGCAGTCCAGCGTCAGAGCCTTAGCTGAACTCAACTACAATGACCAAAAGATAGTAATCTCTGTACTAAACTACTGACTAAGAAGTTATGAATAATAAAAGTGAGAAAAACAATGTTTATTTGAAAGAGACATGGCTGGTGGAAGAGAGGGAAAAAAATAGAAACACAGGAAATAGCAGACATCTGGAGCAAGCCGTTTCTAAACAATGTATTTCCTTGAGGCAGTGGGAATGCCTCATTTTTTAAAATAATAATAAAAAAAGAATTTGTGTTAAAATAGAGTTGGTATTAGACTATAAAGCTTTAAATGGTTTAGAACCAGGCTAACTGAAGGACTACTGCTCTCAGGAATGGGCAAAATGTGGGCTATGGGTCATATGAAGCCACTGAGTCTGTTTGTGTGACCTGCAAGCTTCTCAGAAGTCCCAATGATGGGACAGCAAAAATACAAGTCATGAAAAGCATGGTTTTTTTCCTACTCCTATAGTACATTTTTGGTAAAACAGAATGCAGGACCCACCGAACACTCAGATTTTGATTTGTACCAAACCCCCCCCACCACCAGTACACAGCATGTGTTTACTTGAGGTGAAAACTGGCCCTGGGATCATTGGAAGTTGCTCATAGGTACTTGGTACTTGCTTAAGATTGGCATCAAAAGCTTTGTCTCTGATCTACCTTTGACAATTACTGAATTGTTAAAGACGTAGCCATAATAATTTCTTGCAGCATAAAGATGGGGCAAAAAAATGTGACAGCCTCTTCGAAACTAACTGGTTTGTATTTTAGCATGAGCTTTCATGGATATAAGCCCACTTCGTCAGATACAGTACAGAGAGACATGGATGCCTCAGGTATCAAGCATATTTATACAATTGTGGGAGTGGGGTAGAATGTAATTGGATCCAGAAAGATGCAAATGATATCCCCTGCCCTCAGTTTGAAAATTTTGAAAAATTTAGGGCAAGGGAAATGATTTGCGTATTTCTGGATCTCATTACATTGCAAAGCAGTAGAGGGCAGGGGATCCTGGAGATGTCTCATCCACAGGATCACTATGAGCTGGGGACAATTCAAAGGCAGTTAAAGAGATCCATTCATCTGTAGTTACTTTGTTTGTTTGTGGTGGTTTTAATGAAAAACATTTTACAAACAAAATCCAGTCACCTGCAGTTGGCTATGCCTTAAATGTATTATTGATGCCTTTATAGACTTTCCTACATGGGTAGGCTGTTGTTGTTGTTTCATCTTACCAACCTCTTCCCATGGGATGTTTGGGGCCCAGTTTCACCTTCACGTCCATGTGATGCCCAAGCTCGACTCAGGCTTGCATCCTTCCGAGGTCGCTAAAATGAGTACCCAGACTGTTGGGGGCAAATTAGCTTACTTGCTAATTAGCTTACTTGCTGTTGACCGCTATGATCTTTGGAATAGCGGTATATAAATAAAACAAATTATTATGGGCCACACCACTTGAAAAACACTGATAGCTAGCAAAAAATGAAACTCGAAACAACTGGTTTCCGATTTCCAGTGTTTTTTAAATTGTAGTTTATTGTAGTTTATAGTGGCACCAGACTCTCTGATAGATAAGGCTAAATGTCTCACAAAACTACAATTCCCAGAATTTCATAGCCATGGCAATTAAAGTGGTGTCAATCTGAATTATTTCTGCAGTGTGGATGCAGCCATGGTTTGCAAGGCTTATTTTATCTGTACTGCAGTCATATGTCTACTCAGAAGTAAGTCCTGTTAAGCACATTGGGATTTATTTCTACTGAGGCTTTGTTAATTTATTTAACTTACTTAGAAGAGATTCACAGGTCAGCACTTAAAATAGGTTAAAACAACTTGAAACTTTAAAACAGTTAAAGTATTTTAGCACACACAAGGCCCCATTCCCACTGGCGGTTTTGCTCCTGAAGGAACTGGGCAGATTTCGGGGAGGGCCCTCCCGAATCTCTCCGTAAGCAAGTGCCCACTACAAAATGAGGGGCATTTTAACCCGAATGCCTTCTTCAGAAATTAGGTTTAACATGAAGGCGCCTGCTGTCAATCAAGCGATCATCATAGGTGACGTTTGCAGCATTCATTGGGGCATCGGAAGTGTTCTTTCCCCCCTCCATTTTTTTAAAAAGCCAGGCACAAAATGCATCAAAATGCGCACATTTTGTCAAATTTAAAAACCGTGTGTGTGTGTGTGTGTGTGTGTGTGCGCGCTGTGGGCATTTCGGTCAGTGCAGGTTATGATCTGCCCTTGGCCCCATTTTCAACCCCAAAATACAAGCTAATGCATCCTGTATCCCCCACTCCTTTCCACCCCGGAATGCCTCTTACACATGTAATAATAATAATAATAAATTCCTAACCTCGGAAATGCCAGAAAAGGATGCAATTGCCATACATTCTTTTTTGCTTTCAAAAGCAATTCAGGGCTACCCCTGAATTCCTTAGAGACAGTAGCAAAAGCATGTATCATTTTGCCAATTTGCCAAATTGACAAGAGCAACAAATGTAACATTCAAATTGTAGCATTCATTTGCAAGTCTTGTCCTTTGCAACATTTCCCCTTTGCTGGTAGTGAGCAAATAAAAGGGAAAGGGAACAAGCTGCTAGCCACGTTCTATCCATCTATATATCTGCTTCAAGAAAAAAAAACATGCACATATTTTGTTAAAAATAATTTTAAAAAATAAAAGGGGTGGGGGAGGAAAGGAGCCTGATGCGAGCTCCGTTCATGCCCTGTCTGTGACCTGACCTGAACTGACCCCTTTCCTCCTGCTACATTCTCTTCAGAGGAGCTGTGCCATTGCCTTCCACTGAGGCTGAGAGAGAGTGACCTGTCAGTTCCCACTGACCCATGGAATCAATTGGGAATAAAAGGGAAATGCAGCACAGGCATTCTGACTGTAGTATATAACACTAATAATAATAATAATCCAGGAGCAAGAGGAAATGAAAGTAGCACAAGCAAGCACACAGACATGTCACCCAAAAAATCATGCACATAAATTGTCAAAAATAAAAAATAAAAAGAGAAGTGCTCCTTCCTTAGCCTGATTTCCCTACATCCCCCGGCTTAGCCCTGCAGCCCAATTTCCCTTGGCAATCCTCCTCCTCCTCCTCCTTCCTTCCAACCCTCCCCTCCCCTCCCTCTGAGCTGCCCTGGCTCCTTCATCCTCCTCCTGCTGCTCCATTATAGAATGCCCTCCATGGCTCCCTTCTTCCCATGGCGCCCTCCTCCTCCTCCATCACTTTCTCCACTCCCCCCCGCCCTCCCTCTGACAGCCCTTTGCAGCCCCCGTCAGTCACTCTGATTTCCCCTTTTAGTCTCCTGTCACCCTTTGCCACCAGATTCCCCTTTTTCCTTCAACTCTTTTCTCCTCCTCTTCCTCCTCCTCTCCAATGAGGGAAGGGAATGCTCTGACCTTAATCCCTCCATAAATTTGCCCCGATCATGATCGGGGGCAAGTTCATATTTCGCGGAACCCGGGTCTTTTCAGAAAAGACGGATTTTAGCCCAACTCTCGATACCCCGCGCTAAGGGGCATTTCCTTGTGCATGCCTCGACAGGGATTGTGACAGAATCCGGCCCAATATGAACTTCACATGGAAGAATCGATTTCAAAACCGGGTTAAAAGGTAATGTGAATGGGCCCATAGAGATTATGATCTTCACTGCAGTACTGTATTAACCTAACAGAATCTGGATAGAATAGTTCTCATTTCCACAGGGCAAAGGCAGTGAAACTGTTATAAGGTGAGACAGTTTCCCTTTTGGCTCAACACCTGTGCTTCAATTGCAGGAATAAAAGAAAGGGTTAAAGGTAGACCACATTTTTGGAAGCAATAGCAGCCAGTATATGTAATAAACCTGTCTCTTCTAGAGATTAAATGTGTAGTGTAATCCTCTTTATTACATGTTTCAAAGCATTCAAGGATGCAATTACACTTGGAGAGTGAAGCACACAGACTCCTATATTAAAGATACGGCACATGTCTTCAAATAAACCACCGCAACCAGATAGTTTGCTGCAGGCCAACAGATGCTGATGGGTCCTCTTCTGCATAAAAGAGTTTCATTAATTTCAATGGAGGTAACGTTAATTTATGATGGAAATAGTGAATCAGATAGCTTATACGTAACTACAGTGTCTGGTTCAGGCAACATATTAAAATAATGAACTTTGGATTTCCAGATGTTTAGAACTGCAACTCCTACAATACAATCCCTTACAATTGGCCATGCTGGGTAGGACTGATGCAAATTGGAGACCAAAACACTGGGGAAGGGTCAGAGGTTCCCCACTCATCCATTAAATCATAGTTTAGGTTTACATTCATGAACTACTCACCCCTTCCCTATCGTCCTCTGATTTTGTCATAGGAAGAGAAATATTCACTCTAGTTTTCAACTAAAATTTGCCTTTTCATTTGGACTGGGAATTGTGGCTAGTGTTAAATTTTGTTAGCCGCCTTGAGTCCCTCTGCTGGGAGGAACACAAGATATACATGAATAAAATTATTATTATTATTATTATTATTATTATTATTATTATTATTATTTTAACTATGGATGTTATCATATAGGGGGAAAGGGGGGGGGTTTAAAGCCACCCTCCTTCTCCACATCACCTTGGCTATCTCCTCAAGAAAAGAACCAGGGTGGCAGAGCAGCCATGAGGGGTGCATGCTCAGCCCTCCCCTCTCTTCCTGCTTCCTCTCTTCATTGCCACCCATCCCCAGCCACCCAAGCAGACTCAAAACAGGCTGCTGCAGTGATTTATCCTGCCCTTCACACTCCTTTCCCACTGCCTCATTTACTCGCCTACCACCACCCAGGGTTACCAGGAGTGGCCAGGCAACTGAGGCAGTGGGGGGTGGAAAGAGCATGTGTGCCCCCCTTTTCTATACTGCTTTGGCTTCCTCCTCATGGAGGGAGCACAAACAGTGGAGAAGATGGGGAAGGTGCCAGGTGCAGCAGGAGGAGAACCCAACCAGGTGTCACCCCTCCTCTGAAGTGTCACCAAATGTGTTCTGCACTTCCTGCACTCCCCCAATGATGCCACTGGTTAGAAATTCATAGCTAAGTAATAACTCCTGGCCTATCCCCCAAACCTACCTTAACAGTCAACACCTGCATCAAGTGAGGTTCAACTGTCAATCAAAGCACAGGAAGAAGACATTTCCAGCACCCTCCAACCAGCCACTGATGAGTACATGAGGAAGTGTCACACGAGTCCTGCTTCTGATTGTCATAGTCTCACATTATTCTCCTGTGATGCAATTGCCAGTTGAACAGGCCTCCATCACTCAGGGCAGCTGCCAGCTTTTAAGGTAATTGGGGGCAGACACTTACAATTGTAGCAAGAGTGCCAAGATTGTAAATACTCAGCATTGCTGAATACAGAGCAGTTTCAGATCCATAACCCTTGGCTATGATTCTATAACTGCAAAATAGGATGTCAGCCATGGTTTATAAGTTGACCTGTTTGGATATTCATCATCAAAACTAAACATGGTTCATACCAGTTTAGATGAAACAAAAAATTGTGACTAGTTACCAACAGAAACCGGTGCTTCTGATCCCCCCCCCAATCATGTCAGAGGTTGGATCTACACTGCAGAAATAAAGCAATTTGGCACTGCTTTAACTGTCATGGCTCAATGCTATGGAATTCTGGAATTTGTAGTTGTATGAGCTATTTAGCCTTCTCTGTCAGAGAGCTCTGGTGCCACAAGAAACTACAAATCTCAGAATTCCATAGCATTGAGCCATGGCAGTTAAACCAGTACCAATCTGCTTTATTTCTGCAGTGCAGATGCAGCTAAAGAAGTTGAAGAAGGGGAGGTGCATGAACTCAATGAACTTATTCACATAGCAATTACACTGTGCTTTGGTAGAGTTATATTTGAGTGCAGCCTGTGAAGGGAGTATGGTTTGTTAGCTTGGTTATTACATCATCGTATAAGGGGTTAAATACTTACAACTTATAATTATAAGAAAGAACACAGTTCAGCTAACTTTGGGTCTAAACTATATGGGCCTCTGAAAATACATAATATGCATTGCCAAGAAAAGACAATGCAAAAAGAAATAAGATGCTACACCCTTGCACACTTGCAATTAGAAAACATGCTGCATTGGGGGAAATGGCTATCAAATGTTCTCTCTAAGTCTTTTGATTGCACTATGTAAGTTCATTGGGTCAAGAGGGCAGGAAGGAGTAGCATTGTGTACATCTGAAGCAAAAACAGGTCATGGGTTCACACCAAGAATATAAATATGACTCAATATGCTGTGACTGGAATGAATCAAGTGTACTTTTCCTGACCTATTCAGCACTTCTGTCTATAAATGTTCACTTTTTTTTCTCTTTCCTTTCCATATCTTTTTTCTTCATTAATAATAAGAAGACTTGATAAAGATATACTGCCCCTCTTTGCAATGTAAGAGCATGAGGATTGACTGCTCATAAATGTTGGGTGCACTTTTATTTTTGTTTTCTCTAGCAATGGCTTCACATTTGCAGTAACATCCTGTGCAATGAAGAGCCAAACTAGAGATACTGACAAATCTGTGATTGGATTTCTCTTGGGGATTATTTTACTTTAACATAACCATATCATAAGCTTCATAAACCCTCCTCAACCCCACTGGAAACAAATTAGGTGGGGGGGGGGATTGGAGAAACGGGCACTTAACCTTTTTCTGTGTGCTTGTTTTCCCCATCCAATTCAGCTCCCTAAACTGTTTTTTTCCTATAGGAAAAACATGCGTATCTTGAGAAATGTTTCTTGAGTTTACAATAAACAGGGGAAATGTATAGGATAATCACAGTTGCTCTCAGTTCATACTAACTAACCAAGATAATATTCAGAATATTTTATTTGTTTGCTTTATGATGAAATCAGCTGATTTAAAAGGCAGCAGTTAAGGAATCAGCTCTTTTAACACTTGGAATTACAGACGTTTTCTCTGACATGATTTTGCACATCACCATTTTGAATAATGATGAATCACAATGGTCTGTGTTGTGCCAGCAATTTTCTCATGGTTGCTCCATAACCAAAAGTAGGTTATAGGGCAAGGTAGGGAATGTGTGGCCATCCAGGTGTTGTTGGTGTATATATTAGATTTGTAACATCACTAATGAGAAGGGTGGAAATAGTTCAACAACATCTGGAAGCCTCCCATTCCACATTTCAGTTGGAGGGAGACTTTCTGCAATTACTTCTGGGTTTCATTTTCTGCATGCAATTCTTCTGTTTATACTGTCAACAACAAAAAAGCAGATTTGCCCCCCCCCCCCCCGGTAAATAGACATGTACTGTGAAACCTGTTGTGTCAATTCACCTATCTACGTGCAGAAGTAGCAGCAGCAAAAAAGTTATAGATGTATAATATCCCAGTATTTACAGAGAACGTGTTTCTGACTCATATTCATCAAGGCATACTGCTGTGTCATTATTTATCATCCTATAATTAATGGCAGTTTGCCTGTAGTGAAGCTTGAAAAACAAAGGCAAACGACCACAAAACACCTTTGGCTTTTCGTTCAAACAGCATTTTCATTAGCTTACAAAAAAGAAAAGAAAGAAAGAAAGAACTCGACCCACTAGTCCTTCAAAAATAAAAGGCTGAATCCACACTGCAGAAATAATCCAGTTTCATACCATTTGAACTGTCATCGCTCAGTGCTATGGAATTCTAGAAACTGTACTTTTGTGAGACATTTGACCTTCTCTGTCAGAGAGCTCTTGTGCCACAACAAACTAGAAATCCCAGGATTCCATAGGATGGATTCATGACAGTTAAAGTGGTATCAAACTACATTATTTCTGCAGTGCAGATGCAGCCACTTTCCAATAAAACTGTAAGACCCATGAGTAAAAAATTACTCTCTACGACTGCATTTGTGAATCCACGTGACATTTCAGTCCCCTCCAGTCAGCTCAGTGGTTTTGGCTCCAGGTGGACTACTCTGTAGTTTGTTTCTGGATCTGATAAACACAGCTAGGTTTTTCTGTCTTAGATTTAGTTTTAAATAAAGTACATACAACAACAAACCCTGTTTGGTTTATCTTTCCTAGGAATTTGTCTTCAACATGTAAGCCAGGGGTAGGCAAAGTGCAGGCTGCTGGCCACAAGCCACATGCAGGTCCCCGGGCCATTTTTGTGGCTCTCACCCTCTCTCCAGGGATCAAATTGTTTTTCAGAAATTATTCCAAAATGCCCAGAAATGTTCTCAGTGGGGCATATAGGGCATTCCCACATGTTTGGAGCCCCCCTCCCACTAAAGCCCCTAGGGGTCAACATGAAATGCTCTCTAAATTTTTGCAAAAAAAATGTTTTTAAAAATTTCCTAGTGGAAAGGGCTAGTGTGGTTTGGAAAAATGGTTTGAATGTGGGATATATCATATCATATAGGCAAATGTATATCATATCGTATAGGTATTAGCCTCCAGGAAATCTTGGAGGACCATACCTCCTCCTACAAAAAGAAATTATAATATTTTGCCCCCCAAACACCTTATATGTCTCAAAATGCTGTCTAGGGGCCCAGGAAGGGCCCAAAAATTGCCCTCATGTCCCATTTAAGGAGGAAAAAATAGTGGTCCCAGGAGCAGTAGTTTTTTGAGGACCTAAAGAAATATCACATTTAAAAGAGCCAAGCGGAAGGAGAAACCTTCATTCCCACTTTGCGAAGGTTATCCCAAAGTTCAGTTAAAAGCTTTATGGCATCTCATTCTACTTTACCAAAGCCGTTAAAAGTTTTCTAAAGGAAGACCTATTGTTGTGTACCTTCAAGCCAACTTTGACTTATGATCATGGTATCGGGGTGGGAGGGGTTTTGCAAGATTTATTCAGAGGAGTTTTGTCATTGCTTTCCTCTGAGGCTGAGACAGTGTGACTTGCTGAGGATTATCTCATAGGTGTGTGCGGATGAGCAGGGATTTGAGTCCTGATCTCCAAAAGTCATAGGAACTGACACTGGTGAGTCTTTCACTCATTGAGATGTTGCCAGTCTTTCACACACAGCATCTTCATTACTCCTCTAAGGAGCCTCACAAAAATGTAAGAGATTATTACGGATGACGTGTAACAAATTGCCAAGAAAAGGTAATGTGTTTTAGCAAGCAGGCTGAAGTGTACAGGCCATGTATCTTAGTGTACAGTCTGTACTTCAGATTTTCAGCCTCAGAACAGCTTTAATTGCCTAGCAACTGCTTAATCACAGAACGCAATGACATTTTAAGAAAAATAATATCCTGTGTTAGGTTACAATGTTCCTAATTAATAATCCCATCTGAAAAAAACTCACTAAACATATTAATTCCTTCACTTCTGACTTAGTGGTGGAATCTGATATTTCTGGTTAACTCTTTGAGAAATGAGAGAATTTCTGGAAAGGCTGCAACATGTGAAGTACATTTCTATGCATTTCCCCTCCTTCAGTCAGATACGAGTCCCACTGTTTTCAGCAGGAATTACTCTCAGGAAAATGTGCATAGAAGCAAATCCTAATTCTGTGTGGAGGAAATCACCTTCTAGCAGAGAAAAGAGAGCAAAGACATCATTTCTGGTTTTTTTTTAATAAAAGTTATCTTTTCTGTGCTCTTTGTGTTTTCTTCTTTGTGCACTGTGTTCTTTTTAGTTTATCCTTGATTATTCTTCTGCTTCCTATTTCTGTAATAATCATATAAACAATAAATATTCTGTGGCTAGATTATATTGTTTATTGTTGTTCTGTGCCTCCAAGTCATTTTTGACTTATGACAACCCTGAGGTGAACCTATCGTGGGGTTTTCTTGGCAAGTTTCTACAGAGGGGTCTGCCATTGCAATCCTCTGATGCTGAGAGAGTTTGACTTTCCCAGTGGGTTTTTATGCTCCAGTGGGGAATCAAACCATGATCTCCATAGTCATATAGTCCAACAGTCAAACCACTATGCTATGCTTGTAAGAGTATTGTAATCATCTCTCTCCTCAGCCATTGTCTCTTTTCTCAGCTTCATGCTTCCAAATATTTATATTGATGTTATTTATTGGGCTCTAGACTTTTACTATGTTTTCCATATAAAGTTGCCAGACGGAAGAGTTCAGGGTGTTTCTGTACCTTTAATGATTGCGTAGAAAAGACAATTTAAACAGGTGTTGCTTGTCATGCAAACACGTAACAAGCAACCCTGCTGAAATTCTTCTGTTATTGTTGCTATGTGCCTTCAAGTCATTTCTGACCTATGGTGACAGTAAGGTGAACTTCTCACAGGGTTTTCTTGGCAAGTACTTCAGAGGAGGTTAGCCATTGTCATAGTCTTAAGGATGAGAGTGTGTGACTTGCCCAAGGTTATCAAGGGAACTCACATGGCCCAGCTGGGGTTCAAACCCTGGTCTCCAGAGTTATAGGCCAACACTCAAACCACTATGCCACACTAATTCACCAGCTCATCACAGCAATGGTTGTGTAGAAATTCTTCTACACAGCCTTTAAAGATACAGGGGCTCTCTGCTTTTTTCAATCTGGCATCCCTATTCTAATATATTGCACTCTATGTAGCATCCTAATTTTCTTTCCTCTGTCTCTCTGTCTCTGTGTGAGAGAGGGAGATGAGGACTTGTGCAAAGAGGTTGTGCTGATCCTGCACAGTTGTAGTTGCTTATATTATAAATCTAGTCCCTGCAAAATTGATATCTGAACCTAGCATTCTAAGACAAGAATTTGTGCGATGTGCAGAAACTAATCTGAGGATAATAACTTATGATGAGGGGCAATCATGAATAAAATTACACAGATAGCAACAAGGAGGCTGTTAGTGCAAGATGCACAGTATATTGTTGCTTGCACATTCCTTCTTTAATGTCCATAATGATAAACAACTTTTCTGATGTCTCTGAGCACCAAGATTTATATAAAAACACTGATCTGTGTTGCCCCAAAACTCAGCCCAGCCACATAACAGGCTGTTCTACATTCTGTATTATCACTTGTAAACAGGGAGGAGTGACCGGTTGGTAGGTCTGATAAGGCACTTAACTTCACAAAGTCTGAGTGAAACCTGCAGTTTGAAACACCACCCAGTTTCCCTATGCTTGCAGAAAGGGTAATATTTTGGGAACATTTTTTTTCTAATTATGTTTTCCTTCTTCATTAAGTTGAAATTAATATCTAGTCATTATGCAAACAGATACAACAAAAAATTAAAAAATTACTTATGGAAGATATTAGGCAGGTTCCTATAGCCTAAGCCCGTCTTGTATCATTCAGGGTTCTTATATCAGCGGAGACTTTCCGGTTCCCACTGGTTATAAATAGCCATCACAGGGGCACCACAAGGTTGTATGGTTTTCTAGCTGACTCAGGGTGAACCGAACTAAGTACAACTAAGGCCAAACCGAGAGCAAAAAGGGCAGGATCAACTAAGGGTAAACCTAATGTCCTAGCATAATGTCGGAGATGTCTATAATGGCTGTTCAGAAAGATTAACTTCATTGTCCCTTTGCATCCTGGCCTTTTCAAGTCTGACATGCAAAGCAAAATATGGTGGCACTGTTGGCAGAGTGGTCTTTTGCCTACTCTTAAACATATAACAGATGTATTTCCACAGAAATTATGGTACTTCCCATCAGCTAAACTGAAAGTAGGTGGTACATCAGCAAGTCTGTATTTTATAATCAGTATGTCAAAAACAATTATCTGAAAAACTAAATAAAATGTTTAGCTTTTCATTCTTTCTACAGCATGTGTACTTGCCAGTATATTTGCATTTACCAAGACAGACTTGCAAAAATCGTGCAAATGCTTTATTTCCCTGTTTCATTAAACAATGTGTGATTTTCACATTTTTCTTCTTCTTGTATCAACCAATATTTGCAATGCAAAATATGTTCTTCACTAAGAGACAGATACAGTATTTGCCAGTCTCTGAGAGGGGATTCGAACCCTGGGCTTCAGAGTCACAATCCAAAAATGAAATTACTACACCATGCCAGCTCTTAGGGATAGAATACAATATTTCAGTAGTTTGCTTTGCCTGAACCTGCTGGGAAGGGCAAGATTCTCTCTCCTCCCCTCCTCCCTCTGGCTGAGTTAACTGAGCTCAAACTACGTTTGGACTTTGACCTCACTTTGTAGTAACTGAAGTAAGCCGAGAACAAAGGGCAGAAGTGGGAAGATGAGTCAGAATCTAGGACATTTAAAAGCTGCAAAAAAGTGGGGTTACTGAAAATTAATCAGGACTATCCTTGCCAAATTGGGACAGTTAGAAGGTATGTTATCAACCACTATATGTTCTTCCTGAAAAGAGGACAATCATATAAGTCAAAGTAAAAATGGCTATATAGGAAGCAGGAAGTGGTTGGAAGACCTGGGGCAAAAGGAAGACTGGTATACATGTCTGATCCAACTACATATTCCACAACACATATTTGTATCTCTAAGATGTCTGTGACTCATGCCTTCCCTACTCCATAGTAGCAAAGATGGGGCAGCAGTAAGTAAACTGTATTTTTATCAGGTATTTCCTCCATTTTTTAACTTGGGGCTCATCTACATGGACCAAATAAAACAGTCTCACCCTGTTCTTACAACAACCTGTCTTCATGAGACAGGGGGCCCATTCACACTCATAAATAACCTGGTGTGGAAACTGGGTTATTTCCATGTTTTGCCATTATCGAATCTCTCCATGGCATTGATTTGCCACGATCGTGGCATTTTATCCCTGATTCTGTTCACATTAGCAATGGGTTAAAATGCCACGATCCTGTCAGGAGGGGGGGGAGGAAGGGGAGGAAGATCAGAGGCGGCGTGGGGGAGAGGAAGAGGAGGAAGGATGAGATTGGAAGTGGCAGGGGAGAATAAGAGGAGAAAAGGATGAGGTCAGAGGTGGCAGGGGAAGGAAGAGAGGACGGATGAGATCAGAGGTGGTAAGGGGAGAGGAAGAGGAGGAAGTGGAGGCAGATCTGAGGTGGCAGGGGGAGAGGAAGAGGAGGAAGGACAAAATCAAAGGACGAGAATGGAGGTGGAAGGGGGAGAGGAAGAGGAGGAAGGACGAGATCAGAGGTGGCAGTGGGAGAGGAAGAGGAGGAAGGATGAGATCGGAAGTAGTAAGGGGAGAGGAAGAGGAGGAAGTGGAGGCAGATCTGAGGTGGCAGGGGGAGAGGAAGAGGAGGAAGGACAAAATCAAAGGACGAGAATGGAGGTGGAAGGGGGAGAAGAAGAGGAGGAAGGACGAGATCAGAGGTGGCAGTGGGAGAGGAAGAGGAGGAAGGATGAGATCGGAAGTAGTAAGGGGAGAGGAAGAGGAGGAAGGGGAGGCAGATCTGAGGCGGCGGGGGAGAGGAA
This sequence comes from Sceloporus undulatus, assembly GCF_019175285.1. Classification (NCBI taxonomy): domain Eukaryota; kingdom Metazoa; phylum Chordata; class Lepidosauria; order Squamata; family Phrynosomatidae; genus Sceloporus; species Sceloporus undulatus. Next base: position 214,331,369 of record NC_056525.1, on the reverse strand, counting down.
GAGGAGGAAGGACAAAATCAAAGGACAAGAATGGAGGTGGAAGGGGGAGAGGAAGAGGAGGGATGAAATCAGAGGTGGCATGGGGGAGAGGAAGAGGAGGAAGGACGAGATCAGAGGTAGCAGTGGGTGAGGAAGAGGAGGAAGGGCAGGAAGATCAGAGTCAGCAGGATGCTCTGGATGGGATTTTTTGCATTCCTATTGGCAGCTCCCACAAAAAAACAACAACCTGGTTCTTTCGAAAAGAACCACAAGAAAACCCATTTCAAATATACTCTGGTTAAGGGAGATGTGCATCACACACACACACACCCCAAATCCAGGTCAGAAAACCCCAGCACAAGTGTGAACAACTCCCTAATTCAGGTCAGGAAAACTTGGCTGAAGTATGAACAACCCCCTAATCCAGGTCAGGAATACCTTGCTCAGGTGAGAACTACCCCAATTTAAACCAGTTTGGGACCCAGTTCAAAATGCAGTGTGAATGGGCCCAGGGTCAAATCCTTGAATCGAGTGTCGACTGTTTCCACAATGTAAGGCCAATTTCGCACTGAATCTGCCCTATCCCTCCCTTAACCAGTTTTCAAAAACTTATATTTTTTTCTTTTGTTCTGGATTTTGCAGGAAAACCCACAGCACTCTGTACTGACACTGGGAGGCTATCTACACATGCATCCTTGCTGTGTCACCAGCACTGCCATCACTGGTGTGAGTCACTCCCTCTGTGATCGATGCTGAGCACCTCATTTCTGACCTCAGAAGGAGCAACTCGTGGCAGTGGCAGTAGTGGTGGGTGACACAGTGGGGATGCATGTATAGATAGCTGCCTGGCATCACAACGGAGTGTGGAGGTAACAGAGAATCTGAGGCAGCTTTAGCTCTGGGGGACTCATACAGGAAAATTTGGTCTTTCAAATAGCCTGGACCAAGACTGTATAGGGTTTTATAGGTGAAAACCAGCACTTTGAATTGTGTCTGGAAACAGACTGGCAGCCAATGGAGCTGTTGCAACAAGGAGGTTGTATGCTCCCTGTAGCCAGCTCCAGTTAACAGCCTGGCTGCAGCTCTTTGGACCAGCTCAAGTTTCTGAGCATTTTTCAAAGGCAGCCCCACGTAGAGTCCATTACAGTACTCCAGACAGGATGTAACCAAGGCAACTTGTGGAATTAAGGCAAAAAAAGGAATAATGAAGAGAAATGACTTTGAAGCAATATGGAAAATATTTGTACAAAAGTCTTAATAAAAGGAGGTGTTTTACCCCCACAGGAAGAATTACAATTTTGGAGGGTAGAGTAATAAGAAGATACTAGGCTCTGGTGATGGGGAGCATCTGGGGAAGATAAAAAGGAAATAGTGATATAATTAATAGTATTGAACTTTTGTGTAATTATGAAAAGTATATGGTGAAAAGATGACAGCAAGAAGAATGAAGATATTACTGTATATACTCATGTTTAAGTCTAGAAATTTAGGTCAAAAAATTGATCCGAAAAAACTTACTCAACTTATCCATGGGTCAATGTAAGTATTGTATCTTAACTCTTATTTAAAAGAAAAAAAAATCTCCTGATGAAAAGCAAGAGTGTAACATGTGAAGCACTGACACCCCCCCCCACTCTCTCATCCATCCAGTCTTAAGAGTAAGCACAAAGAGTTATATCTTATGAAACTTTCTAAGTTCTTTAACATTGTTTTGCTTTGCTTCATCCTTCCAGGGGTAGGCAGCCGTTTTGAGCCGGGGGCCGGGTTGCTGTCCCTCAGACAACTGGGGGGCCAAAGCCAAAAAATAAATAATTAAATAATTTTTTAAAAATTTAAATAAATAAATAAACCGGGACAAATGTAGGACAACATTTTCAAATGGTGGACACTTTTTTTAAAAAAGTGGAGGACATGCAAAAAAATTTGCTGATTTTTAAAAAAATGTTAATATTAATGCATGTTTCTGAGGCGTCTATAGACAATTGCCCCCCTTGCCCCTGCGCGCGAGAGGCCAAAGGCCCCGGCAGCAATCGGCGGCAGGACCGGGCTGGGCTGGTCCCAAGGCCTCGCCGGGCCGCATCCGGCCCGTGGGCCGCAGGTTGCCTACCCCTGCTTTAGATCCTTTGCTATACGCCCCTATGTTTTACCCTTGACTTATCCATGGGTCATAGCAAAATCCATAATTTTAGCCTCAAAAGTTGCCCTTGACTTATACATGAGGTCGACTTATAGTCAAGTATATATGGTAATAACAATTTTAGGTGTGGTTTTCTTTAATTACTGGTCCAATTAAAATTAAATGGTTAGATATGATTTCCAAAAAAAAAAAAAAAAGGGGGGGGTGCAACCAAATCATGTACCTCAGTGGCCAGATCTGAGTGCTCTAGGAAGGGGTGCAGTTGGCACATGAGTTTTAGCTGTGCAAAAGCACTCTTGGTCACCACTGATACGTAAGCGTCCAGGCTCAGCGCTGAATCCAGAAGTACCCCCAAACTACGAACTTGAGTTTTCAAAGGGAATGTAACCCCATCTAACACAGGTTGAATCCCTAGTCCCTGATCTGTCTTTCGACTTCCTCAGATGTATATGTGGAGTGGAAGCTAGGCATCAACATATGTACCAAAAATGTACAAAATTCCAGCAGGCATAACTGTTTGCGCTTATCCTGTGGTTGGATAGATGAAAGAGCAGAAAGCATCGGTGCTTTCAGGAAAGATTTCACTCTTGCCTTTCACCAGGGGATGGTTCCTTTTTTAAAATAAGAGTTAAAGTACTTACAGTGACCCATGGATGGGTCAATTATGGTTTTTGGGATCAATTTTTGACTAAAATTTCTAGACATATACATGAATAAACTTATACTTTAGTTACTTTTGACCCATGCCTATATTTCCATATCTTTTGAATGTATTTTAAACCCATATGATACATGAATTCCATGCATTCCGACTACTTGATTTCCAATCTCAGTGGTTTCTGAATCATCTCATTTTCACTGTGTAAATCAAATATGATGACATCAGAATAAAGTATGACAATGTGTCAGCTTTGCAGCACACACATTTACATCTTCATCCTTTAAATCAGTATGCAATGCGAATGCAATTTATTCTCAGCATCTAAAAGGGAATGAAATCATCACCTTGAATCTTTCCCAGCTTTATGTCTCATAGATGTGATAATTCCAACATACAGCATGGAAATGCAAACTAACACAATATTACATCCCAGTTTTCTTTTGATTATGAGCTGATTGTTCATGATCAAACATTGTAAAATTTCCTATGTGGGGACTCCAGCTCCCTCATATCTCCCACTGGCCATGATAGCTGGGGGATTGGGAAATTTGAAGTCCCCCCAAAAAGTAATTTTTCCAAACTTGGTTCATTTTTTTTTTTACTTGAGGCACTCCTGGAGCCTCCTGGTAGTGAGTGATGGGGGGGCATGCCACTCCAGGCTTTTGCTTTCAGAGAAAGATTGGCAGACTAGGGGGGAATTCACACTTACATTTTTGTCCTGCAGAGATCTGGATTTCCACTCTGATGCAATCCCAGATCACTGTTTTCACTACATTTTACATTACCAAATCTCTCAGTGACATTTAAACCCTGTCACCATTCACACTAGCACCATTTTGGTTTAAAATGGAGGCTCCTCCATTTTCAGGAACAACGCGGTGTGATCTGAATTGATTCGGTAGCGTATTCACATTACCAAAGATTCTGATCATTGCGGCTGTTAAAAAAGATGCAGGGGAAAAAACTGGTCTCAAATATATGAGGTTAACTGGGGTTTTTTTGGTAGCCCACCACAAACTGGATGGTGCAATCAGGGCAAGTGTAAATGCCATGAAAATAACCCGGTTTCACACTGGGTTATTTTTGTAATGTAAATGGGGCCATAATCTGCTAGAATCCCAAGGTGATTGAACAACCCATCAGTCCATCTGATCTTAGAAGCTAAGCAAGGTCAGGCCTGGTTAGGACTTGTACAGGAAACTGCTAATGAATACCTGGTGCTGTAGGCTATATTTCAGAGGAAGGAACTAGTAAATCCATCTCTGAGTATTCCTTGCCTAAGCAACCCCTATGGAATTCATGGGGTGGCCATAGGTTGACAGGTGACTTGAAGGCAGTCACACACACCCTGCACATGTTTCCTATTTTTGACCTGTGTAGATTGGGCCTGTGCTTCAGTGCAACACTACACAATCCTTATGAGTGTTGGGCAAAAGAGTTCATCCACAACTTTGCTTGTAAGGAAATTAGAGCTGTTATTAAAGGTTCTGAGAGATGTGAAGGCTTTCATGGGCGACATCCATAGTTTTTTGTGAGTTTTTTGGACTGTGTGGCCATGTTCTAGAAGAGTTTATTCCTGACGTTTCGTCAGCATCTGTGGCTGGCATCTTCAGAGAAAGATGCCAGCCACAGATGCTGGTGAAACGTCAGGAATAAACCCTTCCAGAACATGGCCATATATCCCGAAAACCCCCACAAAAAACTATAATTCTGGGAAATTTTTTACATTGACATATTATGTTTCTTAGATTCTGAAAGGACATCTCAGCCATATGTTCCATAACTATAAGATATTTTGTTGGTGATCGTTTCACTATAAAACATTAATTCAATGATGATGCAAGCCTGTGTGTATTTACACTTTGCAGGAAGTCTCAGTGGGACAGATAGGAGACTGTGAAAACAAGGTTTCTCAGACTTTTGGCAGGGGTGGGCAGGGCTACAGAAACTTTGACTTAACCCAAAATGGCTAGGCCCAGGGAAGCTTGCCAAGTTTGGGTGCTATTTATGGGGGGGGGGATACTTGAGGGAGGGTAATGTAAAATCAGGGAAAAGGCCTGTTAATGTTTGCATTCTGCAAAAACAACAATACATGTAGAGATATCTTAGGCTCAAACTCCATGGCCCATGGTCTGAGGAAAGTTTTGTGCCCTCATTGACAACAAAGGCCATTCTTATGAACAACTAATTTCTTTCTTTTTTATTACTTTTATAAAACATTTTATTTACATAAAGCTAAAAAAAGAGTTTCCATTTCACCATGTTAGGGATATATACCCTTTCATAGTTTCAGAAAATACATTGTAAAATTATACAAATACTTCCATAGTTGCCTTGAAATCAATTCTCAACTCTGTACATTTTGTTGTCTCACTTCTCTTTTTTCCCTTATTTAAAATGAGGGTTGTTAATAAGGAACAACTCATTTCATAATGCACTGAGACAAACTTCTTCTTTGCTTAAAATAAACCATCATGCCTTTAGAATCCCAATAAGGAACCATTATGAATACAAAACTAAATCCCAGATTTCAGACTTGTTTATGCATACCTTCAGTATTTAAAACACACTTAGAAAAAGTGATAACAACCCACTATAACAGAACATAGCTATTATTTCACCCTTGGAAGGTTTGCTTATGCTCCCTAAAGGTTAACACTGCATTAAGATTGTTGTTCCCTTTCTAAATAATGTATCTAGACAATAGCTCTTCCACCTGACTATCCTGTAGCTGTGTTGAATTACTGGGGGGGGGGACGTGGGGGGTGGTGGTAAAGGGAACTGCCTCTATATAAATTATACAAGTTGCCTTCTTGGTGTCTTCAGTATTTCTGGCACACAGGACAAGAAAGAGGTCAGTTGAGCTCAGAGAGCCCTCAAGGTAAACTCATTTTTTCCAGAATCTGGCATCACAAGAAATCAGAACAAATAAAGCAGAAATCAGCCAAAGGGAAATTTTATTTTTTGCATGCTTCTTTAGAATGTGAGGGAGCACGGCTGAGCTTCAGACCATAAGTTTCCTGGGGGTTTCCATCTGGATGTGTAGATAAACAAAAAGCTTATTTTCTTCAGAGGAAGCACTGTAATATTAATAAGTAAATGATTTTACAAACTTAGGAATTCTAGTTAGTACAATTTAGAGGAGTGGGGAAAGACAGTGTGACAGCAAAATGAAGTTGCTTCCATGTGGGATTTTCTTTGCAGAAATATCTGAAGAGCATTTCCATTACAGCAGGAGTAGGGGGTTGGCCTCAACCAAGTTCTCCATAAGAAGGATGGCATTTGGGTCATAAGCATACCTCCTAATTTTTTGATCCCTACTGAGCTGGATTTGTGGGTTTCCCTGGCCAAATGACACAGAGGACACCCTTAAAATAGAGAATTGCCCTCTATAAAGCAAGAATTGCCCTCTATAAAGCAACCAACCCACATTCTTCCCCTTTATCTGTCCCACTACTGTTGTTACCAAGTCTGATAGTTCCTCACACAATGATGGGTAGGAGGGAGGGAAGAAAGGCTTATATATGTTCTTTCTGCAGTAAAGTCTCATTAATTTCAGTGGGGCTTATCCGCAGGTAGGTGTGTTTATGACCACAGCCTCTTTGCCAGCTGATCTACATAATTTTTGATGCAAGTGCAAAGTGCATTTTGAGTTCTTCCAGGAGAACCTGGATCTGAATGCATTCAGTGCCAGCCTTCTAAGTAATGTTGAGCCCAGAACTGTTTGCAGAAAGTAGCCACTAGATTCACAGAGTACAGCCAGCATGGGAATTATAATACAGAGTTTATTTTTAAGAGCTTTAGGCTGGCCTCTGCATGCTTACTAATGTGCACATGTCAAAATAAATCTTCCACAAAAGGGGGACTCTTTTAAATGTTTTAATTGGATTGTTTGTTTAATGTTTTTAAACTTTTATATTATGTGTGTTATGTGTCATTTTTAGGGAAGCCAGACTGAAAACTGGAGAGAGTTCCTGTAACTTTCATGGTTATGTCAAAGATCATACAACAAAGTAACAAGCAACACCTGCTGAAATTCTCTCTTTGACACAATCATTAAAGGTACAACAAGAGCTCTCCCCAGTTAATCTGGCAGTCCTAATCATTTTAGCTGTACAGTGATCCCTCCACATTTGCTGGGTTTAGGGGTGAAGGACCCCCATGAATGTGGAAAAACCATAAATTAAAAATCCACTATTCATTTTACCTAAGATAACACCTCTCTAGGAATCTCCAAGTCCTCCAGTGCAACTCTGTGGTTAACATCTGCCAGAAGCTGATCACAGGATCAAGTTGGAGGACTTACAAATGCCTAAAGAAGTGTTTTTCTAGCAACGTCTAGGTTCTCCAGAACAACTCTATGGTCAACCTCTGGCAGGGTTGCACTGGAGGACCTAGAGATTCCCAGAGAGAACATATTAATCAATACTGCAAATAATCAAATCCACAAAAGTCAAAGCCACAAATGTGGAGGGCCAACTATATCTTGTTTAAACTTACATTATAAGCCACCTTGGGTCTCATATTGGGGGAAAAGGCAGGATATTAATTCATTGTTGGGGTTACAGGAAAAGTGGCAATGTAGGGAATGAACTGTTAGGAACCCACCCTTCAATTTGCAGTAAATCAAGCTGCAAAATAAACAGTTTCTTCTCATACAGTTGTGGTTCTCCATTTTGTTCTACCTTTCTCTCTTTTGTGCTGTTAATTCCCTTTTCTTAAAATTATGCTGTTAATTACTTGATATTTACGATTGTGCATTGTGTTTGTGTAATAAGTGACCACTTTCCCTTCAGTGTCTTATGGGATTGATAATGTTTGCACTGAAAGGAAACTGTATGTGTCTGTATGTGCCTTCAAGCCTAAGCCTTCATGAATTCTTAACGTAAACAGTATCATGCAAGCTGATCCCTTAGAGATTCTTCTATGAGCAGGAATGCCTGTTGTTTCTTAGAACTTCTAAAAACTAGATCTAAGCAACAGAATACTGTCATTGCTTTTAATAAAAAATGAGGGTTTGTTTTTATTCTCTGCCAAAATAAATAAATAAATAAAATACCAGATGCTTTTAGAAAACTGATATAGGCCCGATTTAAACGGGTGCTATGAGGCGCCCCCTACATGTGTGAGGGGCAGCGCTTTCAAACACCCCTTGCACATGACGGTAGCGTAAAAATGGCGATGCCCTATACACATAGGCACCGCCATTTTGACGTGACGGATGCCTAGCATCCGCACGTCGCATCGCCCAGGTGATGTCGTGAGTGCACCAATGGTGCACTGTGGCATCACTAGCATGCCGGAAAAAGATGCCACTTTTTGCGGCTTCTTTTTCTTGCCGCCACCAAGCCACGCAGTATATCCACTGCAGCTTGCCGGTGGCACAAACAGCACCGCCGCCAGACCATCCTTTAAGGATGGTCTGTAGCGCACCATAGACATGGTCCACTCATGGTTAAGCATTTGTAGTCACATGGCCTTAAAAAGAAAATACATATTCTCCTGTTAAAACCAGTAATATATTAAGGCTGCTATTATATATACATTTATCTGGGAGTAAACCACTGGGGCAGCCTTCAGAATAGAAATGAATGGGACTTCACTGTAAAGATACAGATATATCTGGTAACAAATCAGGGGGTTCCTGGGCATTACTTCTTTAACATGGAAGGTAATTTTTTATCAGTTCATTGACACTAGACAAACATCTCATCAAACAGGAGGTATTCAGACAAAAGGAAGGTTAATGATCAACTGGTATCTAAATTTCCTATTATTGTCTTTACGTCTATGTGGTTACATGAGACTGCTGAATAAATAACACCTCAGCCTGTGACCAGTTTGGATTTATAGACTTAAATAATATCGCTCAAGTTGCTGTAGTTTTTTTAAAATCACACTTCTCCATAGTGTCATTCTAGAAATGCTGATTCTGGCCAGAATCCTGTCATTTCAATACATGGGCATAAATACACCAGTACAAATAGTGGTCTTAGGAGGGGGAGAAACCATGGATACAGTAGCCATGAAAGAAATATGTTCAGGTGTAGCTGTGTTAGCTGTGCAGCAAAATACAACAAAATACACAACACAGTGATACTCTTATTGGCCAACCAAAATGCACAAAATACATCATGCAAGCTTTTGGAGCTCCACTGGTTTCTCCATCAGGCAAAGATGTATTAAAACATATAGAAGAAGAAAAGTGACAGTACATTTTGTCTTAGATGTTATTCTGTTGTCAGTTAAGATGATCTGGAGATGTGTCAATGGATGTAAAGGCCATTCCCGTTCTTGGCCAGGTGGGGAGTGGGGACAAAGGGCAGTATAAGACAGGCAACAAAATTTCAATTCCATATGCAACAGAAAAGTAACTTCCCTTGAAATCTAGACTGCTCCTGTCCTGTACAAAGCTAATTGCTCTTGAATTTCCCAAGAAGTCTCTGTACTGTTACATCTGGGAGGGAAACTTAGGTGCTGTATCGGTAAAACTTGCCAACTGTAGCCCAAATGAAAGCGATTTGTCTCTGTTGAAGGTAAAAACTCAAAGAATTAAGTCCCAGTCCATTAGCTCGCTGTTGTTAAAGTTTCCTCTGTTGAGAGAAGTAGACTACCCTCTCTTGTCACCACCACATAGCCTTGGAAAAAGTGCATCTAGTACCATGGGGCATTTGCATGACTCCAGTCTCTGCCCTTTTGCAATTATCCTGAGAAATAAAAGGCTAACGTAGTTCTTAAGAGACTGGTCATAATGGATCCCTTGAAGAATAAACAGACTGAAATTCCCCCAGGAGCCAGGCAGCTGTAATTGTGGCTCTTGCTTCTGGATTTCAAAGAAAGTGAAAGAAAATGCTGTTATGCCTGTTTTACCTTGAAGACAAAGACAAGAAAATCCTTTATTGAACAATAATAAACTGAAATTTCATTTCATTCTTTACGTGATGTTTGATGCATCTCATTTTATGAAATTGCCTTTTTATCAAGGAAGGGCACATGAGTACACTTTGTGCACTGGACCTTCACTCAAGACATCTATGGGAGAGCAGCGGGACTGATTCAATGAAGACTGTTTTCTTCCAAGTTTCTAACCAGCTGTGAATTCTTATATGGTTAACTAACCGTCAGCTATTCTGCCTGACAGTTTGATATGATAAATGCTGCTATGTTCTCTTCTGAGCTTCTTTTTATAGGCAGAACCATTACATTTGAGTCCTGCTCTTTATTAGGACTGTTCCAGAATCATTCTCTGATCTTGTATTTTTCCCTACTGTTTCCTTTACTAGGTGTTACTTCAAGGAAGGTGTGAGACAAAGAAATTTAGCAGAGGGATTTGTTACCACTTATGCCAAAAAAGACTCACTTGCTACATTTTTAGGACCTTTTAGTTTAGCTTTTGCAAAATTAGATAGAGACATATGATAAATGTATAAAATTAAGCATCAATTGGATCAGTAAAGTGGATAGAGTGAAGATTTCTCTCCCCCCCCCCCTCATCTTCTCCAGTACTACTTGGATATTCCAGTTTTAACATAAGTGCAACAATATTATGCAGGTACCTCTGTAATTTTTATAATGGATTTGCTAGAGCTCCATTTGGGGAATCAAGGGATGGGTGGAAAGGATATAGCTCTTGTGCAATCCTCTGATTTCCAAGCTATTTCTGGGTGTCTGACATATTTGTACCATTAAATTACAACTTCTAAATATCAAGGACTACTTAAACAGCTCTGCGCTAGTCACAAATCTCTCCAGCCCCCTGCACCACAATATGTGTTTGGCTCATGTTCTGTTTAACTGTTCCACTTTGACAGAGCCTAGGAAAATTACATTTCTTTCACTACAACTCCCAGAATCCCTCTGTCTGCATTTTCAGAGGCATGGGTCTCAGATCTAAAGTAGAGCTTATGCTGTAACTTCTTCTACATAGTTATGGTAGTCTCAAAAATGCTACAAGATCCCCTTACGTACAATTAATTCTGATGTGAGTCATGTTGCTTCCATATCCAAACTCCTTTGACAGTTGTTGTATGTGATGCTGTGGATAACAGTATCCATGGATGCCTTTATCATGGACATAACTATGCATCTTCATTTTATGGCTTTTATGTTAAAGGTCTGTTAATCAGATGTACGAATGAGGTTTGTTGTTGTTGTTGTTAACTGTCCTCACGTCAACCCTAACTCATGGCAACTCTGTGGTTCAGACATCTCCAGGACATCCTCCACTGCTCTGCTTCATTCCTGCAAATCCAAGTTCATGACTGTAACATGTCCCCACCACCTCACAATTTTGTCCTTCTTTGTGACCCAACACACCTGTGGGTTTTTAAAGGTCAGTAGCGTGGATGGATGTTAAATCACAGGCCAAGCGGATAGTTAAACAAAAATAAAAGTTTATTTTAACACAGAATAGGCAAAGGTAACTTTGACATGAAGTTGTTCCTATGTCTTATTTTGTTACATATATATACAAGTCTGGTTTTAATTTTCTAATAATCACTCAGCCACACAGGCTATACTATCACTCCAGAAATTATGTAACCCAAACCCCTCTTCCTGAGTCTGACTACACTGAGTCTCTCCTCTCTAGACTCTCCAGAACTAATATTGTCCCTCTCTGGACCTAACAGACCCCTCCTTGGTCTATTATCAAACTACTGTTCCCTCAGTCTCTAATCCTAACTATCTCCCCCACTGAGCTTCATCCCTCAGGATTCCAAACCCTAACTGACTCAACCCAGCTGCCAAGCGGAATCTTTAAACACCTCAGCCTGCACCTGATTGGCTAGTGGATCTCTGGCTTCTGATTGGCTGGTTTGTAAGTCAGTTCATCACACACCTCCCCCCTTTAATGGGTTCATTGACACACATAACCAAATGGTTATATGGGCCAAGGAACTCTCAATTATAAATTATACTTACCCATTATATATAACATTATACAAACAACAGGTAAACATTGTCACTATATACATATATATGTCACTTATATACATTATCATATCAATCTGTTTACAAAGCTCATGCAGTCACCTTGATATAATCCAATCCTCTCAATCTAATCTACTTCACAGGATTGTTAGAAGGAAAGCAGGAGCGAGGGTTGGAGATGGCAGAAAATAATGTATATTCATCTCCAGCAGGTAAGTAGAACAGAATTTGTTAAAATGCATATAGATGGATGAGAATTATCATAAAGAATTAGAAGTATTTCAGTGGTCTTTTGAAAAGTTGCATGTGTTACATTTTGTAGCCATTTATTTGGAACTAAGTCCCACTAAACTCCGTTGGGTTTACTTTTAGCAGAAATGTGTATGACTGCTTAATAGTATGAATCCACACAGCAGAAATAAAGCAGTTTAACTGTCATAGGGGCAGTACAAACTGGCACTTGGCGCTAGCCTGATTGTGTGCTAGGGCTGAACTAGGGCCGAGCATTTATATGCTCAAAGCCCTAGTTCCACTGCGTGTGCATCATTATAGCATGCACTCATCCACATGGGGCATGCCATTATGATGCACAGGTGGTGCAGTGCCCAAATGGTGTGTGAGTGCCACTATGGCACCCCTTCCAGGAAGCTGCTTACAGCAGCTACTTTTTGCTCCCAAGAGGGTGTAGATCATTGCCACGGCGTGTGGTTGCCACAGCAATAATGCGGGATTAAAAGGGGTGCTGTTTAGCCGCCTGTCTGTTGAGCCCCATAATCACATTCTGTGGAATCATGGGATTTGTCGTTTGGTGAGGTGCTCAGCCTGGTCTGTTAGCTCACCAAACTACAAATCCCAGGTTTCTGTAGGATAGCATCATGGCAGTTAAAGTGATGTCAAACTGATTTATTTCTGCAGTGTTCATACACCCATAAATGAACTATTCCTCAATAGGGGCAGTCTCCCTCATTCACACACACACACACTCAGCATTCATACTCATGCACACAATACTGTATAGTTTTAAGACATACACAAGCTGCAAGAACATTTTTGAACTGCTGCTTGCCTCCTGGCTGCCATTCCATCTTTTCCTCTTCTATTTCATTGTACAGTCAGCTTCTGCCAATAGGGCGAATAAAAACAGAGAGACTGCTCATCCCTGTCCACTAGAGAATTCTTTTTTCCCCAAGACTCCCTTCCACCCACTTTTTGATTGATAGATAGGTCACCCTGGGTGGAAAACATCCAGTAGTTTTTATGCTGATAGTTTTGAAGATGTGATTCTATTGGGCCAGGTAGTATACTTCCCTATAATCTGAGGGACACTTGAGCAGTATATAGGCAGAACTGTCTAAAAGAGCAATTTATTCAACACAAAAGAATCAAAACGTATACAGTTATTTCAAATAATATGGCAGATCTTCATAAATGGCAAACAATCATTAGATAATACAGGAAACTAGCCAGTGCAGCACAATTGCTTTAGAATGAGGAAATAAACAAATTCACAAGGTTGCATTTGAGGGCATCACTGGAAGTGATGTGGAGCATTGGATTGACACTATAAGTGGTGGCAGGCATTTGCAGCTGACTAATCTGAGGCTCTGGATTGCTAATAGGAGAAATGAAATAAAGTGGGATGTTTGCCAAAAGGGGATGGGTGTTGGTCAAGGTCTTTCCCTGAGTCATACAGTTGCATCATGCCAGAGAAGGAGTGGGTAGGTGAAGGAAACCATCAATATGCAAAGAAAGGATCCCCTGATAAGAGATTTAGGGGTGATAGAGATTACTGAAGATTCTAGATGTCAGTGATTTTAGCCAAAAAGGAATTAGACAGAACCTAGAAATTCATTATAATGTTTCAGCAAGACCCCTACAAGATCAAAAGGCACATTTCTTCTGGGAATCACAAAAATGGAACCACAAGCAGATTCCCTCCCTCTAAATGAATTTATTTTTTTGCTCTGGGAACACATATGTGGTTTTGTGCTGGGGACAGTTCACTTTGGATCAGTTAGAGTCCTCTGAGCCAAAAGAATCAATAGCACAGCAGCATGCCCATCTAGCTTTCCTGAGTGGGTCCTTGCTTCAAGAGAAAAGTAGTCAAGTCTGAGACAAGCAGCCACTTGACAGAGACATTAAAGCTTACCTGGCTGGGTCCACCTGGAATGAACACTGTTGCCTATATACAAGATGTCCAGCTTTAGGTAAAACTCTTTGCCTGGGCAATCATTACCGTTAATGTCTGACCAGTTGTTCCTCCCATTCACATTGAATATTTACTATTATTTAGGCTGTATATTTCTATAATTTTCCCTACAAACTGATTTGAAAACCAGAGGGAGAGTTCCTTTCAGTTGCTGATTTAACCATTCTTTGTCACAGGCCAGACAAGATTCTGGTCCATCCAGCAATTCCTATTTACTAACACACACACACAAATTTTGCCAGGGACACTGTGCAAACACAGGCATTCTCAAATCATTTCTGTCAGCATTCTTTGCAGCAGATCAAGTAGAATTTTAACTTTTTGAATGCTTTCCAGAGATTGGCATTCTGCTTTCTACTGGCAGGCTTAAGAAAGAGAGTTGGAATGTGATATGGGCAGAACGTATTCAAAGGTGATGTAAATACTTGTGTAGCGTGCATGTAACAATGTGTGGGTGTATTGTTGTCCAACACCTGCTTTGTGACATAGAAGCTGCATCCTATTTCAGCATGTTTCTTTTGGAATAATTCCCATTGACCTTAGAGGTCTTGCGTCATACCAAGCAAACATGCTTGGTATGTTTCAGAACTAAACTTTATCAAGGAGGATTTCTGCACCTATCTACCACACAGATACATCTCACCCCGCAATTTTTTTTTCTATTTGCAGGCATAGAGAAAAAGTACTTCGCCTCACATAGGTCCCTTGTGGTGTAAACAGTCACATTTGACAGCTCTCAATTTTTAGGAAGCAAGCAGGCAGGTTGGTGCAATGACAGATTTCTCAACCTCATGGGTAATTCATATGTTTGAACTGTTGCAGCCAGTTTTATTTTTGGTTTTTTGTGGGTTTTTCGGGCTATGTGGCCATGTTGTAGAAAATTTTCTTCCTGACATTTCGCCAGCATCTGTAGCTGGCATCTTCAGAGAATGCTTTCCTGGAAAAAGTTGGGTGTATATATACTGTGTGAGCCTGGGAATGCAGGAGTGATTTGCATGTGTATTGTTTTGTGCTGATGGCCAGCCTCGCAGCCTGACCGATTCTGTGACTTGTGAAGGCTCACCACAAGCTCATGGCAAATGTTTTTGCCCAAACCCTGCACCATAATTGCTGTGCAACAAGAAGGATCATGATTCACAATGGAAAAGGCAAAAAGACAGCTGACCTGTGGCAGGCCTTCAAATAGAGACTATTTGGTATATTTAATAGAGAAATACCCCCTGCGAAAGAAGGCATGTGACAACTCTATACAGGAAGATTAGAGATGGAAGACACTCCTTCACCCTACCCCAATAAAATTCCCTTAATGAAGCAAAATGATTGCACCATATATAGTATATTAACTTGCAAGAGTAAAATGCCTTTGCATTTGAAGGCAAAGCAATAATACAGCTAGTTTATTTCAGATCTATTTATTTTAGCTTTGCTAGAACCCTGCAATTTATATGCTTCCCACTTACCCATCACTGGAAATGTGTAGGTTATTCAAAACTCAGCTGTGCTCATGAACATATAACAAAGACAATTAGGTTCCTATAAATGAACCTTTGCCTTCATGTAGCAGGGTGCCTATAACACTTTCCATGACTTAATGTTTTCATAGCATTTTGAAAGAAGGAATGCATCTGGAAGCTCCTTTGTTGACAGGCAAAGGCCTTGTTATTTTGACAGTCTTCTCACCAGTTGGATTGTGGCAGAATGCTGCTGCTTTGTTCCTGCCCACCCCCCATCAATGTTTCAACTGGTTTTTTTAATTTGTACAATTCTAACTGATACATTAATCATTTGGTTAAACACAGCTAATGGTGCCTGGTGAGTTCACCTGCAAGCCAGTATATTCCAACATATGACTACTGAGGATGAGAACTAAGCCTGCATAATTTCCTATCTCAGTGTGCTGCTAAACATCACGATCAAGATTCCAAAATTAACACACACCAAACATCATAATGCTGTCAGTAAACAGATCTCTCAGGATAATTATCAGCTCTCCATAAAACACACACTCAGTCATGCAATGGAGTGTGTCTTAAAGCACATTTAGCTCTCATTACTTACATTTCAGTGAGTCATGCAATGCAAGCTCACCCTATTTATCGAGTGTTTTATTTGCCAAGGCCTCCAGTATGTTCTCTTGCATTAATGTATCTGTGTCTCTAGATTTTATCCCTATGATTTTCTAAGTCTAAATTTTAACCTGAGCAGAACAAGGAACTAAAAACAAATCTTAAAATATGTAATCTTTAAATTTATGTCATGAAATCTGGGGAGGAGAGCAGAGTGTCTGTTTTGCTCACAATGAAATCTGGACACAAAGATACAGATGCAAAACATAAAAACAAAAATACAGAATTAAAGATCTACAGACACAGGAACATGTAATTTCAAAAGTAGTGTTACACCATTAAGTATGAGGGGAAATTATGTTAACCACATGAACAGGTGCAAGCCAAGAATATTTATATGTAGCATATAGAATGAAGGTACATGTGTCCTGTGGAAATCAGAATAATAGGTTTTGAAGGAACCTAATAAATAATCTAGCACCAAGAGAGTAATTTTAACCTTGAAGTACACCTGTTTAGTTGGATGGGATTGCTATGAAATTCCCTTGTAATGCTTACAATACAGCTGCAGGGAGAGGAGAATAATATAGATATAATAGGAGTAGAGAAGCGATGCAGACACTTTCTGTTAGACTGTGTATATGTGTAGGATGCAGCCTGACAAGATAGGTTGACATCATCATGGCATTGCAGCTGTTGCCATATGCTGATGGATGCCTGCTCAGCATGGCTATTCTGGGGTCATCCTCGTTGTACAATGTGATTTGTGGGTGGTAGCTGAGTTTCTAGGGCCACTATGGCAATGTCTGTCATTGTTGTTGTTTCTCTCAATTCTATAAATATAATTTCACTTTCTCCTTTGCTTCTGTGAGTGCTTCTGAGAAATCACGACCAGATTATACCAGTTTCTATGCTGGAGCAGTAATCTCTCAGGGTGTATCCACACTGCAGAATTAAAGCATTAAATTAAAGAGGGTGTAACATGCCCAAGATCACTCAGTGGATTTCCATGGCTGGGCAGGGATTTGAACCCTGGTCTCCAGAGTTGTAGTCTAATATCCTAAACACTACACCAGAATGGCTATCTTCCTATAGGTTAAAACCACCCCAGAGACAGTTCAGACTTTATCTGTTCTAGAATCCACTTGTTGGTCCTTTAGGATGTGCATGGTATCCTCTGCATTCTTCTCCAGCACCACATCTCAAATGAGTTGATTTTCTGTCTGTATTCTTTCTTGACTCTCCAGCTCTCACAATGTGTACACGGTGGTGAGGAATACAATGGTTTGGCTGATCATAACTTCAGTATTAAGTGTTATGTCTTTACACTTTAGAATCTTGTCTTGCTATTGCGTTTATATGCTTTCAAGTCTACCTTGGTTTATGCTGATCCTATCATAGGGTTTTCTTAGTAGATTTATTCAGAAGTGGATTGCCACTGCCTTCCTTTAATATTGAGAGAGTGAGGTTTATCACACGGAGATTTTTAGAGCTTTTGCAGGTCAGTTCCGACGTGACTGCGCTTCCAACGATGCGCATTCATGTCAGAATGTGAATGTGTTATCAGACGCCATTCCTTTCTATGGGAGCTCCTTGCGAGGTCTTCCACAGTGATTCCAAAGTGACCCCTCATTTTGTTAAAACCAAAAAAAAGTGACTTCACAGAATTCGCTTCCAGGCTCACTTCGATTGCACTGCGAATTGGTCTGGTGTGGAAAACCACTCCGAAGTCACCCCCCTTGTCCCCCTGCATCCTGCTCCGTCATTCCCCTCCTCCTCCTTCATGCCATCTCGCCCCCTCTGCCACCCTGCAACCCATCCCATCATTCCCATCATCCCCTGCCTTCTCCTGCATCCCAATCCTGGCCCCAGCAACCCCCAGCGAGCTATCCCATCATCCTCTGCCTTCTCCTGCATCTGGATCCTGGCCCCAGCAACCCCCAGTGAGCTGTCCCATCATCCCCTGCCTTCTCCTGTATCCCGATTCTGGCCCCAGGGACCCCAGCAAGCTATCCCATCATCCCCTGCCTTCTACTGCATCCCGATCCTGGCCCCAGGGACCCCAGCAAGCTATCCCATCATCCCCTGCCTTCTCCTGCATCCTGATCCTGGCCCCGGAGACCCCCAGTGAGGTATCCCATCATCCCCTGCCTTCTCCTGCATCCTGATCCTGGCCCCAGGGACCCCCTGCCATCCATCCCATCATCCCCCGATTGCTCCTGCATCCCCATCTCACCCTCTCTGCCAAACTGCCATCTATCCCATCATCCCCTGACTGCTTTTTCACCCTGATGAAGGATGACAGCTAAGGAGGGGGCAGGGAAGGAGGACAGCATCCAGAGCCCCACTGAGCATGTGCAAGTGTGCCAATTCGAATCATTGAACCCTCCGGTGTGGTAATACAATGTGCACTCACTCGCCTTTGCTTGAATCCACATCACGTGACTTGCTTGGAATAGAACTGACTGTGTTTCCCCCTCAGTTCGGAAGGGCAGTGGAAAGGCAACCAGGTGTGGTAAAACATCACATTTTAACCTTAATTCGCATTGCTAGACAGGAGTGACTCTGGATCTGGTGTGAAAAAACATCATGCTTTGCATTGCTAGAACAGGAGTGACTGCGGATCTGAGCTGCAAACCCCCCACATGTGATAAGGTCCAGAGTGAGTTACCCAAGGTAACTCTGTGGGTTTCCATGGTTGAGTGCGGATTCAATGACTGGTCTCCCATATCCTAAACCAAAATTCAAACCACCACACCATGCTGGCTCATATTAAATTTTATTAACTTGACGGTAAAATGGATGGCCCTAGTGGTCTCTTCCAACTCTACGATTCTATGATTCTATGATTCTATGATTCTAAAACAAATCTTCTAAAACAAATCTGGCTATTGTGTTGATTTTCAAATATTGTTATTTTGAATAGTTACCTTAAAAGATTTCATCATCAAATCATGTTAATCCAAAGGTCAAGTCAAGCCAATTACTAACTAGACTGAAAGCAATTATTATTTATGTGTGGCAAGTGGATTGTTTCTCTGCCTCTCTTTCTGTCTAACCAGATTGTGAACTTGTTTTGCTGTGTACCAAATTAGTTAAGAGAGATATAATTACACATTATTCTTCCTTTCACAATATGTGCCAATACTGCAGGTAGTAAAATAGCTTCCTTGAATCTGTTTCTTTTTGCTCTGTGTGCATTAGCTGTCACCAACTGAGTGCCTTCTAGGTGTGTTGGACTACAGTTCCTAAAATCCTTCAGGCAGATTCTGGGAGATGTAGTCCAGTATCTGGAAGGCACTTAGCTAGGGAAGGTTAGTACACCTGAGTGTGAAGAGACAGGGGCAAGCAAGATGAAAAACATAGAGCTGTGTAAGGTCTATTTTCTGGAATAAGTCACATGACCTAGATACAAGTAATTACGAAGCACCTCACACACCCCTCTAGACTCTTTGCATTTTCTCTTGTAATGGAGACAAAAGGAGTTCCGTCACAAAGTAATCAGAGATCACACCCTTTACCTCACTTCATGATGTATTCCCATTTGCCCTTCCTGACCAACCATCCAGGGGTTGTATCAAATCTAATCAATGCATTGACACTCTGGTGCCAAAACTATTGAGGCTTACAGACCCTTTTTGTCAATTCCATGGAAAAATCATCAAAGCTTTTGTTACACCATTTGGTAACATCAAGCTCCTCTCAGTGGTATAAAATGGGATATAAATATCTGCCCCACTCCTACTGCTTTATCACACTAGTAGGCAAACAGGATTTAAATGAGAGTTATACTAGAGAAAACCAGGAAATGTTGTGTGATAACCTTCAGGCATTTCCTGGTTTTCTCTAGTTTAACTCTCATTTAAATCCTGTTTGCCTGCTAGTGTGATAAAGCAGTTAGTCACTTTGTTCACAGACCAGGGCTTGGTTCACAAACCAAGGCTCTGTTCCACCTTCTTTGTGTTACCCACAGATGCTGTTTGAGCCACCCTCCATTTTCCATGAACCTCTCTTCAGGATTGGAAATTGTTGCCCTCTTTAACTTCCGATTCCTCTCTATCCGGCCTTCCACACTTTTCTTTCTGATAGCCTAATATGGTTCTTAAGGTTGCATTGTTTTTGTATGTTTCCATATACCCTTGCACATTTCTAAATAAAACACTTCTGTTCACTGAAACTAGAGTCATCTCTGCAGTTAGTACTGGTGTATATAGCTGAAAAGATCCCCAAAGTTTTCCTCCTCCTCCAGGCCTCTTTTTGAGCTATAATTTCCCCAAAATTCCAAAGAGATGCTGACACTGCTGTTGGGGACACCAACGTTCCCTCACCCACCTTTTAGGGCAACTCCCTGGAGCCACCCATGTAATTTTTCTCTGGGTAGATTCATTGGGTAGATTGTCTACCTAATCACACCACCTGACTGTCCCTGTGGAGTTTTCTGAGTCCACTGCATCTGCTCCCCATCATGCTGCTGCAATCACTGACTCCATCTCCACTGCCCTCACCACCACAATTGCCCCTGTCACTGTCCCTGTTGCCACCTTTAAACCTTAGGGCCAGTTCCCAACCTGAATGGTTCCCCTCCTCCTCCCTCTGCTGGCTTCCCCCTTGTTCCTCAAGGCAAACAAGGCACCTAGCATGTGATCTGGGCACCTCATCTAGCATCTGAGAATTGGCAATGGGGATGGCGTTGCCAAGAAAGAGAGGGAAATGTTTTAAGGTGACACAGGGGTTAATAGGAGTGGGGGCAGCAGTGGCGGAGGTGTAAACGCCAGGGGAAATGCTGGATTTTTAAAAAAAGAACAATAAGAGAATATACCCCAAATCTGGGGCAGAAGGATCTTGCATCATGTGGCCTTATTACTCCAGATTTGTGGGGACAGTAGGTTGTTAGTGAATTTTTGGACACCGTAGACAAGGCTATACTAGTGACCAGCCACCACTAAGATGGCCTGTTAGGGATTTTGCAGGGCAATATTGTTTGTATTATGGTCAGCATAGTCAGTTTGCATTTTCTTAAGAGGCAACCTTGAACTTTTCTTATCAAATCTTCTTATCAAATTGTGCTGTAGCTTTTCAAAATTGTAGCTGGTTATTGTTACTTTTCTGATGAACTACAACTCCTCGATTTGATTTGGTATATATAAATCCCACCTTTTTCCCATCATGGGAGAACCCTGAATAACTATTGTTTGTTCATTTTTATCTTCCTCAGAGGTTTGAATGCAATGCTAATTCATCGTAGATTTGAGAGGGACTCCAGGGCCATCTAGTTTAATTCTCTGCTTTTCAGGAATACACATCAAAAACATCCCTCAGTGATGGCCATCCAATCTGTCAAAGATTTCTAAAAGAACAAAAGTTCTTCACCCTCTGTGTGGTGCAGCTTTAAATTCACACAAACACACACCTGACTTTCTGTTTCAGTAATGTTTTCCCCTTTGAAAAGGCCAAGGTAACATTCTTAATAAAACTGTATAACTAGACCTTATGTAAGTGTACCGGGCAATCCGAATTTTATACAGTGCATTTTGTTCATGTCATTCATTCCTCTAAGCCCACAGCTAAGATCATTAAATGAAATTCACAAACCACCAAGGACTGTAATCTGGACTGACAGCATACAGGTGAACTACCATATATACTCATGCATAAATTGACCTCATGTAAAAGTTGAGGGCAGTTTTGGAGCTAAAATTAAGGATAAGCTGTAGATAAGTTGAGGGTAAAAGTTAGGAGCTTGAAACAAAGGATGTAAAAGACGAAGCAAAGGAAAATGATGGCAAAGAACTTACAAAAATTTCAGCAGTCATACATAAGTGTGCTCATCCTAAAGGCTGGATAGATGAGGAGGGAACTGTGTTAAATGGTGGCTGTGTGATGCAGGGCTAAAAAACATTCATATGTCAAAAAGGATGCAAAGGAAAGATTTAAAGTGCAGTATTATTTCTTAACAAAAAAGGAGCCATCCCTATTTCTGAGTATAGTAACAAAAGGTGATAATGTTGTCAGTTCTCAGAGAACCTGAAAGAAGCACCAGCCCCATCTATTCTCTAATCACTCCTTTGAGAGGAAGCGCCAAAGAGCCACCACCACCATTTCCCCACCCAGACATTTAAAAAGGCCTGAAGTGGCAGAGATAATAGAGGTGGTGGTTCTTTTAGGTTCTCCAAGGGGGGACTAAACCCTCACCTTCCATCATAGTAGTCAGAGAAAGGAGATGGGTTCTTTAAAAAAAGTGTTAAGGTATGGTCCTTACATTGATCCATGGATACGTTGACCCAGGTTTTTTGGGACATATTTTAACTAAAAATTCTAGATTTATACATGTGTATATACAGTACATCCAGTTTTTATGAACTTTGCTAGAACTGAATGACTTGTATGTAAAGTTGGAGCTTACATTCCTTTCCATTCTATTTCTATGTTGTCCATATGCAAATATGCTCCACTGTGTTCAAGAAGTGGGTACAGTATGAAAATAGGATTGCAGCCTTAAATCTTATTTACATTGATCTCATAGCTATTTTTATATTAGCAACATCTACTTGAAACTGATTTAATCTATATTTTGGCACAAAAGTTCAGTTTTAATGTGACAGTAAATTTCACATCAATGCTTTAGAGAAAATCACCCTAGATAAAGTCCAGTTTTCAATTACAGTTGTATCAGTTCCCAAGATTAAACAGGGTCCTGAAATCATATCCGCAGTGGAAATGAGTAAGATCGTGGTATTGAATCTACTATCCTTGAATTTTCAAAAAATATTTTTTAAATAATTGCTTCATGGCCTAAAAAAATAAATTGATCTAATTGTGGGCAAAGTTTCTGTTTCAGATAAAAAGAAAGAGTCAGGACAGAACAGGGCATGAAAGGGCTGTTTTTGCAGAAGCAGTTAACAACATGATTTACCTTTCCTTGCCAAGCTGTAGATATTATTGGTTGCAAACACTTTATAACAACAAACAAATTGGAACTGCAATCTTATGGTGCTTACTTGACAGTAACTCCCATCAAAATCAGTGGCCTTACATCCAAGTAAAAGTGTGTAAGCATAGCTTTCAAAAGCAATCTGATACCCAGTCAGCCATCCTGAAATGTATTTGAATATCTGCAGACCTTTTCCCTCATTCAAACACATGTATTTATTTATCACCTTCTGCCAAAGATTTAAGTATAGATTGGTTCCAGGTAGTCTGCTGACCAAGCAACTCAAAGGCCAAGTCTGTTTAGCTTCAGCAGCAGAACTGGATTGGCAAATGTTGGCACATCTTTTTACAGCTTAAAGAATGTATTATAACTCATTTTCTTGCTGTTCCTATGGGGGTGGAGTTAACACTATTGCATTTTGTGGAATTCTTATCAATACATAATTTACAACGGTCTGTATTGCATTAATCACTCAGAAAATTACACACACTGTGGGAAGATCTATGATCAGATCTCTCTTAAAAAAGCTTAAAATCAAACAGTGTCATGCCTCATCCATACATGGGCCACAGAGTCTCCTCCTGTAATGAAGAGTTTGAGGCCAAACGCCCCCTGAGGCTCCCACCTACCACAGGTACCTTCCATACTCCCAGAGAGATTAGCTAGGCCCTTCAGCAAAAGTGGATATAGGGTCATCCTCAGATGAGTACCCATGATTAATGTACATGGTCTATGGAGACAGAGAAGGAGGCTGAGTGTGCTCAAATCCGCGCATGGCAAATCCGCATATAAGGAGGGCTGACTGTACAAGGGAAGAATTTAGACTCCCATCCCCAGACACTACTTTGGTTACCGAGGCCCGAGACAGACAGGCCAAAAGTGTCATCTTGTCGCCGGAACTAGGGTTCCGGAGCATTCGACCACCACACGCTCCAGAACCCTAGTATGTGTGGACCGTGGCCTAATGGTGGCCTCTCATCCACACAGGGGCCGCCATTTTTATGTAAGCAACGTGCAGTGACAGTACCTAAATTCAATCAACTGTCTTATAGAGCTGGGAGATTTCAATATCCATTCTGAGATTGCCTGGTTGGATGCAGCTTTGGACTTCATGTCTGCATGACAACCATGGGTACCAAATTCTATTTTGTACCTCGTCCTACTCAGGCTGCTAGGCTTTGTTTTTTGTAGTGGGTGGGGTGGAAGTGGAGAAACTGTCTATAATTCCATTGTCATGAACAGATGGGTACCAAATTGGTGGGGACAAGACTTGTTGGGATCCAGATGCTCTGCATGCGTGGGGGACCCATTAAAATGCTCCACCTTAAGAGGCATATGGATTTGGATAGATTCCTGGTGGATCTTAAGGAGTTTCCTGCTGCCTTGACAGGCAGTCCTGTCAAAGTCATGGCTGACTTCTGGAATTCAGAAATGGCCAGGCTGGTGAACACAATTTCTCCTGAGCATCCCCTCTCACAGAAAGGAACCAAACTGGCATCCTGGTTTTCCAGAGAGCTGGTGGTGATGAAACAAGTGTGAAGGCAACTTAAATGACATTGGCAGAAAACTCAGATTGGGTCTGATCAAGCACAGGCTAAAGTTTATCTGAGGGTCTACTCTGGGACAATACAGGTATCATAGACAAATTTCTTTTCTCCTTCTATTGTGTCTGCAAGGAGACACCCATTGGAGCTGTTTCAAGTAGTCAGGGGTCTTTACACACAGGCCCCAGAGAGGAAAATCTAGACTAATCAACCCCAGAACTTTGCCTTGGATCCATTCTAATTTGGATGATATAACTGATACAGATCCAGTGGATATAACTTTGGCTCCTCCTTGTCCAATGTCAATCGATACTTTTCCATTTGTACAACCTGAGGGTATGGACAAGATTCTTGGAGAGGTGAGAGCCACTATGTGTAGACTAGATCCTTGTCCTTCCTGGATTATTTAAAAAAAAACTACAGGATGACTGGTTGAGAGGATAAAAGGAAGGTTTATGCCTTGCTAAAACAAGGCAGCTTGTTTCCAGCTTGTTTTAAAGAGGCTGTTATAAAACCATTACTAAAAAATCCTTCTCTGGATCCCATCATTCTGAATTATCAACAGCCAGTCTCTAACATTCCATTTTTAGGCAAGGTTCTGGAGTGTGTGGTGGCTCCCAGCTCTAGGGGTTTTTGAATGAGACTGATTATTTATATCAGTTTCAATCTGATAGCAGGCCTAGTTATAGGAAAGAGATAGCTTTGGTTCCCTAGGTGGATGATCTACATCGGGAGCTAAACAGGGGGAATGTGTCCCTCTTAGTTCTGTTGGATCTCTCAGTGGCTTTCAATGCCATTGACCATGGTGTCCTTCTGTATCACCTCACTGGGATGGAACGTGGGGCACTGTTTTACTGTGGCTTCATTTCTTCCTGGAGGGACAGCCCAGAAGGTGATACAGGGGGACTTCTGCTCAATCCCATGACCATTAATCTATGGGGTCCCTCAGAGTTCAGTTCTGTCCCCCATGCTGTTTAATATCTACATGAAACTGCTGGGAGAGGTCACCTAGAGTTTGAGGTTTAGTGTCATGATGACACACAGCAAAATAATAATAATAATAATAATAATAATAATGCATAAATAATATATAAATAAAATAATAATAAATATAAATTTATTTATTTATACAACTGATAAAATAAAGACAAAATACAAATATAAAGATACAATCAATGAAATACTGACATTATTAATAATATTGCATGACAATCATAGCAAACATGGCAGTCATAATCAAAGGACTGGAACATTTTATTTAATAAGGCTCCTATACAAGTTTGGGTGGTCCATCCAATTTCAAGGAAGCTGTTCCTTCACTAAAACAATGTCTGCTGTCAGTAAGGGAATGGATAAGGGCAAACAATCCAGACAAGATGGAGATGTTCGTGGTCAGTTGAAAGGCAGATAAGGGAATAGGGATTCAGCCTGTGCTGTGTGCTGCTGAAGATGCAGGTCTGCAGTTTGGGTGCGCTCCTGGATTCAATTCTGAGCCTGGAAACTCTAGGAGTGCATTTGCACAGTTGAAGCATGTGCGTCAGCTGTGCCTGTCCCTTGAGATGTCAGATCTTGCCACGGTGATACATGTCTTAGTTACATCCCAGATGGATTATTGTAACACACTCTATGTAGGGCTACTTTTGGAAACTTCAACAAAGAATTGCAGCTAGATTGCTAACTGGGGCTACAGGCGTCCGGCAACTCCCTTGTTGCAGCAACTTCACTGATTGCTGGTCCATTTCTCGGCACAGTTCAAAGTGCTGGTTTTGACCTATAAAGCACTATAAAGTTCAGGTCCAGACTGTTTGAAGGACCATACTTTCCCTTATGAACCAGCTCATGATTTGAGATCTGCTAGGGAGGTCCTTCTCTCTGTCCCACTACCCTCACATGGGACCATCCCAGTGGCTGCCCTCAGGTTCGGGAATTCCCTTCCCAGATATGTTAGACAGGTAGCCCACCCATCCCCCACCTTCTTTTCACAGATAAGTAAAGATTTTTCTTTGTTTAGACAGGAGTTTGATGACTGACTATGTAAGGCCTGTCCCACCAAATAATGTGCTGGATCTTGCTAAATGATGTGTTGGTGTGTACAGGCATTTTCATAATATATATTTTTATCTGGTTTAATTTTTTTATTGTTTAATCCCTTTTTTATCTTGTGGATTGTTAACAATATGTTTTTTAATTTGCTGTAAGCCTCTCTGAGTCCCAAACTGGGAGAAAGGCATAATAGAATTGTTGTTGTTAATTCTCTCTAAGGATTAGAGAGTGTGACTTGCCTAAGTTTACCCAGTGGGTTTCCATGACTGAGTGGTTATTGTACCACTGAGCTGAAGAAAATATGTTCTCAGGCAAACAAGGAAACAGCCCTTAGCCATAGACTGATTAGGGGGGCTTAGGCAAGGTATAGTCTCTCACTGACAGCCCTCCCTAATCTACCTAGCAAGGTTGCTGTAAGGCATGTTGAATAGACACTACATGCTCTAAGCACTCTGAAAGATGAAACATATGCGCTAGTTTATTATTATATAAATGAAGATTCTGATGTATGGTGGAGGCATTACTGGTCTGCTCATCTTTCTGTGTACTGAGTTGAAAAGATGCACCAAAGTGAATGCAACCAGGGAAAACATTTTAGATAAGAGAGGCAATGAAAAATGCAACCAGTCTAAAGAGTCCTTTTTGTGTGTATAATTAGCTCAGATATAAATAATCACAGCAGATGCTAGACAGCAATGATTCCTCCTCAATCATTTATTTTGGCTGACCCTTGAGTTTTCATGAGGAATTTGAACAGCACGTGAGGAGATTGCCCAGCTGAAGTTACATTCCAGAACATTTCTACACTGTCCCAGGAATTCTGAAGGCTAAGAAAGTGCAAGTTTCACCTTTTGTGGAAGTTTCAAGTGGGTCATTTGTCTGTTATCAGTGCCCTTTTTGTTCACACTTTTTGTTGTTTGCTTTTCATCTCAAGAGTCACATTTCATGAATGAAAGGCCTATTGTCTTTGAATATAGGCTGCTTTTAAATCTTTCTCCATTCTCTCTGTGTCAGGATTACACCTCTGTAACTATTCAAGGTCAATCGGTCATTTAAGATTATATTGCTCTATGAATAACAGAACAGTAATATAAAGACATTATATAAAAGAGAGATTTTATTTAGTATTATGTGCTCTGTTCGTAAAGAAATGGATAAGTGCTAGCTTTGGCTCCTATGTATAGGGCATTATGAAAACATCCAGCACTTCAAGTAAATGACATTTCTGTCTTGAATTCTAATGCTCACCTTAATATAAGTTCAATATAATGTAATGCAATATCCAGTTTCTCATTTAGGCCATCTGTGGTTTACAATTCATAATGAATTGTGGTGGGCATGGGAGGGAGAGCTTTACTCTCCAAAGACATAGCTCCCCATGGCAGAACTTTTAGGGAAGTGTTTCCAAATGTCCATGTTAGTAAGAATTGGTATGAATCAGATAATTTGTGAATAAGTTAATAAATTACCACACAAATGGCTGGCTTTATAGAACTGTAAAAAGTCACCTCTTGCCCTTGCAGAATGCTAGCTCAATAAATTTTAAAACCAAAGAGGGAGCCAGAATCCAGTCTACAGTGACTGCTTAGGGCTTGTCATCCTGAAAGTGCACAGATAAGCACTCTGTCTCAGTTCAGGTTCCTTCCAGAGCAATGTGAGACAAAGGCAATGTGACTTCCAAAGCAATCCGAAAAAAAGTGGAGGGCGTGTCTTGAAGCAGGGTTATTTTGAGTCACAAGACACCCTCCATTCCACCTAGAAAAGCTGGCCATACAGGAAATTGGATATAATTCCCAAAATTACGATTTTAGATTATAGCACCGCTGATCCTCCAACCATCATGATTCTGAGAGCTGTAAGCCAACCCCCCCCCCCCACACACACACACACACAAAACTCTGGAATACAGTATTTGCCAGTATATCAAAAGGAAGCAGGCTAGTTCAGTGGAGACAGGACAAACACACACAGTTCTGTTCTCCATGGCCTCAGGGCCACTTCTTTCCACCTAGCAACTTCTAGCTCATGCTGATAGGAAGGCCAGCCCTGCAGCATGGGATACACAGGATCTGGACTAAATTCTTTCTCCCTATGTCTCTCTGGTGTTTCAAAAAGGTTCCTTGACTCCCCATGCCCCAGGCATTTCCCCAAAACTTTACAGGAAGAATGGGCAATTTGTGGCTCTCCTGATGTTGTTGGACAGCAGCTCCTAATGCTTTGAGACTGGGTATGATGGATAGGTTCATGGGAGTTACAGTCAAACAACATCTGAAGGGCCAGAAGTTTCCCAGCCCTGCTATGCAGGTTTCTATTTTCATATGCGTCAATCCCTAAAAATACACCTTTTCCCTACTGCCAGACTGAAATATAGTGTGGGGTTTTTTTTTTGTTTCACATACCTGCACAATACTTGCTGATTTCCTTAGTGCCTGTAATTATATATTTAGCCATAGTAGGCAGATTGGGTACATGAAGTGCTTTATATTATGTATTGACTCTCAGATGAATTGCATTGACAGTTTATGAGAGAGGCTCAAATAGGGGAATGTAGCTGTCTCTTCATTTGTCAGTTTTGGAATACAAGCTTTTACTTTACTATAAGTGCTAAGCTTCTGTAGGAAATCACAAGTGTTGATTAGCACTTTTTCACAGAGCACTTTCCAGCTCCCTAGATTGGAAAAAAAACTAGTTTGCTCTGATGCAACTGTGCTTGAGATAAGGACTGTACCCTTCAAATATCACGGAGAGTTTGGTTCATTATTATGTAGGTTATTGTTGTTTTGTGTGCCCTCAAGTCATTTCTGACTTCCAGTGAGCCTAAGGTGACCATATCATGGGGTTTTCTTGCAAGTTTTGTTCACAGGAGGTTTGCCATTGCCTTCCCTTGAAGCGGAGAGCATGTGATTTGCCCAAGGTCACCGAGTGATTGAACCCTGGTCTCCAGAGTCCAACATGATCCTTCCATCTGAACTTCTGGCCTTAAAATATCAGGGTCTGAGACAGTCCTGAACTGGCAATCCTAGAGCAAGGGGAAATGGCTCAGAAAAAAGGAAGGGAGAAATATTGTTGAGCTTTCTGTTGTTATACTGAGCTCCTGTACCTAATTTCAACTGCCATGTAGGGGAAGAGAGTGGAAAAGGATGGAAAAGAAAAACCAAATATTTTCTTTAGCTGGATTAACCCTTTCATTCCCATACAATTGATTGATTGATTGACTGACTGACTGACTGACTGACTGACTGACTGACTGACTGACTGACTGATGGCTGTATTTCTAACTTATGTTTCCTCCAATGGGTTCAGAGTTGCACACCTCTCTTCTTCCTCCACTTTAACTTCACAATAACCCTGCGAGGTACATCAGGACAAAGGAAAATAATTGGTACAAAGTCACACCATGAGTTTCATGGCTCTGTCAGGGCTTCAACCTGTTATCTCCCAGAGTGAAGTTAAACGTTAAGAGGAATGCATGTTTCCTGAGATCAACCTGTTTCCCATCTCACACTGGGATTTTCTCAGAGATACATGTTTTAGCAGTCAGGTGTGTGAAGTAATCCTCTGTTTATCTTCTGCCCAATCACAAAAGAAAGCCACAAAGCAAAATATTAAATGCAAGGTACACAAGTGAGGAAAAACATACTAAATATATTGACTTGATTTTGGTTTGACTCTTGTATCCTAAAGCCTATGGCCATAGTGGCTTGAATATTCTAGGAGATGTAGTACAAAAAGTAATTTTCCCAAACTCTTCCTTGGGATTAACGCAAGGTTGTGACCTTGAAAGCCCTAAATCCATGAAACCTAGTTAACTCGAGCAATGTCTAGTTCTGTATATTCCTTCCCATCCCCATAAATTTTTAGTCAATTGTTTGTTTGTTTAAAATTATTTTTTGTTACAGTTGTTGGTTTGCTGCTTTGCTGTGATTCTATTTTGTTGATTTTATTTTCATGGGCTGGAATCTCAATTAGAACAGTGAATCCATTTTTAAACAATGAGTCAAAACATAGGTAAATCTCATTGTTTCAATGGTTCTACTTCAGTCTGGACTAACAATAATATTTACTATGCAAAAGGAACTTGTAGCAACTGGGAATTGTAGTTTACTGTAGCACCAAAGAAGGCTAAATTTCTCCACAAAATTATAGTCCCCAGAATTCCCTAGCTCTGACCCAGGGCAGTTAAAGTGGTCTCAAATGGATTCTTCCGGCAGTGTGTTTTGAATCTAAATGAGTGATAGATGTTAGTAGCATAAGCTTTCCTAGACTTGAAATGACTTCCTCAGATGTGTGGAGAAATAGGTTCAAGTCCAAGAAAGCTCATGCTACCAACTTCTCTGTATTAGTTAGTCTCAAAGGTGCTACAAATCCCTTTGCATACTGATTTTCCAGGCTAACATGGCTATGTCTTAGAATAACATTTCGGTTATGGTGTTACTAGCATTTGTTTACTTGTTCTCTAAAATGAAAACCAGATATGTATTTTGCCATAAAATTAATATGTCTGTTCTCATCCTTCTTGATCTGTCTGCAGCCTTTGACACTGTTGATCACTCTCTTCTAGTTAATATACTTTCTGACCTTGGGTTCTCAGACTCTGTTCTCGACTGGTTTAGATCTTATTTGTCTGGCAAATCTTTTGCAGTGGTTGCAGGTGGTCAGACTTCATCTCCTGTTCCCTTATCTGTTGGAGTTCCCCAGGGCTCTGTTCTGGGTCCCCTTCTGTTTTATCTCTACACACTGTCCTTAGGTAAACTCATTAGCTCTTTTGGTTTTTCCTACCATCTGTATGCCAATGACACCCAGTTGTATCACCCAGTTGTATCTAAAAACCTTCCTCTTCAAACAGGCTTTCCCCCAGACAATGTAACATCTGCTCTCCCCCCGATGTATTGATGCACCTGCATTTTTGCTAGCTATTGTTATGGTTTTAATCGGTAGGTTTTTTAGCTGTTTTTAATCTGTTTGATTGTACCGCTCGAGTCTTTTACATGTGTATGCTGTTTGGGAAGTTTTGTGCACTGCCGTGCTGCTGTAACCCGCTTTGATCTGGAAAGGAAAAGCGGGATACAAATAAACAGTATTATTATTATCTTTCCACCCCCAACCTTTCTCCAAGGCTTGAACAGCAAGTTTCATCTTGCCTCACAGCTGTCTCGCAGTGGATGCGCCATTGGTGTTTGAAGCTCAACATGTCCAAGACGGAGCTTCTTGTCTTTCCTCCTAAGCCCATCCTTCAACACTCCTTTTTTGTCTCTGTGGACAACATTTGTATTCAACCAGTCCAGCAAGCCCGCAGTCTTGGTTTCATCTTTGATTCTTCTATGTCATGTATCCCTCAGATCCAGGCCACAGCCAAGGCTTGTAGATTCTTTTTGTACAACATTGCTAAAATCCGACCATATCTCTCCGCCTCTACTGCCAAGATCCTGGTCCATGCCCTAGTGATCTCACGACTTGATTACTGTAACATCCTCCTGGCTGGGCTTCCTCTTTCTCACCTCCATCCTTTAATCTCTGTCCAGCATTCAGCTGCACACATTATCACATCTGCCCACCGCTCTGACCACATCTCTCCTGTGTTGGCATCCCTTCCCTGGCTCCCCCTCCCTTTCCGTATTCAGTACAAGCTCCTGCTGTCGACGTTTAAAGCCCTCCATGAGCTGGCCCCTCCTTACTTATCAGACCTTCTTTCTCTTCACCTTCCCACCAGGGCCCTCCGTTCTGGTAGTCAAGGTCTGCTGTTCCAGCCCAGGATTTCCTCTGCCCCATCTTGGATTCGCCCCTTTTCACTTGCTGCCCCTCACTTCTGGAACCTTCTTCCCCTGCGAGCAAGAGCCATCACTTCTTTAACCAGCTTCAAAACAGAGTTGAAGACCATCCTGTTCAGAGAAGCATTCCCAGGCATTGCATAATTGTCACTTGCTATTTGATATTCTTTTGGTGCCTGTTTTATCAAACCATTTCCTGTATTGTTATGTACTTTATATGTATTAGCCTACTAGCCCCACCACCTTTCCCTTCTCCTTTTATGTCATGTCTTTTTAGATTGTAAGCCTGAGGGCAGGGAACCGTCTAATTAAAAAGACTGTATGTACAGGATAATAATAATAATAATAATAATAATAAGTCTTAGATTCTGTAAAGGCCATGGTCACAACCCACACAGAGATGGACTGGCCATTGACTGCACCAGGTTGCTCTTGTCCTTCCTACCTGCTGGTTTCTTATGTAATGAAGGAGGTATATACTGGTAGGATCTTTGGCCATTGTAGAGTTAATGGTGAGCTGCTGAGATGGAAATGACTTTCAGCTGTATGCATTATCTTACTCAGCTGCTGAGCCTTTATAAGGCTAGCTTTTGGCCTCTCCCTCTTTCTTAGCCTTTTTGCTTTAGCATTACATTTTGTTTTACCCTGCTCTAATGTAGTTTATATTGTTTGGTATATTTGGTATTTGTATTATTTCGTAGCTATTGCTGCTCTTTCTCCTTTTGTATCTTTTGTAAGTATTGGTTTTAGTTACTTATATGCATTGTTACTTTTCAGCCAAAAAAGATGAAGATAATTTATATTACCTTTTGCTTTTTTTTTTTTTTTTTTTTTTGGGAGGGGGGGGTCTTTTCAGTCTTATTGAAAATTATGGAGCCAATTTAATACCGTTTTTACAAGTCTAGCACTTCACCTTATCTTTACTGGCTATCCTCACAATACTTAGGTTGCTTGAATCAAAAAATGAATGTAGAGCCAGTGTGAGTCAGGCTATCATTTGTGACATCAGCAGATTCAGTTTAGACTGGAGAAAATGTCCCACAGGTTTCACTCAGGCTGCGAAATCATGTTAAAGAGTCTGCACATCAGGCTGTGTGCTCTCTTTCTGAATGGACTGCGGATCTCCTCAAATGTAAAAAAAAGTCACTGGGTGGCAAATAATTTCATTCACTGCACTGACAAGCTAGTTACCAGTCCCCTGTATGCCTTTATGGAGGGAAAAAGTGGTAACACATAGCACTGGCAGCTTTCCTTGCTCTGGAATAGAGGGTGCTCAAAATAACAAATCATATATTTTGTTAGCACTCAGCACTTACACTATTGTCAGCTGAGGAAGATAGAGAGCAGCCCCGAACTGATGTTGGCTGGAGAAAAAAAACAAACCTCTTGTTCTTAAATTCCTTTCAGATTCCTGGATGAATGCCACTCTGTCCCCATGTGCAAATATAAATTAATCTCAAGAATACATATCACTCCATCTTAGAGAGGATGGCTCTTTGTCCTTAATACTCAACTAAAATTAATCTGAGGCAAAGAGTTTTCTTATCAACTGAAAAAAGCACATTTGGGCAGTCCTGTTTCCCTTCATCTGGTTAGGTCTTTGGATCTATGAGTAGGGTTGCAAACTATTCTTTATTTCAGGGAATAATTCCTTACTTTGGAACACGGTCAGCTCTATGTAGCCACAGATTTTTTTTATCCACGGATTCAACCATCCACACCTTGAAAATACTCAAAATAATATAAATTTCCAAAGGCAAACCTTGATTTTGCCATTTTATATAAGGGATGACATTTCATTGTGGCTCCATAGCACCTTTTCTCTATATTGTGACTTATTTGTCCATATGTAGCTGAGATCCTGCATCATGCTGCCAGACCATTAAGTTCGGCTGGGTGTAGTTAGGTCTCCTCTTTCCTCGCCATGCTTCAAGTACCTATTTTCTGGCTGGCCAATCTCCATATGTACATTTAGAGGCTTGAGAAAAATAGGGGGAAATAAGATGATGCCATCATCCTGGACTTTTAAATGGATGCATGGTTCAATGCTTTTTTAAAAAAAAAACTTTGCTCTCCATATTGTGTTAGATGCTCTAATTTACGGTGTATTGTAAACCACTTTGAGTCACAATTGATGGGGAAAGCAGGATGCAAATCAAATAAATACATAGTCTTCATATATATTTCAAATGCATTTTTAAATTCACTTTAAAAAGTTTTAAGACAATTAAAGATGCAGATAAAAGTATACCAATATGTCCCAGGATTATCACAGGGAGCGGACAGATATTTGCACATCTTACCTTCCTAAGTACTGATGCTTCTAGGCTCAGTGGGTCTGCAGGTGCTGCATGTATATTTCAATAATACAGACACTTTTGTACAGAAAGGAACCGTGGGATGCATCCCTTCTCCTTATAGTTCTAAGTATACTGTTCAAAGCTTGAGAACGTCACTATGCTTCCACTTGTTTCGTTTGATACCATTTGTGTTTTTAAAATGGAAAAAGTTACAGATACATTTGATGTTTCACATATTTGTGCTCTGCACCTGTCATTGTTTCTGTTTGCTTCTCAAGACAAGGAAAAACAAAGTGGTCACAGATTACATGTTATTTGTTTTTTAAATCCAGAAGGAAGGAAATACTAGCAGGGAGTTACAAAGACTCACTGTTAAGGCTTTAGAATGGCAATATAATCAGAGATGTAACTCAGTCTCACTGTGACCTTATAGTACCTCTCAAAGATAGCTTTCCTTTGACTCTAGTGGCTGCATCAGGTTCCTATCAGCTATGATTTGTTATAGCTAATAAGGAAGAGTTGGAAAGTACACATCCTACAAATCTTGAGTCAGATATGTACAGGTATACCTTAGTTTAGAAAGTAGGTATGAACCTGAGCATTACTCCTTCAACAGAAAATTTGGTATCCAAATTGAGTTTTAAGTGGGTTCTTATTTGAGTATCTTCTTATTTAATTAAATCTTCCAGTTACCTTTAAAAAGGAGCGGTGACACCACTATGCAGCACTCCTCAAAGTCCGCTCTCCTATCGCGGCTTGCAAAACGCCCTTGCAAGTTCTGATCCCCACTGCTTTCTCTTTCCCGGTGTCTCCGGAATCACCGGTCTACTGCAATCTGAGCGTTTTCAGAGGGTCGTCTGCTTCGCAAAAGAGGGCCCCAAGCCTCCCCTTTATCAGGGGGATACCAACACTCTCCCAGATGGATTCAACAAAGGAGAACAAGCCACATAGGGTAACTGCAGCCCAAGAGGGCTCTTAGACTGCGGCCATTTCAAATGCTGATCCGCCGGAAGTCAAGAATAAAAAAAACTATTAGAACTAGAAGGAGAGGGACTTAAATTCAGCTTGCATGCATTTTTGTTATATGATAAAAAAAAAAAGCAAACCGTGCCATTCATGATCATTGCATTAGAAATTCATTACTTAATACTTGGAAAAGATATAAAAATAGGATCATTGTTAGTATTACAAAATGGGCCTCACCGCTAGAAGCTCTTTATAGGAAAGAGATGTATAGGGAAGGCAACTGGATAAAATATGAAGATCTATTAAGAATTAAAAATAATAAATTTGAGTTAAAAACACAGGAAGAATTAACACAAGGACATATTAAACTAAACTGGTTTGAATATTGGCAAATTTGGGAGAGATCACGCATTGGTTTTCAGGAATGGGGAATAATAGATAAAAAATCAGAATTAGAAGAAATGTTATATACAAAAGAATGTAAAAAAGGGCTGATGGGGAAATATATAAAATATTATCAACTTGGGAAATGGAACAAGAGGTTGTTAAAGATGTAATGATCAAATGGGCTAGAGATATAGGACACCCAATTAATATGGATCAGTAGGAAAGAGCATGGGAAAGAAATTTAAAATTTACAGCTGCACAAAACTTAAAAGAGAACTGGCTTAAAATATATTTGAGATGGTACATAACACCAATGAAATTGGCAAAAATATATAAAGACACAAATAACTCCTGCTGGAAATGTGGGTTAGCCCCAGGATCATATATTCACTGCTGGTGGTCATGCGAAGTTACGAAAAAATTCTGGAGAACTATAGTGAAGGAGATAAATATAATTCCAGAAATTAATTTACAAAAAACACCTGAAAATGTCTTACTTAATATGTTTGATGATAATATAGAGAAAAAAATGTGGTAAAGTTCTGAGAGATATGCTTGTAGCTGCCAAGATTTTTTACGCAAAAAAATGGAAAACAAAAGATGTACCTTCGCTTGAAGAATGGGTTAACTATTTGTATGATTTATTACAGATGAATAAACTTACTACTATGATGACAAATAACTCTGGAGAGACAATATCAGAAGACTGGGATAGAGTTTTAGATTTTCTTAAGAAGAAATAGGGAGATTTGTTGATAATATGTTGATGTTGTTAATATTGATACTTTTTTTTTTTACAACTTGAGTAAATGATAAAGCAAAGATATTGGAAATAAGAAGGCAAAATTGAAAAATAGAGACCAGATCGCTTGGATTGAAATTGCTGTATGATGAGGGTTTAGGGAGAAATTAATGATTATCCCTATGAAAGAGATTTTACATTCTTTTGGCGGGGTACAGACCGCCGCTTTGCGGCGCTCTGCCGCCGCCGCCAGTAGGTCCGCGGGGGAGCCGGAGCCTTCAGACGGCCCGACTCCCGCGCGGACCGAAAAAAGAAGCTCCAAAATGGAGCTTCTTTTCGCGTCGCGTTTGCGACGTAGCGAGGCGCCAGGGGCGCGCTCGCTACGTCAGCAGCGGCGCGACACGTCTGGACGCTAAGCGTCCGATACGCAAAGATGGCGGCGCCCATGTAGAAAGGGCGCCGCCATCTTGTACGCATTGACTACGTATTAGGGTTAGGGGGGTGCGGAAGCACCGCCCCTTCCTAACCCTAATACGTATTCAATACGTATTTTTTGGCGGTTTGTAACCCGCCTTTATAAAATTACTCTGTTCTTATCTTTAAGGGATTTTTGGAAAAATATTTAAGGTATAGATTGAATAGCGAAGGAAATGGGATAATAAGATAATGAAAGCACTTGGCAATATAGAATAAAGGTGGTGGAAGTCTTTATTTCTGTATTATTTTTGTATTAGGTTTGTATGTATGTTATTAAGAAGCAAGAAATTTATTAATCTGGATTGGGAACTGGAATAATACAAGAAGACTAGAATAGAATAGAAGAGATTGGACTTAAACATAGCAATTTATTTGTATAATATGTATACTGTGATGTGTGTAAATAAACATGCATACTGAAAAACTTGGAAGACCAAAGAAAAGTCCAGATTTGAACCAACACGTTTTCCAGTCTTAATAGTATATATAATGTTTTTTGTATGTTTTTCATTTTATGCTATATTGTTATGTTATGATGTTTTAAATTAATAAAAATTATTCTAAAAATAAAATTTGATATCAAAGGCAGAAATGATGAAAGGAATAAGGATACGTACCTACACCACTAATAAGAAGAATAATTTAACATGTTTCAGCAAATATTTTATCCAAAACTAACAATATACACATACTCAAAACTACAGTCAAGTAAGCCTTGCATAAGTAAACAAAAACATTGTAAGCCTTCCTGAGACCACTTGAAAGTTGCTTCCAAATTACATCCAGGATCTTTTTTTTTTCTTTCTTTCACTACTCTCCACTTTTCTTAGTATTCAGAGATGCCTGTATTTTAGCTTGCAGCAATAGACATTGCAGCTGTAGTTTTAAACAAAGCTTTGGGAGTAGTTTGCCAAGGGGATCAGTTTTACATGGTACAAGTGTCTGCATAGTGGTTTTGTGGCAAAGACATTATACAGTATGGTGGAGTAATATGCCTGAGTATAGGACTTACAGTTGGACAGAAGTGAATTCATATCTCTATTCAGAATAGAAAAGTCATTGTGTGTCAGCATAACCTACCTCACATGATTGTTATCAAGAGAATAATAGTTCAATCTTAGGCAGGAGTGAGGAAGTGTGACCTTAAACCTTTTCACCCCCAAGGTGACCCCCTCCCCAACAACCTTTTCAGGATATGGGACCAATTTGGCCACAATATTTGCCCTCAAATTGTTTTAGGCCTAAAAGAGGCCTTTTTTTTCTAACAAAGCAACTCAGAAGTTGACCTCTGTGAGATGCCCCTTTCCAAAAAAATGCCTCTTCTAAGCCCAAGATGGCACAAGGGAAGGAATGGCAAAACTGACCCTCCATCACCTAGAAGATGTTTGGAGACATTTGGGGTCAAAATGATGCTGTTGTTTTTTGTATTGGTGGCTGTGGCTGCTCAAAGTCCCCTAGGGAGGGGAACAGCATACAACTGATACTGGTATAAAGGAAGGGAGGAATGACTAGTTCACATCCTCGTGTGTCTCAGAGAAGGGTCAATTATTAACAGTATGTCAAGATTAACCATAATAGAATGAACCTAGACATACTTACATTAAAAGTGAGTACCTTAAAATCACTTTTATTTCCATTGGTCTTCTCTAAGAATAAGAAAATCTGGACCCCAATGCATTAAAAAAAAAGGAAAGGAAAGAAAATAATTGTTTAGTTTCCAAGACATAAGTTGCAAATGTTTAGACTCCCAAGAATCCAGAGCAAATGGCAAGTGATGGAGATTTCAGCTTCATTCCAGTTGCTCAGAAAATGTTTCTGTGAATCAGTCCTTTGTTCAGATTTTATCCCTAATTGGTTTTTAGCCATCACTTTAGAACTTGTTTGTGATCATCCCCTTTCTTTTCACAAGGAATGACATTCTTCTCCATACTTATTAGAGCTGAAATGACAGTTATGGAAAACAGCATGGCAGCAATATGGTGTCTCCTTCTTTGGCATTCTTTTTAATTATTCAGCTCAGAAGATACAAATAGTTCCTAGACCACTGTAGAGGGAAATTTACATATGAATCCTAATGCCTAAATACTACTCTATTTGAGCCCACTAGACCAGCATCTATGTTTGTGCCAGTCATTTTTCCAGTTATGTAATACATGAGCTCTCAAATTCTATTTCATATCACACTGGCTGCAACCATCTTGGAATACGGGGTCTGTTTTCTTTTCAGAGATTAAGTTTTTCAGAGCTTTGGCATCTTTTAATGATATCTATTGTCCTTGGTGATATAAGTAGGGAGTCTAATGTTCATTCTATCACAGGGTTACATCTGACAGAGATGCAAGTACTTCTTGGGCCTGGTGTTATAATATAAAGCTTTAAATTGACTCTTAAAGAGAGCCAATATTTCACACAGTTGGAGATTGTGGTTTAGACTGAAAGATCCTATTGTGCTAATGAAAGTTACTTATGCCTACCCTGCCCAAACTGTTCTGATCTTCTGAAGTCAGCTTTGAAGCTATAGGATCTACATATGTGGGGTATGGCGGGGGGGGTATGTGTGCAGGGAATCAGTGAGCCTTCCGCTTATACAGGTGGATTTTTGGATTTAATCCCATTTTCCTTGTTTCATTCCAGGAAGAGTTTCGGGTATTAATATTACCAGAAAAGGCTGCATGTACTATGTGTACTTTTGGCCCTCCACAAGTTTCTACATTCACAAATTTAACCATCTATGGCTTAAAAATTGTTTTAAAAAATTACAAAAAAAGCAAACCTTGATTTTGCCACTTTATATCATAGAATTAGAAGAGACTTCATAGGTCATCCAGTCCAAACCCCTGCCATGCAAGAACACAGAATCAAAGCACTCCCAACAGATGGCAATCCAGCCTCTGTTTAAAAACCTCCAAAGAAGATGACTTCACCACACGCTAAGACAGTGTGTCCTGGCATCGCACAGCTCCAACTACCAGGAGGTTCTTCCTAATGTTGAGGTAGAATCTCTTTTCCTGTAGCTTGCATCCATTGCTCTGGGTCCTATTATTTGGTGCAGCAGAGAACAAACTTGCTCCATCCTCAATATGACACCCCTTCAAATACTTAAACAGGGCTATCATATCACCACTTAACCATCTCTTCTCCAGGCTAAACATTCCCAGCTCCCTAAGACGGGTTACACACTGCCAAGAAGTATACACATGGGCGCCACCATTTTGACGTCGCGGACGCTTAGTGTCTGCACGTCGCGGCATGGAAAAGACACCATGAGTGCGTCATTGGTGCCTTGCGGCATCATTACCGCACCGCAAAAAGAACCCACTTTTTGTGGGTTCTTTTTGCTGCACCGGGGAACCTCGCAGTTTGTCCGCTGTGGTTCCCTGGCACAACAAACACGGGCGCCGGCAGAGCACCCTTTTTGGGCACTCTGTAAAGCACCAAAGTCTCTCCTCACAAGGCATAGTTTCCAGACCCTTCACCTTTTTGGTCACCCTCCTCTGGACACTCTCCAGCTTCTGAACATCCTTTTTTAATTGTGGTGCCCAGAACTGGGCACAGTATTCCAAGTGAGGCCTGACCAGAGCAGAATAGAATGGCACTATTACTTCCTTCAGTCTAGACACTATACTTCTACTGATGTAGCCTAGAAACACATTGGCCTTTTAGATGCCGAATAACACAGTTGATTCATGTTCAATTTGTAGTCTACTAGGACTTGTAGATCCCGTTCACATGTACTGTTGTTAGGCAAGGTGTCCACCATACTGTATCTGTGCATTTCATTTTTTTTCTCCTAAGTGTAGTACCTTACATTTCTTCCTGTTGAAATCCAGTTTAGTTTTGTCCCAGCTTTTTAATCTATTAAGGTCATTTTATTAGCTACCCTTCCTAAATTGTTGTCATCTGTAACTTTCATAAGCATGCCCTCCATTCCTTTATCTAAGTCTTTAATAAAGATGTTGAATATCACTGAGCCCAAAATAGAACCCTGTGGCATCCCACTAGTCACTTCTCTGCAGGATGAAGAAGAGCCATTGCTGAACACACTTTGGGTTTTGCAGGTCAACCAATTATAAAGCCACCTAGCAGTAGCATTGTCTAGTATTTTACGAGCTTGTATAGATTTACTATATAGTTTTACTATATAAGCTACACACACACACACATACTTTACTAAATAAGCATTTTTTAGCTTTACTATAGCTTATATAGTTTTACTATACAGTGCGCCCACATCATACGCAGCTTACATCTTACACTGAAAGCCCCGCAACGGGACTAAGAATGGTGAGCACCACGCCGTGCATTGTGCACGAGCCCCATTATAGCCAATGAGACTTGAGCATATGCGCTTTTTGCTTTACGTGGGGGGGGGGGGTGTCTGGAACAGATCCCCTGCATCAGGCAAGGGTGCACTGTATATGGCACACCATTTTATTATACCATTATATATAATGGGTCCTGAGCATCTGTGGACTTTGGTATCCACAGCAGGTCCTGGAACCAAACTCCAGCAGCTACCAAAGAGTCCATTGTATTTGCTATATTTAATTGATCTCCCTTTCTGCATGCTTTGATAAAAGCATATTTGGTTTCTTAAGCCCACAGAGTTTCAAGTATTTGTCAATGGCCAGTAATCTGTATAATCTCCAAATTAATCTGAAGAAGTAGACTTAAATCTATGAAAGCTCATGCTGTCAACTTCTTTCTTTAGTTAGTCTCAAAGGTCCTGCAAGATTTCTCTATATACTGTATAATCTCTGTTGGTAAAGAAATTTACACCATCATACCTATGACTTTACACTGAATGTCTGGGAAGACAATAGCAGTTCCTTATTCCATGACAACAGCCCAATGGTGTCTAAGAGATTCCATCTCCCAGCCATTACTTCACAGAGAAAGAACAATCTAACACCTTCAAACTGGGTTTGCATGGAAGAAGGTGTCCCTTCTTCTTTACAAGAATATACAAACTGGTATAACAAGAGGTCCTGCCAGCATCCATATATATATTACAATCAACTGATCAAACATCAACAAACACCAATCACATACAATAGTTAATGATTAAAATTTCACTTTTAAAATTATATTAAAAAGACAGAGGAAAAAGTAAAATAAGATAATTATAAATGCATGAAATCATTATAAAATTTTAACAGACCAATAAGTATTTTGAAATTTTAAGATACTATCTTACGTCTGCAAACCATTGCTGCTGCGCAAATGCTAGCCACCCTTATTGTTATTGTTGGGCATTGGTCTGCGAGCAAATAAGATACATAAAATTTGTCAGTTCTTCCAGGATACTGACTAAGAATTGGATAATAATTGGAAAGCCATTGTAAAAAGGACAATACAACAATACATGACCAATAGTCTCCACTGTACCAGTTCAACATGGGCATATACGTACTTCAGGGATTTTTTTTGTATCTCCCTTCCAATAAGGCTGAAGGTAGGACATTACATTTTGCTAAGGTAAATGCTATTCTGTATTTTGGAAGAGTTAGAAGGCTCAGATAATGCATTACCATTGTCTCTAAAATCAGGGCATCCAGAGGATGCTTTCACGTGTTGTTGCAACTCATTATCTATTATTCGTTGATGTATTTCATGTTTTGCTTTATTATAGTCCATTGCCAAAATGGTAGTATATGAAAAACCCAATTTGGTCAGTTTCTTATTCAAAGTTTTATTCCATCTGGAAAGAAACCCATCAAACAATATCAAGGGGGCTAGTCCTATTGAAGTGAACAACAGAGCCAGAAATTAAACTTAAGTACCAATCCCCGTGATTCAGCTGTCATTTGACCTGTCTCCAAGTACAGAATTGCATTAGGCACACACCTGGGATGTACAACAATGGATCTCAAAAATTTTGTTTGTGTAGTTTCCATTAGATCAAAATTAGTATAAGCACCCCATTGCACCCCATATAACATTTGGGCCAGAGCCTTCATATTAAAAACCTGGATGGCTGAGGGGATACGATGACCTCCTTTTAGTAAAAACAAAACGATGTGAGTGATTTAATACTTCTTTGAGCATTTACTATGGCATTTATAGACTGAGCTTTCCAAGAACCCAAGGACTGAAAAATCACTCCTAAGTACTTATAAGATTTTACTTGCTCAATTGGTTGTTCATTTATTTGCCAGTTATGCATGGTCCTTTTCTTAGTAAACACTAAGACTTTGGATTTATTATAATTGATTACCGGCTCTTTGGTTTGGCAGTAGTTACCCAGAGCTTTTAGTAATCGCCTCATGCCAATAAGAGTTAAAGAAGTACTACATCATCCACATACTGTAAAGGAGAGTTGACAGGGGTCTGCTTGCTAGATTTGGAGGATGGAAATTTAA
Source organism: Sceloporus undulatus (assembly GCF_019175285.1). Classification (NCBI taxonomy): domain Eukaryota; kingdom Metazoa; phylum Chordata; class Lepidosauria; order Squamata; family Phrynosomatidae; genus Sceloporus; species Sceloporus undulatus. The sequence goes on along the minus strand of NC_056525.1, from coordinate 214,287,866 downwards.
ATCAGACAGACTTTCCACCAAAGAATTAATATAAATGTTAAATAAAGGGGGTGCTAACACACAGCCCTGTCTGACACCCGTGGATGATGGTATGGCCTTAGTAAGGTGTCCTAGCCTATTGCATCTGACCTTCAGACATGTGTCTGTATACAGACTACTAATAAGAAACAACAGACATTTATCAATGTTAGTTGTTTCTAATTTCTGCCATAGTCTGTATCGAGGGATCATGTCAAAGGCAGACTTAAAGTCGATAAAGGATGTGTAAAGAGCCCCTTTATGTTTGGTTGAATATTTATCAACAAGGTGTTGTAAAATTATACCATTATATCCTGTAGAACAACCTGGTCTGAAACCTGTTTGCTCATCCTTCAAAAGGTTTTCATCTTCCATCCAAGTTTGTAATTTTTCAAGTAGATGGTCTGCATACAGTTTGCTAATAACACTTAATAAACTTAATTGATCTATAATTTGCTGGGTCTAATCTTACACCATTTTTGTATATTAGATTAATATTGGCAAGTCCCCAGTCTTTCGGTATTAATCCAAATCAATCAATGCATGTAAAAAGTGTTGCAAAGATTGGATCCTACCAATTCTTGTTTGTTTTGAGCATTTCTGGGGGGATATTGTCAAACCCTGGTGCTTTGCCCTCTTTCATCGTAGAAATGAGCCTATTAATTTCAGAAATGGTAACGGGGGCCAATCAAGGAGACTACAATGATATTTGTGAATTCCAATGTCCAGTGTGCCTTACCATATACAAACTAGTGAAATAAGATTCCCAGGTTTTAACAGGAATATATGAGTCTGTTAACTCTACTTTATTATCTCACCCCCTGGACACAATCTTTCAGAAGGTGACTGAATCATGTGACCTTGCCACATTGATTAATTTCTCCCAATTTGTTTTCATCATCAACTCCTTTTTGACTTTAATTTTTTTATATTCTTTCTTTAGCAGAACCCAGTCAAGTGGCAAAGATGACAGATTCAATTTCCTATATCTTTTATAATCACTTATTAATAGATTCCTCATGTCCAGACACTCTTAATCAAACCATGGTTTAGATCTTAAAAAACCTAAATTCTGCTTTATGGGGTTATTTTGTATCAAGCATCTTTGTATATTTACAACTATTTCCTGGTATATGTTTAAGATCTCTTCAGGAGTTCTAGCTAGCATGACAGACTCTCGCAATCTAAGACTATCTGTCTGTATTAAACAGTGCTGTTACCATATTTTCTACCGTAGTCAACCATCTCATTCTAGGTGCTCCGATGTCCAATTCAGTGGTCAACAATGGTTCATAGTCTGCATAGACTACTTGATTCCAAATAGAAAAAGATGCTATTAGAGGGAAATGATCACTCTCTATACATGTCCCAATTTGGAAGCTAAATACCAGGTTTAACAGCTCATAAAACACAATGAGGTAGTCAATCGTAGAAGCTCCCCATCCAGTCAAAAATGTACATTCACCAGGCCTATCACCCTTGATTCCACCATTAAGTAGGACTAAATCTAAACTATTTACCATTTTAGAGAAATAAAGCCCTGAGATATTACATATCAAATCCTTGGATTGCCTATCAGGAATTTTATGGCCCCTTTCTACATCAGGTGAGAATTCATCGAAGTGATTATAGAGAGCTTCTTCATTTTGGCACATCCTAGCATTAAAATCTCCTGCCAACATTATAGATACATTGGGATATAAAGATGATATTTTACTAATAAAATTTTGCAATTCAACCCATCTGACCTTATTTTGATGTTTATCCTGGAGTGGTGGTAAATAAACATTTATCAATAATATGATGCTAGTTTGGAACTTAATAACCAATGATACTGTGATATTAGCAAACATAGTGAAATTAACATAAGTGGCTCAAAGCTTGGTAGAAACTAAGATCCCAAGACTTCCTTTGGAACTGCCTCCTCTATCACCAGCTTCAGCTTTAAGCAAATAAATAAATAATAAATAAACCATTTATTTATATACCGCTTTTCCTGGAGATCAAAGTGGTTTACAGCAATTAAAATTATGACCGAAGCCATAATACAATGTAAAAACAGTTAAAATACAATTACAATCACAATTACAATATTAACAATTCAATAAAATCATCTAAGAATAACACAGTTAGATAAAATTACCAGATAGGGGAGTACAATCTCAGAGAGAATTGGGAGGGTAGGCTTGTTGAAAGAGGTAGGTTTTTAATGCCCTTTTGAAGGCTTCCAATGACCTGCTCAAGCGGATATCTTCTGGGAGACTGTTCCAGAGAATGGGTGCCATAGCTGTATAAGCCCTCTGCTAGGTTGTCACCAGTCTCACCTTAGGGTGTTCGAGTAATAGTTTCCCCATAGTTCTAAGGGTGCGGGGCGGATTGTGTGGGGTGAGGCGTTCCCTCAAGTAACTCGGGCCCAAGCCATTTAGGGCTTTAAAGGTAATAACCAACACTTTGCATTGGGACCAGAAGCGAATTGGCAGCCAGTGGAGAGATTTTAACATGGGTGTTATATGATCTGATCTAGATGTTCCCATGATCAATCTGGCTGCAGCATTTTGAACCAATTGAAGCTTCCGAACCTTATACAAAGGTAGCTCCATGTAGAGTGCGTTACAGAAATCCAAACGAGAGGTTACCAGTGCATGTACTACACTTTCTAGGTCCCTTCGATCCAGACAGGGACGCAGCTGGCGTATCAGCCGAAGCTTGTACCAAGCACTCCTGGCCATCGCATCTACTTGAGATGATAACTGTAGAGATGGATCCAGGAGTATTCCCAAACTACGAACTTTGTCCTTTAGGGGAAGTGTAACCCCATCCAGGACAGGATGACAAACTTCCCTACCTGGAATCGAGGGACCTGTCATGAGTACCTCTGTTTTCTCTGGATTCAGCCTGAGTTTGTTTTTCCTCATCCAGTCCATTACTGACCCCAGGCAGGCATCCAGAGGAGAGGTGCCATCCTTGGTCACTGTATCAGTCGGAGACATGGAGAGATAGATCTGGGTGTCATCAGCGTACTGATAACACCGAGCTCCATGGCTGATGATCTCTCCCAGCAGCTTCATGTAAATGTTAAATAGCATAGCGGACAGGATGGCGCCCTGAGGGACGCCCGATGTAAGCTCTTTTTTACGAGAGCACCTGTCCCCCAGCCTCACCATCTGGAATCTCCCCGAGAGATAGGACCAGAACCACTGGAGTGCAGTGCCCCCGATGCCCAATTCTCTCAGGCGTTCCAGAAGGATACCATAGTCGATGGTATCGAAGGCCGCTGAGATGTCCAAGAGCACCAACAGGGAAATACTGCCCCTGTCGGTGGCCAGACGGAGATCATCAACCAAGGTGACCATGGCAGTCTCAACTCCATAGCCCACCCTGAAGCCAGTTTGAAATGGATCTAGATAATCAGTTTCTTCCAAGACAGCTTGGAGCTGAAAGGCAACTGCCCTCTCAGTCACCTTGCCCAGAAATGGTAATAAGGAGACCGGTCTATAATTGCCCATTAATAGGGGATCAAGAGAAGGTTTCTTCGAAAGAGGCTTTACCATTGCCTGTTTCAAAGATGATGGAACTGTACCTTCTCGAAGCGATGTATTTATTATTAGATGGAGTGCCGATTTTATAGCATCTCCTCCCTGCACGGTCAACTAAGAGGGACAAGGGTCGAGAGGGCAAGTCGTCCTTTTCACGCAACCAAGGAGCTTGTCTACGTCCTCGGTACTAACAAACTCAAAACGATCCAGAATAACCTTGTTACCAGAGTCACTGGATGCCTCTACTTCAGGATCTGTCAAAAAACCAGCATCAAGATCAGCCCTTATCTGAGAGACTTTATCAGCAAAGAAGTTGTTGAAAGCGTCACAGCAGGCTGCCGTTGGTTCTAATAAGGGGTTCAGGGTGGCCGGGACTTGGGTTAATTCCCTAACAACCCTGAACAGCTCTGCTGGATGAGACTCTGCTGATGCAATCCGTGCAGCACAGAACGAGTTCTTAGCTGCATCGATTGCTACTCCGTAGGAACGTAACATGTTCTCATGGAGTGTTCTGTCAGATAAGTTCTGATGTTTCCGCCAGTTGCGCTCTAGTCGTTGCGCAGCCCGCTTCATCTGGCGAAGATCTTTAGCGTACCAGGGTCTTTTATTAGAAGCGGGCTGGTAAGGACGCTCAGGAGCGATACTGTCTATATCCCAGGTGAGATTCCTATCCCAGTTGTTAACCAGGGTTTCAACAGCATCGCCATCATGCCCAAACATAACACCCTCTAGGGCTTCTTGGAACCTTTTGGGTTCCATCAGCCTTCGAGGGCGGACCATTATAATAGGTCCTCCACCCCCGAGGAGTTTTTGGATAGTGGCTTTCAGTCCTATCTTGACCAGGAAATGGTCCGTCCATGACAAGGGGGAAATGGCACCTATTTCCACCCACGGACATTCACGCACCATACTGATGACAACATCGAGTGTATTACCAGCACTATACAAATAATTTGTAAATCCATCTAATTCCAATTCCCCTCTTTCCCAAGTCTCTTGGAGTAACACTATATCATGGAGCTTGATATAGTTTTGAAAAGTAGGATCTGCAGCTTTTCCACGCCAGCCTGCAATATTCCACGAAAGGAATGTCAGTCTGGAGACCTGTTGTTGAGCCAGGGGGTCAACAAGTCCTTTCTTGGATGGTTCTCCCACCATCGATCAGGGCCTTACTTTCTATCTTAACACTATCTCTCATCTTAGATAACCCAATCGGGTTCACCTCGCGTTCTGCTACTCCAGTCACTTCCATCGATGGGCTCCATATACTTGTATTAGACATTACAGTGAGCACAGGAGTTAAATACACTGTTGAACTTCTCAGTAGGTTTTACCAGCGAGCCAATTTTTCACGTGTCTAATTATCTCATCTCAGTCCAAGTGACTGTAGCAGTGTCTTTTGATTTCATACTCATGGTCTTACCATTGGGATCAATTTTAAGAGCAGGTTTGTTTATCAAAGGATTTATTTTCACTATCACTTGTTGAACAGTATGGGTCTTTTTGTTCTTGAGCTGTACATTCATCTTAGGTTGGTTCATTTCGCCAATGTCTGGTACTTTTGTGTGTTGTCAAATGGGAAGGGTAATAATATTTGGCTGTAGGATGGGAGTCTTATCCTTAGAGGAGACATCAGAGATAGATTTATTCCATATGGGATTTGCATCCTTTGTTGGCCAATAATGTGGAATATGTGTCTTTTTATTCTGGAGTTCTAGGTCATCCCCTTCTTTAGTCATAGGTCGGAGTGTTTCTATATAAGTTTTCTTGTGAATATTAGATTCTTAGATTCTTCTTTCCATGTTGTTGACTTAATCAAATGGGCCTTTAAATTACCAATTCTATTAATTATATCATTTTGTACTTACAGGGTAGAGTATGAAAGGAGTTTAAATGGTTCATTCCTTCAGGCTCTAGAGGTTCTAATGGCCATGCTATTGGCTGTTGAAAACCATCATTTGTTTGGACTGTACTCGATTGGTTTTTTTCTTACAAGGGGTTGTTTCTCAATGATGTCAACGTTGTCAAAAGAGTCAAGATCAATTAAATTGATATTGTGGTTTTCTATTATTTGTTGGTTTACTATATGATCTTATACATGAGGGACCAGTGGCACAGGTGGAGTACAGTTTTCAAAAATTCTTACCAGAGGTACTCCTATTTCAAACAGTACATTTTTGTATCTACAGTGGTACCCCGGGATACGAAATACCCACGTTACGAAATTTCCGGGATACGAAAAAATCCCATAGGAAATAACTGTTCCGGGTTACGAAGGTTATTTCAGGTTACGAAGAAAATTTTGGTGCTTTTCGGCGCTATTTCACACGAAATCGCGGCTTTTCCCCATTAGCGCCTATGGGTTTTCGGCTTGCGAAGGCTTTTCGGGTTACGAAAGCGGCGGCGGAACGAATTAATTTCGTAACCCGAGGTACCACTGTATATACCATCTCAGCTATATTCTCTTTAGCAATGCCTGAGCCCGGATACCATTAAAACATAAGTATTCCACCAATATCAAATATCCCAAGACCAAAGTTCTAGGGATAACAGATGTAGCAGATGCAGTTTGTGCTGGAGTTGCGTTATAACTCCAGTGGGGTTAGGAAAATTCAACAACACTATCTTTTGTCTGTTCCAAACTAGTTTCCAATTACAGTCTAACCTGTAAGGGTCCAGTTTTTAATTGGATATGGGTCTGCATGCTCTGTGCAGTGTGTTTCAGTTCTTGGATGGATGTAGTTTCAGGTACTTGTGTAGTGACCCTTTCTGTTTTATCAGGGGGTAAACTACATCTTTCCAGGTTAGATTCCTTCTTAACTGATGTTTTCTTCCTAATATCAGAGTCTCTCTGTATTGGTCATATTATCCAGTAATTTAAAAAGTTTATGGAACCGCATCCTGCGATAGTGGGTTTGTTTCAGATTTTTGACATTCTTACTCTTTTTATTCTTCTTTTTAGATGTAATGTTCCTTTTAGAAACTTTTTTGTCACAAACTTTGTTGGGGGCCATGTTAGTCTTAATAGTTCCATTTGAACATGCTATGTTGACAATACTCTCTTTGTCTTGATTCAACCAATACTTTATTCAGATGTCCACAAGCATCTGCCAGCATCTGACACTAACAGGATTCTGGCACCAGAGTCAATGAGGTAGTGCACAGGTTTAAGAAAATGTATTAGAACAAATACATAGGGGAACCACTCACGTTTATGTTAATATTTCACTGCCATTTGTAAGATAAACCAATAGTTTTATAGAAGCACAAGCCACCCTGCCTGGAAGCCAAGATGGCTAAAATGAAACTGATGTATTTTGGACATTTCATGACAAGACAGAACTCATTAGAAAAGACAGTAATGGCCTGTTACAGACAGGCCAAAATAATGCAGCTTCGAGTCACTTTGGAGGTATGGTATTTCAATGATGCATGCGTCCTAAGAGTCCAAAAACCGCACCAAAGCCACGCTCCAGTCCTAAGGATGGGAGTGCAGCTTTGGTGCGGCTTTTGGAGTCTTAGGACTCATGCATCATTGAAATACCATACCTCCAAAGTGACACGAAGCAGCTTTATTTTGGCCTGTCTGTAACAGGCCAATGTTTGGCAAGGTGGAAGGCAGTAGTAGGAAAGGTGGAAAACCACATTACAGGGAGATAGACTCAGTCAAGGAACCTACTGACCTAAGTTTGGAAGACCTGAGCAAGGCTGTTGATAAGAGAGTGACTTGGAGGTCTCTCATTCATAGCCATAAATTGAAGTCACATTGGGAAGAATGCTGATGTGTTTTTCCTTTACAGTATTTCAGCAGTATGCATACAGCAGAAGTTCTTGGTGGATTGTAGGATTATATTTTGTTGGAAATTATATTGTTGACAAAAGTGCTACACACACTACAAATTTGGCCCATACATTCTACTATTATGGATATAAAGAGCATTGTTATTGTTATTGACCGAATTATAATTAATTTATTAGTCAGTCAGCCAAAAAGTAAGAAGTCAGTAAGATTTCTGGATTTCAAGCTAGCACAATTGCACACCCAGAGGAATGATTGCAACCTGATATGTTTACTATGCAAATATTTGGTGAACCATTGTTTACTCTTCTATGTACCTCACTATGCAAGATGTGATTTATTACTTCAGCTCTGACTTACTGTTTCATGATATATCTTCCTGGTGTTTGCTAGCAGAAGGGTGAGGTGAATTCTATGTGAAAGAAACGATAGCCATTCACAGATCTGAGGCACTAATGACAGGAACTGCACCTGCTAGAAAAAACAAAGTCAAACATTTTCTTGTTGCTGGTCTTTAGTTGTTGCTGTGATGTGCCTTCCAGTTGACACTCGTTTATAATGATCCTGTCAGAGGCATTTCTTAGCAAGATTTATTCAGAGCAGCTTTCTTCCCTTTCTTCATCAATCTCTTTTCTTTTCTCAGTTCTACAATCTCATGTCTGTACTTGGTACAGGCCTCTAATAAAATTTCAACATCCTTTTTGCTATAAAACATGAGCTCTTTCTGCATGTCAAGGATTTTATCCTGAATTTTTTGCATGCCAAGCTAAAAAGGCTGCCTTTTCAGCATGCATCAGAGAATTTATGCCAAATTCTTCATCTGAGGTCATTGGACCTACATAATTCCAAGTAAACCTGCCTATGGTGTACAATCTAAGAAATAATAGGATAATACGTATAAAATACATAGCAATACAGGAAATTGTTCGATAAAACAGGCAACAAAAAGAACATCAAATAGCAAATAGTTTAGAGAGTGCCATGGGGAGGTAGCTCAGGGTCTCAATAAATTTTATATTTAGGTTTTCCACTATAACACAAATCAGTTTCCCCCCTTGAGCAATAATTTTTACATCCAGGTTTTCGTTCACTAAATGATTCAGGACCAAGTATATGAATGTGCATCCTGCAAACTAGACATCTTTTGTAAATGTTGTAATAAAGTCAGATAAGCATGTCTCCCCCTTAGATTCCCAAGTTCTCCTGGCAAGGAGCCATTCATAATCTTTCTCCTCATCATCACTGTCACATTGCTTTTTAACCTCTCTTTAATACCTCTACTTCTTTTTGCTACAGTTTTTAAAGCACTCTACAGTTTCCCCCAGAAATGCTTTTACAGTGGAACCTCGCCATACGCGGAGGATCCGTTCTGGATCCCACCGCGTATGGCAATTTCCGCCTATGCTCGAGCCCCATTGTAAACAATGAGGCTCGTGCACGGTGGTGCGGCGGCGCGCAAGGCGCAACGGGTGCACGCGCCCATTCAATTGAATGGGACGCGCCGCCCCTTCCGCCCCGCGCGCACCGGCGGCTTTGAGCGCCTATGCTCAAAGCCGCCTATAAAAAGACCGTGTATGCGGAGGCTCCACTGTACAAAGCAGTAATTAGGGACATGTACCTCAGTCTGCTGATGACGTTCAAAATCATAAAATAAATGCTGTACAGAAACCTTGAGGGTGAGTGGGAGTTGCATTAAGCATTTATTGTCATTGTCTTTTGTGATGAACCCCCAACAGACCATGCATTGCCTGACTTTACACTTTTCCTCATCATGGTCACTTTTCTGGTAATGTGAGCATTTAGGACAATAGTATCTGTCTTCACATCTTACCTTCCTCTCTGTAGCCAGATGTCTGTATATTTTTAAACACTCTTTGGATTTACAACTCAACTTACAGTTAGAACATGCTGGCGAAACGTCAGGAAGAAACTCTTCTAGAACATGGCCACAAAGAGCATATACAGTATACACTGGTCCCCCGGGTTACAAAATAGAAACACATAATACGTTTACATTCTGTGAGTTTCCAATCTGAAAATTCTTCACATCACTTCCATGCACACCAGCCTCCTGTTGGCAAAAATATTTAGTGGGGGGAAAAGGCTATGTCTACAACTCTCTCTCTCTCTCTCTCTCTCTTTTAAAAATTAACACTGACTCAACACTAAAACTCTTACCAGTGAGCTCTCGTAGCCTGCATCTGTCTTTTCAGAGTTGTCCACTGAGGTGTTCTCCAAGAGTTCACCAAGGAGCAGCTGGTAAATTGACCCAGCTGGCTCAGGCTCTCCCACAGCACTCTCAGTCTTTTGAAGGGTCTGTTTTACAAAACACACTGCTGTCTACCTCTTGTGCACCAGAAATCAGGAAACTTTCAATCTTTGGGAAAAGAGCTTTCAGATCACCACAATCATACTCTAGGTCAGATGAATTATCAGGGCAGTCTATACTACAGTCCACTGCCCACTTGGTTTTAGCACCAGGGCCTCAGCCTGCTGAAAAACTAACTGTGGGTGAGTCCTCCACTGCAGGAAAAAGGCTTATATTCCATGGGACTGAAATAGCCTCTTCCACACCAAGACTAGTTTTCAGGTCTGCAGGAGCTAGCGAAAGACTTTTAGGCTTCACTGATTCTCCCCAGCATTAATTATGGAAGGGTATTTAAGGATTGGAGAAACCCACAAAGCCTGCCAGTATTGACAGAAAATTACCCATTCCTTCTTTGCAGAATGCTTTTTTATTGCTGCAGAGGATTTGGGAAAACTCACAGAATTTGGAGGAGTGGTGGATGACTCCATGCTGTCTTCTGTGAAAATGTCTGGACCTGCCCAATGGCTCCCTGTATAAGGTGAGGTCAACCCTTGAAGGGGACAGTGAGAATGATCCCTGCCGAGATATTTCTTTGCCCCTGATGGTCTCAGCCAATCACGAAAGGAGCTGAAACCACTTTCCAACTGGCTCTTTTGAACCAGCAAGGTCACAGGCCCCTGAAATCTCTCCCTACTGATCTGCAGAGGTATCACATGATTGTAGAGGGGCTGCATGACCCGCTTCAGATGCCCCACATACAGGTGGGGATTCCAGTTGTGGTGGGACCCCAAGTTCAGTCGGGACTTCCAGAGTGGTGGGCAGGATATCAGGGGAGGGGAGGACAGTTTGTTTATTACTCATCTCCACCTGCCATCCAGATGTGTTGTGCTGCAACTCTCATCATGTTGTGTGGGAGTTGTAATTCAGTACTGCTGAAGGTCAACAGGTGACAGTAAAGGTTGTCTAAGATAGTCTAGTAATTAAAACAGTGCTTGCAACACCCTTGTTTCATTGCATAGTTCAAATCAGGATATCCTGACCTAGCTGCATTCACTCTCTTCTATGCAGTCAATGGCTTCCTATGATGAATTAGACATTTCCTTATTCCCCAGTCTCACATCACAGAGGTCACCTTGCTGCTGAATTTGCTTATGTTTCACCTTGGCCACCATTCAGCATTATTTGAATAGGCACAGTATACTACCCAGCATGTTCTTTTATGGACCCAATGTTTTCATCCATAAATTCAAGAAATTAATAATAATAATAATAATAATAATAATAATAATAATTTGTTTTATTTATATACCGCTATTCCAAAGATCATAGCGGTGAACAGCAAGTAAGCTAATTAACAAGTAAGCTAATTGTTCTCAGTGCCTTGCTATGGATGCTTAAGCTCTCCAAAATATTATGATTTCTCCAGAAAAACTCAAAGATCCATAGAGCACTTTTGCTAACTGGGTTCCTATTGCAGTGTTATTGAAAGTAGACTTGAAACTGTGGAAAACAGAATTGCGAAGATGAGCAATGTCCATATCCAGTAGAGGGCTACTGTTATGTAACTACATAGCAGAGTTGGCAAAGAGATTGATGCACAGACTGAAGCAAATCAAGAGAAATATGTTACCCTCAATATGCATTGGGCACTTTTGCTAGTGTCCCCTTACTCATTTTTGCAATTCAATAACTGAGTTTCTGGAGACCATGGTTTGATTCCCAGCTCGACCATAAATCCTTCTGGGTGGCCTTGGGCAAATCACACTACCTCAGGGGAAGGCAATGGGCAAACCTTCTCAGTGAATAAATCTTGCCAAAAAAACTCCACAATAGGTTCACATTAGAGTCACTACAAATTGGAAACAACTTGAAGGCATACAACAAACAACAATTTGATTTTTTGTGTCTTTGCTACTTACCGTAGTTAAGTGCACACCAAATACAGGATTCTGGCCTAAGATTAAAGGATGCCATAGAGGAATGCCCACCCTTCTAGATGTAGTCTCATATTTAATCTGATGCAGTACATCGGGACACCTGTATAGTGTATATGTGTGTGTGTATTGTAAGAAGTAAAGACAGATAGTTTTAACTATTAGGCCCAGCAGCTGTAGCAGTGTATTTAGGACTGGATCTAGATTCAGGCATGTCTAGGTGGATTTGTTGATCTATGGCCATTCTATCTAGACTTGAATATATCTGACATTTTCCATAGTGAGAAACAATGCAAAGAACTCCATCCCATATGCTAGTCACCCCATTCCCCTTTCAGATTTTTTTTCATTTCTTGCACAACCTTGTCTGCCTCAGCCATGCTATTGCTTCTGATATACTTGAAGAAATATTTCTTGTTGTGTCTATCTTTTTAACAATATGCTATTTCAAATTACTTTTGATCCTCTTACATTTCATTTTGCTCACCTTATATTTGTTACCACTGTATACATTCCATTTTGTACTCATTTTGACAATTCCTCCATTTATATTATCTTCTGTTATCATTATTACTATTGTATTTATTTATATCCCACCCTTTCCCCAAAACTGGGACTCAGATGTAATTAGTAAGGGTTTTTACCTTTCTGATATACATCATTCATTTTATGATAATCAAAAGAAATTTGCATCTTTTTTTCTACATACACGTGAAGTCCTAATAATTTCTATTTAGTGGAAGAACAGTGCAGAATGTGCAGATACTGCCAAGACTACAATTCCCATCATCCTTCACTATTGGATACGCTTGCTAGGGTTGATTTGATCAATTGTGACTGTTCTGTTGCAGTAAATTATACTCATATAAAGACAGTTTGTTTTAGCCTCATACTGTTGTTTTATACAGCAATAAGAGACCAGAACCATAAGCTTAAATATATATTTTATTAGAGAATGTATCTAAAATACAATATTAATTTGTTTAAATTATGACATTATTTTAATGGTACAATATTCTCTATTATATCTATGGTATCAACAATTTTTACACATAGTAGTACTTAATTTAGGTCAGTTGACATTTTGTAACATGAAAAAAAAATGCTAACATTAAGACATGGTTCAGATTTATGGCTAAAAATGTAAAACAAGTAAAATATTTACACTTCACACTTTTTGAAAGCTAAGATATTTAATTTTCAAAACTAATGTTGCATTTTAATGCCTACTTTGATAAAAGGTATTACCTTAAATCAGAAGTAAAATGTCCACATTAGATTGCATTCCTGTGCTTCCATGAAAGATTCAAGTTATTGAGTATACACAGCATCATATATTCTATGAGGTTACTTTTTTTGTTTTTAAAAATGGCTTATTTATTTCCTCTCACTATATCCCTTGACAGACAGTCAAAGAAAGATACCCTATTACAGCATCAGCACCAACATCACAGCAATTCTTTTCAAATATTGCACACTGTGCTGCTGCTCCCCTTCCATCTTACCCCTGGTAAGCACACTGCACACTTTTCACACTGCAATAAATTTGCCTTCCTCTTGGTTTATGGCCATTTTGCATTTCATTATTAAGAAATTCAGAATATGACAGGAAGAGAAAAGAGCACTAGGAAAAACAAATGTCACTAGTGCATTTATGGCATTAGTCTGATTTGTGCTTAGCTTGGAAAAATCAAACCCAAACCCTCAAGAACACAGCAATGTTTAATGGACAAAGCCTATTGGAATGAAGCCCTAACTTCTCTGCCCTTTAAGGGCTGGCAAGGGCGCCAGTTGTCAACCATGGCACACTGCGGCTCATTTTCATCATTGAAGCAAAGGCAACGGAGTTTGTCAATCTGGAGGAGAAAAGCAAAGAAATAAAGGAGTAAGAATTTGACAATTTCCAGTAGCATTCTAGATTATACCCTTTGTGTAGAGCATCCTCCCCCAAACAGGCATCCCTCAGATTTTTTGACCTGCAGCTCACATCGTCCATGGTCATTGCCTATGCTGGCTGAGGCTGGTGGGAACTGTAAGCCAAAATGTCTGCAAGAGTGCAAGGCTCAAGAAGACTAGCTGGAGAGTTTTTCCTAGCTGTATATAGCATAAAGGGACCAAAACAGTATGCCTATACAGTTGTGCTTGCATTAAGTTTACAAATGGCTGTTTATCAGCAGTGTACATTTGGCGGGACAGTTTAATATTTTAAGTCTTAGTTCCTTCAGTCTTCTTCCATTGTGACCCTTTTCATGTAAAAAACAGTGGCGTAAAACAAGAATGGGAGTAAATCCCATGCTTTTTAAGTCCCATGCTCAGTTAAAACATTTAAGCACTCTGCCATGTTTAAAAGGACAATTTTGCATCTTTGCATACTAGATTGAATATTTAATACTCTGTCATGTGCCTGAAGTAACACTGCAATGTGATACAAACTTTCATAACAGTTTTTTTTTTCATAAGTGGCTATATATATGGCATTTATTCAGCTGTAGCAAGGGTATCTGTAAGAGTCTCTTTAGACCAAATGTGTTATTTATATAACTTGTTCAATTCTAATTCTAAATTCCAGAATATGTAGATTTCATTATGCACACTCATCCATACGTGAAAATCTCTCATGCATTAATGATTCAATGTGAGATATATGGGTGAGATATGTAAGATATAATTCAGTGTGAGATATATGGGTTAGAAATAGCCTTCATTTTATTTGAGGGTGTTGTGTCTATTAATTGAACCAAATGAATGAAACTGCTTATGCAAATACATCTATGGTACTATTTCTTTCATTTACTCAATGATTCAAGAGCCTTGACTAGTCCCGAAAGCCACGCTTTCTTCTATGCACCACTAATCTCATTGTGTATGTGTTTGAGTGCACTTATACAGCTAGGCCAATCATGTATTATGTTGACTGAATCTTCTAGAAGCCTATGTAACTTTCCGATTCCCTTCCCACCAATCCTGTAAAGACAGTGCTGGGCCAGCATGTACTTTCAAACAATCACCATGAAAACATCCATACCAGAAGAGAACTGGCAGCCTCCGGCACTAACACAGGCATGCCAAATGGATTAGGTCAAACCACATCAAAAGCAATGGTGACTTCTGAATTGACTTGGGGATGGGGAGACCTGCAGCTTCATCCACAAGGTACCCATGATTAAAAGTATATTTCAGATGAGGTAGCCACCATATTAAAAAACTGAGCCATGTAGCATTGACAACTAGAAGTAATCTGTATCATTTATGAGAAGAAACATTCAAACTGAACCTTGCCATAACCTGCTGAGCCAGGAATCACTGCCATTAATTTAATTCTCAACCTGTACATGCTCACTAGGATTGCTTTTTGCAGATATTAGTCCCTGCTGTTACTGTCTTCCTCTGGCCAAGCTAACAATAGTGATGGGCTTGAGGTCAGGAGGTATTTACACATGATTTGCATTGAAGAAAGGCCATAAGAAGAAATGATCCTCTCTCAGAGTTTCCTGATCTTAAAAGCATCCCTATGTAAAAGGAGTGATAATGAATATAATAAAACCAGGGGATATACTCCAGTCAACTGGTTTACACTCCTTTGTCAACGGGTAACACATTCCCGGCTGGAGTGTGAGCCTTTATGTTGTTTTATGGTAAGCTACAGTTCCATTATAGGCTGTCTTATCTTTGCTGAAACTAACAAAGCAGAAAGATTATAATGTTTCCTACGAAGCACAATTTTCTCAGTGCATGGATTTACCTGTTCCTTGCTGATAGTTACAGGCTCTTTCAGAACAATCCAGGTGACGCACTCAAGCAAGGGAGGAGTGGTCAGTGATCCCAGATAGGTCCAGAAATCACGGGAAGAAGGAAGCAGACTAGTGGGATCAAAGTTTGTGAAGGCAGCCCGTTTGCCCTAGAACAAATAAAACATCAGATAAAATAAAGCAGTCTCATACAAAAGTAGATGTTATGTACACACACACCAGTGATTTTGCAGTTCTAAGGGAAGGTTTCATATTTCTTGATAAAAGTAAAGTATGCATCTATTAAATAAAAAAAAGATTTTAAAAGTATACAGCTAATAGAGAAGAGAGCAAAAACAGAAAAAAGACTTGAAACAAATTCCTGTTGCATTCAAGACCTGTAGAGAAATTTAGTAAAATGCAGATTTAGTAAAATGCCTGTCACAACAGAAATTACACCTGCTGAGGCTCTTCACAAATCTCAGTACACATATGCACCTTGTGGTCATAGCCAGCCATTAATAGTTGGCCGCCCTTTCTGCTGGACCATAACATAAGGGGCAATAACATTCAAAATATATCTAGTGTGGTCAAATCTGTTTGTACAAACCAATGAAAATGTGGGATTGTGCAAAGCAATTGAACAAACATGGGATATATTTATGCTCCCCTCACCCCTAGCCTTCTTTCAGGAAATAGCTGAAAGCAGTGCTAAAGTTTCTGTGTTGTTTGAATATAGTTTCCTCACCAACAAAAGACTGAGGAATCAGTGAAAATATATGGGCCAGGACACTATGCTAGAGTAATGAATTAATTCATGCTAATGGTTTTACTTTCTGCCTGCTTAAGCAGGGAGATGAGAGAAAGGAAAGGTTGCTGGCTTTGTATTGCCATGGATTAGGAAATTGTCAAATTGTCTTGGAGGATTCACAGACCCATCTATCCACTCCAGGTCAGTCATTTGGGAAATGACTGCCACCTTCAACAGTGATTAAGGAAATGAGCACAAGACATGTAACAGTCTTTTCTTCCCACTCCCCCACTGCATTTTACCTTTTGCCACTATTGTTGCCTTTGCTTCCACTGGCATGATTACACCACCAGAAATAAAACAAGAACAGAATCCCAGTTATGGAGTAAGAAGCTAAAAACAAATCCCTTGTAATCCCCTTCCAATGCTTTTCTTTGAATTAAAACTTGAGACCAACAGTGTAACATTTCTTAGAAGCTAAAAAAAAAAAAAAAATCCAACCTAGAGACATTACCTTGTGTTTAATGGTGTCCAATGCGTCAGCAACCTTCTGTATTCCAGGACAGGCATTCCCTACCTGTGATGTAAAGGAATGAATAAGAAAATGCATGTGTTGCATTTAATGGCTATTTACATTTATTGCTTGGAAAAACATTCAAACCCATGCCACTGACACATTTTTTAGAAATTTATCTTACTGTGACAAGGAAATTAATTAGCCAATTGCTTTAAAAGCAAAGTATTTTAACACCCTAACCACCAAAGTCCTAAATATGTTTACATGAAAGGAAATCTGTTTGATTTTAGTGAGGAACAGCTCCACAGTAGAAAAATTCAGTGTTTCATATTTAGACACAGAATTTGTATACAATGAAGTACACCATAAATATTCTCCATCACAGCTGGAAAAGGTAAAGAGATGCAGAAAATCAAGTACTACATGCTCTATGCAACTGATGCAGGGTGTCTGAAAGTGTGTTATTTTATAATCAGGTCTACATGCCTAACTACAAACACCATGTAAAAAGCTGCTCTATGTGCACAAGATTAGGGCCTCAATCATTTGCAGTTGTGACAGTATATTGGTCAAAAGTGAAGTTATTTGACTTTCCTGTAGTATGGGGCTTGGCTTATTTGTATGAGTAATATGGACATTTACTCAGTAAACATCTTTGTAGAATATACCTTATCTTGAGACATGCTATGTTTGGGCTGGGCTGCCTGATTTGTGATGTTTGCTAAAAGACAATGGCCCTATATCATTGCAGGAGGTTGATCTACGTGGCTTTGGGGCCCTCTGAGCTCTACAATTTTGTTCGTTAAAAAAAGACTTATTATTGAACTGTTTACTTCTCACAAGAAGCCAAAGGACTAAAAGAAAGGAAGCTTAGTATTACAAAGCCAGCTTTAATGATTATGAAGAGTTAGTTCAGCTTCTAGAGGAGAAGTAAATCAGCTTGGTGAAAATGTTCTACAAGACCAGCAAAGATGGAAAAAGAGGGTATAAATGTACTAACCTTCAAAAACACACCCACAACTGCCAGGCCATCAGGATGCTTCACAGCTTCACCAAAACTACCATATTTTGTGTTCCAGTGAACCAAATGAAGCTGGAGAGAAGAGAAATCAGAAAGAAAAGACTGTTTAAACTCATGTATTAAACATTAACAGCCCCTTTACTGCTGAGGTATTAAAGGAGAGAAATTCTAAGAACTTGTTTGAACACTGATCTGCTTTGCCATGCAGCATGAAATACAAATATAGATATTAGTTCTCTGTTCTCACACTAGCTTTTCATGTCCATTTAAATAATGGCTTAAATGCAAACATGCTGCCATATCCTGCAAAATATATTGTGCTATGTCCTTTAGTGATAGCTTTAGTGATAGCTTTGCCTGAATAATTCTCAGGTTTGCCCTAATGACAATAGATCAACCTGTGAAATTGGTCCTTCTTATTTTTAAAGCCACAAAGAGTTTGGGAAAGAGATGTTTGAAGTTAACACTAGAATCAATGTTCTGCTTTCTGAGGTCTCATTGGTAATGATGCCAAGGAGCCTTCTCAGTAGATCCTATAAAGTTCATCACTATTGTCTATTCACTTTTTAGAATCTTTTAAATCTCTATCAAAGACATGTTCAGAAGAAAACCTGTAGAAAATGGAACTGCAGGGAGATCTTACCTCTGCATCATACTTCACCCCATCAACAGTGTGTTCAGAGCCTTGGCCTTCACAGGATCCCCAATGAATGTGGAACTGAATTAGCTTGTAAGTTCCCTCAACTGGGCCACCTTTCAGCACTAAAAGTAAAAAATAGATACAGTATATTCAAACTTGATATTAAGACTCAGGCCTCCTAACTAAAATTACTATTTACTATGCCACATACAGCAATATTTATTATCTGAACTGTATTTTAAAATTGGGTTTGGGTAGTTCCACTAATGTCACTGACATGATAAGCAAGGAAGGATAAATTGCATTTAAAAAAGATTTTCAAGGTTGGATTTAGAACAGAGAATGATTTAGATATACCCAAATAAGAGGAATGCAAAGAGGAAAGGTACTTCTCATAAACGAATGCTAAGCTATATATGTATGCCAAGTTTACTGTATATTTTTCCCTTTAGCATCTCCCAGTTAGAACCACATGCCACTTTGTCTTTTCCAAGCTGGGGTTCATGGGTAGGCCTTTCAGATGTATATATAAGCCCCAACTCGGAGAAAGCCAAACTTATCCCACAAAATTAATGGGATAAGCAGCCAAGCTGTACATATTTCTTTGAAATCCAATATTGAGTCCCAAATAATTATGAAAAGAACTTCAATCTTAAATAAATCATAGCAAAAAGTGTAATAAATAATATATCTCATTGAGTTCAGTGAGACATGCTTAACTTCACCTGAATTAGAACTAAGAAATGTCCTGACTTGCGCAGTAGCAACACAAGCATTCAACAAAATATGTTTTCTTGGCAACTGTGAATGAATCTCTTTCCATTTATTACAGACATAGGTAAAAATAAATATATCTTTCAGACTTTTACTTTTTTAAACTTTTACTTTTTCTAAAGAGAAAAAAGCATATCTTCATTTTTCTTTCCCATTTTCAAACAGGTGTAATATTGCGCCTGAGCATTCTTTGACAAAAAAGTTTTAGCAAGCCATACAGATCTTTTTTCCACTATTCCTAAATGTGTCAATACAGCAAAGTTTCCTTTTGGCCATTTCCCCCTGGTTCCACATAAACTCATAAAATATGATGTGACCCACCCTCAACATTTCTATTATATCTTTCAGATTCTCTAAACTTTATCTGCTGCTGCCTCCTCCAGATTTCCATTTGTATTTTCCCAGCAAATCATAACATCTACCACGATTGCCTCTTTCTCTTTTACAAAAATGAAGTCTGGTTTTTTCAATATATTATCTTTATTTCTAATATGAGGCTCCCAGTGTACCCTCAAATTTAATCTTTTGGCTTCTTCAAACAAAAGCTTCCCCAATTTATTGTGTCACCAACTTCTTGCTTGTTGAACAGCAGGACACTGTCCCAATATATGGGATAGGGATTCCATGCTTGCATCACACTTACAATATCTCTTAACAGACCTCTCATTCCCTCTGCCCAAAAGCTCCCTCATAGAATGTACATTGGATCTTAATTTTAATGCCATAATATATTCCCTCTCTTTCACCTTTTGATCTTAACCAACTGTTACTGATGGGATCATTCAGAAACCCTGGAAGCAATCTCCCTTGACATTGGTATTCTTTCCATTTTTGCATTTCTTTCTTCCTACCCTCCTGTGGGCCCTTATAAATCCTTCTCAGTTTCCCCCATCCTCTTCCACCCCCTCCTCATTCTCTATCCTTTCTGTCACATTTCCAATGTCTTATCTCCTATTAATGGTATTGATTCTTTTTGCCCACAGCAGCCAACCAACATTTTTCAAATTCTCCTGCTACGCCCATCTCCTTGGCCATATTTCTTATTGTTATATGTGATGAATCTGCGATCCTTTGTAGTGTTTTACATCTTAATTCTAGTATCAATTCCTCCAATTTAGTAATACCCAAACCCCCATCCCTATTTTTGGCACAAATGAAATTAGTACAAATACTGCAGAAGCTGGAAGATGCCGCCATTGTTTAATTGCAATACTTAATCTATTTCCAACTTTCTAAGCATACTTTATATTACCAGCAGCCTACACTCTGTCTTACATCTCATAAATGTCAAAGAAATATCATTTATATAAACCTGGCATTAGAAACAACTCAACTGGCATGCATCAATAAGTGTTGATTTGCTGTCTGTCATGTCTGAAAAACCACAATTTAAAAACACATACATGCAGGTTTTTTCTCCCTTTTTACTACTTCTGTCACTTGTAGAGGGTATTTTGGGATTGAGACCAGATTTGTCAGAAGATTCTATTGAATATAGGCTCTGAGATCTTCACTTGACTTTTTATTTCAGTGGATTAAAAAACACACACCATTTAAAGCATTTTAATGCAAAATGCAAACTTCATAGATATATACATATATGTGACCCCCTGAGGGCTGGTCTGTTTTGCTTGGTCTCATATAATTTGATTAATCACTACTGAATATTCAGCTTGCCTCCATTAACAAATAGTTATTGAAGTATTTTGAATGCTCAGATAGGGTGGCTGATTTGTGGTGCATGTGAAAATAGATGAAAGAGGGATCATGAAGGTATGAGACCAAGGAGCAGTTAGTCCTCCGCATGTATGTCTCCTACATGAAGCATCTTGTCCCTTCTGTGTGTTGAAATCAAGGAGTCATATGTAAATATCACAGATAAGAGGGATTAAAATATGAGCAGTAGCAAGGTAAGATAGAAATAAGTGGATTCAGAAAAGAGTGAACTGAATTCTGCCAGTGCAACTTTGGTATACCCTCTTTTGTATGGCTGCTCCTTGTTCGTCTTGGGAAACCATACCCTGAGGACTGGAGCATCCTCTGAAATGCAGCAGTACTGGAGAACACAATTATCAATGAGGAGCAGTAGTTCATCAACATCTAGCTGGCCAAAGAGTCTCTATCCCTGAAATAAAAAAAATGGGGTGGAGATTTCCAGCTGGGTGGGAGGAATCAGTGGAAATAGGAAACACTCCACTTTGCATAGGCAGAAATCTCTTCCATTTGTCCAAGGAGTTGTTTTGATCATATCTGCTAAGAGCAAAAACATACTCTGAAATATGTTTAATTTCAAAATAAAATGGGGACAGTCTTTTACTCTTTTTGAGATCTACAGATAACGTCTGTTGTTCAATGAGGCCTGGGTTCACATATTCCATCTTCATACTTTCTCTTCCTTCCACGTTGCCAGGAGTACTTCAGTAGGTCTTCCTTTCCCAAGTCAGCTTGTTTTATCATCTAGACTAGCAATCACAATTTATCACTAATTTGCCTTAGTTTAAACTAGTCTGCTTCACAGTCCATGACTTGAAATTGGTTTGTTTAGAAATGGTTTGGGGTTAGTGGCAAACCACAGCTGCTGTTCAGATAACATGAGAAGCCAACTTTAAGGGAAACTTTATTTAAAAAAATAATGTTGCTCCACCATAAACAGATGACATTTAGGTTTACCAAACATTAACAGTCAGGTTTTGCTGGGTTGCTATTTTCTGATACAGATAAACTGAGCTAAATGGGCCACTGCCTGATTCAATACAAGGCAGTTCCCTATATTTCCGTATACAATGCATTTTATGTAAGTGTGTATATGTGTGGTTATATATACATGTATGTACAATACATGTACGTATGAAACTACTGTAAGAGGATATAAAAATAAATAATTTGCCCCTAAACATCCCATGTCCTAATGTACTGTACTACTGCTGACAAGAGACAAAACTAATAAGGATTTTAAAGGATTAGGCCGTGTTGTCCCTGACTAACCCACTAGCTATTGTTGAGTTCAAACAGGGTGAGTTCTAATCATTATCTAGCAGCCTATGCACAAGGCAGAATGACCAATTTTGAGGGCTTTTTTTAGAGGTGAGGTATGTTATCTCTTATAGCCATGCTTTCTATATTTGGATCCCAATTCTTGGTTCCAAACAACTACACACAGAGAACCTTACATTCTGAATGATTCCGACAGCCTAGCTCTCTGCTGGTCATGCTGTCATATCTTCTCACCCTAAGAAACCTTTTTAGCAGTTTCTTCTGATAAACAGCAGTTAGTTGCCCTGAAAGGAGTCAGTTGGGGAGGAGACAGTCTGATAGTGGCAGAAGGTTTAACATAAGGAGATAAGGGGTTTTTTTAAAGCAAAAAAAAAACTACCCAAGTTTTCTGAAACTTCCCTTATTTACATATAACCTATGCCTGTCATTTGTGATTGCCCTAAATGAACTTGTTAGCCTGTCCTGAAGAAAACCCACTGCTATTTAAAGAACCAAGATTATTCCTGGGTATCCAAGGTCCTCATAGGGCATAGGTGATTTAGGGTTAATTCATATACATTAGCTTCCTATATTGGCATCACTTGTGCCTCAGACAGCTAACATAAACCAGGATTTATGCTACTTCCACAAAACATGGGCAGAGAAAAAGAAAGAGCCAATGAGTTAAATCCAATGTTACTTCTGCCTAGAATTGACCCACTGAAATGAACGAGATTTCCTAATTTCTCCTTGCATAAGTTCCATTGACTTCAGTGTATCTTCTGGAACTAGGACTAATATTGGATTAAGCCCAGAATTAGCCAGTTTTCTGATGTGTCCACATAGAGGCCCATGCATTACCTACCCAGTCGACATGTAGTTTGCTTAAAAAATGTGATCAAATTATAGAAAATTGTTGCATGTGAAACAATCCCAATAAGCTTAGATAGTTAGAACCTCAAATTACATGTGAGGATAGATACACTAATGCACAGATATAGTCAGTTTACAATAACATATATACTCTTCCTAGCAAGAGTGGGTAAGGAGGCAAGTACAAAAGACAGAACTATAGGATACACGAAGGGAACAGAATTCATTCTCTGGACATAATTAATTTGGTATTTCTCACATCTCCCCATCCCAATTATGTTTATTCCTAATTTATGTCCTATTGATTTCAATAGCACTTGCTTCCATGAAAGTACACCTAAATTTGCACTCTTTTGTAAATATTGCAGTACTCATTGTTTTCTTAATGCAACATGGATTTGGATTTGAATATAATTCCATACAGGAACTTGGAGTCAAATTATTATTACAGGGTTCACTCCAACAACAACTACCTAGTTTAGTCTAGGCAAAAAGGAAGTGAAGAAAGAAAAATCTGGGACAAATCTTGTCTTTTAATGCCCACTTATTAAGCATCAGTATATGTTCACAGAAACCTACGTGTAAACACCTATGCATTTTATGGCATAAGGAGAAATCCCCCAAAAGGTGCTGAAAATGTGTCCTTTCCCAGTTCACATGTCCTGGCTTTATCAGAAAGTTTATTCAGGGTGAGGCTTAACTGCCAACAGAGTGTTAATATGCACTTTTACAGAGTGATTGCTGAACCTGTTTTATAACATTTATCAGTCAAAAACTACTGCCTTATCAAGGCTTCCAGCTGCCTACTTATGGCTAGAAGAGGTGCTGTGTTAAGGGCTAACAGTTATTATTTTTTGCATTAATGTATATTGAATATATGTCAATAAAATTACATTACAACACATTACTTGCAGAATAGTAGAGGGAAAGGCTATGAGAAATATTTAGGAGTAGGTTACAGACATATTTGTTTATCAAGAATAATTTCCCTAACGGGATAACTCTGAAATAAATTAATCTATGAAAGTACTATTTAAGCAATTACATTTAAGTGGTCCCCCTAAATTTTTAAGAATAAATTGTGTACTTTCATTCCTGTGTGGTCTGGCCTCCATATACTCTTGACGATATTTAGGAATATTACTCTGCCGACAAAATCTTAACAATATTGCATGGTAACTAATCATAGTTGTGGTAATGCATAACCATTGACTGCAGCTGACTGTACCAACTATCTTGGCTTGAAGCGGTACACAACTTTGGTTTATTTTTAAAGTGGTCCATATAAGTAATCCCATTTTAGCATACATTTACAATCCCCAAGTGAAGTCAGCTGACACAGAGAAATACATAGGTCATAATAGCATTACATTGGAGAACAAAGCATATTTCTAGCTTTGTACACAGAGTTTGGCTTGACAACACCCAGCCACCAGCTGATTTGTAGTTTGAAAGCCATCAACATAAAGAGGATGAGTAAAGCATTTGGAAAAGTTAACTTTGGGGCTGAACAGACAGACTGGCTATTTGAGCCAGCTTCCCAGTGCCGTGGGGCAACTGGATACTGCATGTCCTGACTCCACCCTCAATCCGGCCTCATGCTGCCCTCCCAACCAGATGGCAGGCAGCATTAGGGCATTCCTGTAGTGCAGCAACCAGAGGTCACACACACCAGGAGTGCAGAAGAGCCACAGTAGCACTGAAAAAAGCACCCCCTTTCCAGCTCAACAAGGAACGGCAATTTGCCACTCCTTTTGGGGCTGGAAAAATGCCAGATCGGGGCCTCAGCATGTGGTTGCTGCATGTGGTGCTCAAAGGGGTGGCACAGAACTGCCCTTTTACAACTGTCTGCTTTGGCCCTTTCTCGGGCTGTTATTCCCAGAATCTTACAGCCAGCAAGAGCAGTGGAAGTTGTAGGCCCAAAATAATTTTACCAAGCTGTAGGTGACCGCTAAATCCAGCTAGCATGACAGCTACAAACACATATGGGACTACAGTTTTCCTTTTATGAAAAATAAACCAACAAATAGTGGTTATACAATACATACAAGTGGAGCTGAATACATGTGTGAGTTTCTGACACTCATGTTGGCAACACATGTAAACAATTTTCCATCCCCAGTCAGCTGACAGCCTAGTATCTGAACTGACTCAACATTTTGGGGAGTTGGATGAGAACTTGGCCTTTGTCTTAGATTCTACAAAGATTGTGATGGTCAGTAACTGCAATGTAGTATATATATTTTCACATCCATTCTTTAACAAGTAATGGTAGCAATTTTTATATAGTGTAATGGCTTTTAATTAAGCAACAAAGTATTTCACCTCACCATTTTGCTGTTGCTAAATTATGGTACTGCTGTCTATAAAGTACTATATATTATAGGCACATCCATTTCAAATCATTTACAGAATAATTAATATTTTATTGCTCATCCTCCCAGAAAAGCCACTTATGAAGCTGTAGAATCCTAGCTTTCAACATTTCCTCTGTCTTTAAAGTCCTGACTTCCCTAACCTGAAGGTTATAAAAGGCAAACTGAAAAGAATGCTGGTTTTTGTATTTAGTTTAAACCATTTTGTAAAATGCCATCCACTGTGGGTTGGATCTAGAGTCATGTTTAGAACCGATCCACTGAAATTAATGAAGCTTAACTGAATTACAACTCAGTTTATTCTGAGTATACTGTAAGTAAGGCTGGATCCAACCCAATATATCTGAAGTCCAGATCAGTTTATTTTGCTGTCATAAAACAAATCCACAAGTGATTGATTCTGTTTCCAGAAGCAGTCTCAGCAAGAAAGTAATTTGCTAATGTTTACTATGGAGTTCACAGCTTATTAACCAGCTAGGCTGCAAACAGGTTATAAATTCTCTCTTTAAATCATTAATTTTCCAACACCCACTTCCTTTTTTAATAGTTGCACTCTGGATGGTCCTCGTCCTGTGCTGTGTTTTTGTAATGAATGAAGTAAAGCATAGATATTTTCTTACAAAACAGTTTTTAAATCTCTGAAACATTATACAGGTGAGGAAACATGTTTATTTAGGTCTATGATAGGAACTAATCTGCAGATGGAATACCAAATGCAATACTCTAATGAAGAGGTTTGGCCACATTCTACAAACCATATATTCTGGAACAGCCTAAAATAAGTTTAGCAGACAAAAGTCCTACTGTATGCAATAGGAATTACATTCAGGGAGTAATGCTTAGAATCACAGCCTTACATCCTATGCATTTTTAAAGAGAGGTCAGTCTAAGTGGCTACTCCCATGAATGCCTGCGTAAATTTGCAGCCTAAAGGAATCTTTTGTGAGATTACTACCAAAAAAGTATAGATTATCTATGAACTAACTATTCCCTTCGCCTATAATTATGGTGTGTGCACCTGAACTGAAATCCCTCCAAGCGGGAAGAAGTGAAGCAGAGATATGTCTTTGGACAACAGATCCCAGGCAGAATTGCAGGTGACCATGCTGCTTGAGGGAGTCTAAGACTGCAGACCCAAAAAGCAATTTTTCTAAGGATTGGAAATGAGGTCTCTATTATTGCAGCAGTAGCAATGCAAACTGGTGCCAAAGCTGCTGCAGCACTCACAAATCTCTGAGTTGGGAGCAAAACTATGCATGCCCTCCAGGCTTCAAGCTCTCTAGAATTTTCCCAATTATCTGCCTCCTGCATCTACATACACATTTCTTTTTACTGGAAATATGGAGCTGACTTGTACTGATTTCAGGGAGATACATTTATAGAGAAGATGGGTGCCTTCTAAAAAAATTTATTCTATTGTGTGCCTTCGAGTCATTTCTGTCATCTGCCAAACCTAAGGTGAATCTAGCATATGGCTTTCTTGGTAGAATTTGATCAGAGGCTGAGAAAGTGTGAGATGCTCAAGGCCTCCAAATGGGTTTCCATGGCCAAGTGGGGATTCAAACTCTGGTCTCCAGAATCATATTGCAACACTTAAACCACTACACCATGCTGGCTTTCTCTAATATCAGGAGGTAATTCTGCGAACATCTGCCACTAAGCATGCTTACTACTAATAGCCATATAGAATGTTTACTAACTGAAAGCCACTTATGCAATCGAGTTACAGGCATGTTTGTGAATTAAAGCTGGTCCCACCAGAGTTTTAAAATCTTATTTTTTCAGTTCCACCAGGTTGTGGATTGGACTGGAGAACCTAGCCTTAGATGTAGTTACATAGCCTATACTATCAGGATCAACTGATATCTCTGGATAATTTGTAGTAGATGAGGAAGGATCTCCTAACTCCCATTTATTTAATGACATAAAATTGAATGCTTTTTAAAAAACTGGTAAATGATCTGTAGTAAGTGAGCTATAGTTAGGTAATTGGGTATGTAGGTCATTCTGCTTTATGGATTATGAGGTTCAGTAGGTGACAACAGCTAACCCCTCAGCCACCATTCCCCTCTCCCTTCAGCTAATAAAATATGGGGATACAAAAGTAATTGAAAAATTAGAACCCACACTTGATGTTTGCCACCCCTTGCTATGAAGAATTTGTAGTCTAGTGCACTTTCAGTACATTTACTAGAAAGCTATGGGGACCAAAGAAACTGCACTTATGGCAGGGGAGTGGGGAGGAAGTGAGAAAACTTTACTAATTATTACAAGGAAACCTTGCAGACCACATTTTGCAAAAACAGCATGCATATCAAAATAATGCCAGCAGTTAACCAAGGGAAGAGCTGCACCTTTCCCACCACTGT
Source organism: Sceloporus undulatus (assembly GCF_019175285.1). Taxonomy (NCBI): domain Eukaryota; kingdom Metazoa; phylum Chordata; class Lepidosauria; order Squamata; family Phrynosomatidae; genus Sceloporus; species Sceloporus undulatus. The sequence continues at coordinate 214,260,250 of NC_056525.1, read as the reverse complement.
CCATGAAAGCCTCCTAACAAATGAATGTTGATCTTGTACAGTTTGTGGATTTATGTCATTTCTAAACTGTATTAGAGATTATTAAATGTTAAATGCACTTTTGAAATCCTTAGTGCCAAGTCTGACCATCAAAGTCCTAAGGATTTACAAAACTGCACAGTCAAATACAAGCAACAAGACTGCAGTGGGTAACACTTTACTTTCAAAATATCATTTCTTTTTTCTGGCTGTTTCTTACTGCAGCAAAGCAGAACCCAATCTTCTCTAAAGCAGTCCTAAGCTTTATTTTTCTGTTAAGATCACTGTTGACTGGAATATCTGTAACAGTGGCTTCATGACACAGAGGAGAAAACCTTGGGAAGATTCTGTACTAATGAAAGTGATAAGCACAAAACATGGTCTGCCATCAAAGAATACACTTTATTGTATAAAAACCTAACTATTCTCTAAGATACTAAGGCAATCATAAAATAGCCACAGGACTTCAATTGTGTCAAAGAGATATATGTTGCTGGGATAAATCCAACTATTAATTTCAACTAGAGGTATCCGAAAGAATTGATGAGAACTTGGAAAATAAATACTTATGTACATCCTGTTGATTCTATGGATCTACTCTAATAAAAATTAATAATTGGATTTACTTTATTGCCTTTTTATTTTGTATGTTTCAATAAAGAATGCTTGGAATTTTTAATAGCACATTTGAGCAGCTCAGTGGCTCAGTTCCAAAAATATATGTGGCCCATTCCATATAATTGATGACAGTCCCTCAGATGTTGTTGGATTGCAACTCCCAGCATTCTTATCCACAGGCTATGCTATCTGGGCTACTAGGAATGCTAGCCCAACAATATGTGGTAGGACACCACATTTCTAAAGAGCAATATGAGATACAAATGTGTTCTGTATCTTAAAGTTTTTACTAATCCACTGCCTGTTCCATGTGTTCACCTATAAACAACAATAGATCTTTACATTTGAAAACTCTCTGCATTAAATTTTTATTATTTCACACATATCTGACAAACCCACCAAACTGACAGGTAATAATATGAATCCCTTTTGTTCTGATTATATCATAAAATCAGAAACTTTTTGATGTGAAGGCTTTCATGGCTGGCATCCATATTTTTCTGTGGGTTTTTCGGGCTATGTGGCCGTGTTCTAGAAAAGTTTATAAACTCTTCTAGAACATGGCAACATAGCCTGAAAAACCCACAGAAAACCCGGAAACTTTTTCTTTCTTTTTTTAGCTATTGCTAAAAAAAAATAAAAAGTCAGCATCTGCAGCCACAAAATATAATGGCATACTTTTACATTAATATAGATATGACCAAAATTCTACTAAATTGGAACATATGATATGTACAGGCTTAGAAACCCTTAAATTCGTAGCCTGGCAAATCTAATTAGGACTGTTGCGTTTTGGTGGATGCTATATTGATACAACGGTTAATTCATTTCACAGCTGTTTGTTAAGCTATAAGGCTTCCCCATTATTGGTCAGGCCTTTAGTCTGATATTATTTTGTCTGACTGGCAGCAGCAATGCAAGATTACTCTTTTATATTTGTTTTAATGTACAGCGCTGTGCAAATCTACAGTGATATATATATAGGGCCATAGGTCTTGTCCAGCCCAACTCTGCTACCTGTTGTTCTTTAACTAGCTATGGAAGAGATTGAACCTGGAACCATAATGGGAAATTTCCTAGCAAGGTGAAGATACAGTTTATATAACAGATACTCTGATGTGTGCATGCAGGTAAATCTGATACCATGTGGTTTTCAACAGCCTGTGAAAGACTGAAGCATCTGCTGCTGAAGCAATATTATCGTGCTCTCACACCACCATGCTACTGCTTGCAGTTTCTGAGCATTTCCACTCTACTACTATCTTCCTCCACTTCCTCCTCCCATAAACTGTAGCTGCCTGAGACTGGCTCCTTGCTGCAGAAGTTAAAATGATCAATGGGGATGCTGTGTTTTTCTAGCAGAGCCACCAGAACAAAGAACAGATCCAAAACAATCTATACTTGCCTCTAGCCTATGCCTTCAGGCAGCTAGATAGATTGATCTGGATTTTCAGAGGTGCTATAATCTACCCACAGGTCCCACCCCCCTGCTTTCCCCCAGTTGAAAAGAAGGTCTCAATACTCCAAATGAAGGAATAAGGCAAGCTACAAATAAAGAATTCTTAAACAGGAAAAAACAGAATAGAACTGTGATAGTCATAATCACTCTGTGAATCATGAGTTGTGATGGCTAATGCAGAATCTAGTCTTCTCTACAGAATTCTGACTCTTTTTAAGAAAAAAGTTTTAATTCTGCATAGCACTTATAAATTCTCTTTTTCACTTTCTCTCTCCCTTTCTCCCCCTTCCCCCATTGCTAAAGTCTTGAAGCAGTTCTGAATACTGAAGTTGTAGGGAACTTCTAATTCCTCCATCACCAATACTCTAACTTTATATGCCCCACTGCTGCCTTATCATCTCTTTCTTCATTCAAAATATATGAATCAAACAATTCAGTGTTCCAAATAGTCTTTAATTTTGCAACCAGAGCAAGGTATATAAATATGTGAAATCTGCACAGTCACTGAATTTACTGTATATATAAATATACAATATATAATATATATAATACAGTGCGTCCTCGCCTTACGCGGGGGATCCGTTCCGGATCCCACCACGTAAGACGAATTCCGCCTATGCTCAAGCCCCATTGGAAACAATGGGACTCGCGCGTGGCGGCGCAGGCGCGCGCAGGGCACAACGGGCGCGCGCGCCCATTCAATTGAATGGGGCGCGCCGCCCCTTCTGCCCCGCGTGCGCGCCGCGGCTTAAGTGCGTATGCTCAAGTCCACGTATGGCGCACCCGCGTATGGCGCGGGCGCACTGTATACTGTAAATTGTTTAATTGCATTTTAAGGGGGGAGGGATTGGGGGATATGTAATGTATATTTTAATGTTGTAATCCGCCCCAGTTGTGTTGCACAGAAGGGCGGGATAAAAATAAATATTATTATTATTATTATTTAAAACTTCTACTCATGTGAACTACCTGACTTATAACAGAATAAATTTAAAGACTGAGTACATATGATAGGGCCTACACACTCCAAAGGCACCAGATCCCATCTCATTTTGGGAGCTAAGTAAGATTAGCTCTGGTTAGTACTTGCAATGAGTATCAGGTGCTGTAGGCTATATTCCAGAGGAACGAACTGGCAAAACCACCTCTCTAGAGTATTCCTTGACTAAGAAAGCCATATGTAATTCATGGTGTCACTGTAAGTTTATGGGTGACCTGAAAGTGTGTGTGTGCGCGCGTACACACACATACATGCATGCAATGCCTGCAGCAGTTCAAAAGTCTCAAAAAATTACCGAATAATGATTTTCATCTACTTTTCTGCTTCATTTTCACAGCTCCACTAAGACACATTTTGGGAAAGTAAAACTAAAAACACAATATTGTGTTTAGAACAGCTTGTGTATTAACAGGCATTAAGCTACTAAGGGACTGCTGTGTGACAGATGTAAAAACCCATTTCAGATAGAAAAGATATTGTGCACTTACCTATGTGTTTATTACAGTAATGTTTTTCCAGCAAACACAGACACATTTAAGTGCACATTTTGGCTGCAATACACAAACTATGATGCTACCAGAGGAGTCCTATTGAAAATCAAGAGGCGAGCTTTTGATTTTAGCCTTTGCTACAGTTACTTGCAATACTGTTTGGATAACTCACAAGTCAAAGCTGTTCCAAGCTATTTGAATTTGTCCCCTCAATGACACTGCCAACACTGGAGGGGGGAAAATAGGACACTTGCTCAAGCAAGTTAAATCAGGCAGTGTCTAGAGAAAGCAGCAGCTTCTGTTTTTACAATGGCACCATTTCCTACATTTAAAAGCTGTTGCACGGTCACTGTAGCTGGATGAAAATTGCTACACAGGCAGCCATCTGAAAAATTGCAATGATTACAAAGCAAGCCTTCAGAGTCTTACTTGCAGTAGTAGCCTTGTACCTCTGTACTGAACATGTAATCATAGCATTCTCATCAGGCATAGGGATTCACAAGATGAGGGTTTTTTAATTTGCCATTACATTATTGTGCACAGAGACTGTTGCTGAAAAGGAATGACTAACTAGCCCTGGGTGAACTGTGTGGGAATGTGGGAAGAATGCACTGCTGCCTTTATTGAAAAACTCAAAAATATTGCTAAAGGAAATATTTCAACCTGAAGCCACCTACCTCTCCTGGAGAAAAACGTGGGATGCCATATACTCTTGGATGCCAAGTATCCCTTGTCTTAAAAAATAGCCTCTTATTCTAGCTCAAAAGAGCTTCACATATGCAGCATATTTCACCCTAAAGAACTCTTCTGGACAGGTACAGCACCACTGCAAAAATCCTTAATTTTGTTTTATCTGGCAATCCAAAATTTAGAACAGAATTGTATGCTTGAATTTGTCCCCATTGCCTTTCTCTATTCAGATAATGATCTTCAGCTGCACATATTCTTACACTAGATAATTTAAATGTTATAGAAATATAAAGCTAGTGAACATTTGAAACTTGTAAATTCCAAGTCCAACAGCACACTGGCAAGATGCCCTATTGCTGGAACATGGATGAGCCTGTGCCTTGTAGATTGCTATGTGCCACAAAGCAAAGAACACATTTATCCATCCTGAACTCCTATCTGTCAGATCAACTTACATTTTTCCTATGAAAAAAGAAGAGGTAGAAAAGGTAAAAAAAATAAAACAAGATGTGGAAGATTGATTATAGAATGGGACATGAAGAGAAGTTATCTGTAGAACATTTAACCCAACAATCCTATATCCTATACCAGTGATGACGAACCTATGGCACGCATGCCAGAGTTGGCACTCGGAGCCCTCTCTGTGGTCACATGTGCTGTTGCCCCAACACAGAGTTTGCCAGAGTTTGTTACTAGAAAACCAGAGGGACATGGCACTTTGCAATAAATAAGTGGGTTTTGGGTTGCAGTTTGGGCACTCGGCCTCTAAAAGATTCACCATCACTGTCCTATACACACTTACCTGGGAACAATTTCCATTCACCCAACAGTGGTTACTTACACTTCAGTGAGCAGATATAGGCATGCATTATTAGACTGATGCTTGGGAAATTAATGGCTATCCCATATGCTATAATCTATCAATTCTCGAATATGGTGCCCTCTAAAAGTGTTGGATTCCAAGTCTCATCATCCCCAGATGCCTATTGGCCATGGTATCTGGGTACAGTGACAGTTGTAGTCCAGCACTACTGGAGGAAAGTATTCTGGGGAAGGTGATTTTAAACTTATCTAGAGTTCTTTAAAGGGATAAGGTGAAATATCCAAATAGATAAAGATGGATTTTTATCACATACAGACATTATACTAATTTCTGGCTACAGCAAAGCCACATTAATGTAGTTAAATATTTAACCTGCTATACTTGCAGCCACTATCTTTTTCTCCTTCCAGAAGGTATCTCCCTTCCCCTTTGCTTCTTACTACCGCCTCCTCCAAAGCCCCACAAAAGAAGCCCCTAAAGTGAACAGGTACGAACCACATTTGTCTCCAGAATCATCAAACTCCACATTGAAGGAGTGCCCATTGTTGACGATGCTTTTGACTGCGGATGGGTCATAACTGAGGCTCAGGGACTTCAGCGAGGCGTCATATTTGGCAGATTTATGTTGGATGTCGATCGGAGATTGCCGTTCTCCATTGGCAATGGGGCAAGTCTCATGCCAATGAGAAGGTCCTAGAAAGAGAGACACAGAAAGAGAAGATAGCACAATTGTAAAGTGCCAACTGAAATAAGACAGCAGAAAGATGACTGATAGCGGGGGGGGGGGGGGACGGACTCGGTGGAAGCCTTAAGTGTAGTTGAGAGCCTTTAATATTTTTGCTTCATCAATATTGGATGTAAGAATGAAATGATTTTGGCTAGCTGGAATTACAAGCCTGAGCTACCAGAGACAGCTCACCCCTGAGGAGCAATCAATGGAACTGACAGGGGTAGCAGAGAAGCAAAGGGATCAGTAAGCTTAGATCTCAACTTGCAGGAATCTAGGAATCTAAGGGCGAGGGACTGGGAGGAAAACAGCAGCCACCCTCTGCCTTTCTCCACTATCTGGGTATAAGAAAGCTAAGAATATTGGAAAAGGCTCCCCCACTGGCAACTCTTCCAGGAAGAATGGACACATCAAGTTCCAGAAGGGGAAGTCTGAGTAACACACACAGACACATACATACACATATACACAGAGGGTAACTGATGGCTCACACATCTCTGTGGGTTGCCTAGCGAAGCAATGATGTGGCTGGCAGATTCCCACTTCATTCTCAATTAACATCCCAGGGGCTGCAGAATTTCCCACCTCACACCCCTGTTTTGCAAACCTGGGTGAAGAAGGGTTATTCCTACCACCTCCCCATGTAGGGAGATTTCTTAATTTGGGGGCAGAGGGGGGAAATTTTGCTATCACGCATGCAGGGCATTTTGAAAACGGAAAAGGGGATAAAAGGGTAGTCCTCTCTGATCTCCCTGGGGGTGCCCTGATATTCTGCACATCTCTGTCTCCAGCATCCCAGTGACCTGCTTGCCCAGGAGAGTGAGCGTAAATGCTGCTGGAGAGACTGGGACTGCATCCACATTGTAGAAATAATGCAGTTTAACACTGCTTTAACCAACACCAGCTCCATCCCACAGAATCCCGGAGTTTTGTGAGGCACCAGCACTCTTTAGCAGAGAAGGCTAAAGACCTTGTAAAACTACAGACCCCAGGATTCCATAGGAGCTACAGCACTTAATGTAGTGTCATACTGCATATTTATGCAGTGTAGATGTACGCTAGGCAGGTGTGAAGCAAGATCAGGTAAGCCCTGGAAATCCAGGTAAACCCAGAGATCTCCTCCTGCCTTGTATTTCAGGCACCTGTGATGAAGATGGAGGGAAGGCTCCCAATTTCCTTCTCCCCAAATTCCCTTCCTCCTGGGATTTTCTCCTGAAGCTGGGATCTGTCCCAGTTGGGCTCCAACGCCAGGAGGAAATGCAACCACAGCTTTCCTTCGCATTGAGCAATGCAGAGCACTGTGGGTGTTGTGGTTTGGGCGTTGGAGCAGGACGCTGGGGTTTGAATCCTGGCTTGGCCAGGGAAACCCACTGGGTGACTTTGGGCAAACCACACTCTCTCAGCCTCAGAGGATGTTCCATGGCTTACCTCCTCTGAAGAAAACTCTTGCCAAGAAAACCCGTCAGACGGTGGCTTCGAATCCTGGCTTGGCCAGGGAAACCCACTATCCAAGTCACACTCTCTCAGCCTCAGAGGATGTTCCATGGCAAGCCTTCTCTGAAGAAAACCTTGCCAAGAAAACCCTACAGAGGTCTTAACCTTCAGGTGGCCATAAGCCAGAGGGCTTGGCTTATGGAAACCCTCTGGGAGACCTTGGGCAAGCCACACTCTCTCAGCCTCAGGTTCTATGGTATACTTCCTCTGAAGAAAACTTTTGTCAAGAAAACCCTACAAGAGGGTTGCCTTCAGTCAGAAGCTTGGCCAGGGAAACCCACGACCTTGGCCAAGTCACACTCTCTCAGCCTCAGAGGCTGTTCCACAGCCAAACCTCCTCTGAAGAAAACCTGGCTGAGAAAACCCTAAGGAGAAGTTTCAACCTTCAGGTGGCCATAAGCTGGAGCTCTGGGCTTTTGGAAACCTGCTGGGAGACCTTGGGCAAGACACACTCTCTCAGCCTCAGTTTCCACGGCATACTTCCTCTGAAGGAAACCTAGGAGAGAGGGTCGCCTCAGTCGGGTCAGGATCCCAGCTTGGCCAGGGAAAGCCTTGACCTTGGGCAAGAGGTGGGTCGCGCTCTCTCAGCCTCGGAGGATGTTCCAGGGCCAGGGCTCCCTTGCCCAAGGCAGCCGCAGGGAGGACCAAGGGGCCGGGAGGGACCCACTCACCGTTGTCCTTGCCGTAGCCCCAGGACATGGCCAGCAGGAGGGCGGCTGCTGCTGCTGCTGGAGTGGCTCAAATGGAAAAGGAGGAGGCAGGTGGTGCTGAGGCGCTGCAAGGTCGTCGTCGTCTGCTGCTGGGGCTTCTTGGCTTCTCCGCCTCAGGGGCTTTTATAGGCTCCGGCCAACTGGGTGCCCCGCGTGGACATCTCCTTGGCGGAGGGAAAGGGGCGGGGCTCTGCCGGCGGAGGGGCGGAGACTGAGAGGGAGGGAGAAGCAGGAGGGAAAGAGAGGGAAGGAGAGACAGCAGAGAGAAAGAGAGAGGGAAGGTGGGACAGAAGAGTGAAGAGAAAGGAGAGAGAGAGGAAGAGAGAGAGGGATGGAGAACGCGGAAAGAGGGAGAGAGAGAGAGAGAAGGAAGGAAGGAGGGACCGGCAGAAGGAAAGAGAGAGAAGGGAGGAGGGAGGGGAGCCCGAGGGCGAGGAGGCCGGTGCCGTGGCGGGGTCCGGCTGCTTCTGCCGCCGCGGGGCCTCTTGTGTCGTGTCCGGCGGGGCTCCTGTTCCGTCAGCGGCGCCGAGGAGGCAACAGCTGCCCCCGCCTCAGCCACGCGCCCAGACCCCCGGCCCCGATCAGGCAGGGAAGGAGGGAGGGAAGGAGGCCGGCGGCGCTGAGGAGAGGGAGCCTTCTCCCCTCGGGAGCGGCCGGGGCTTCGGTGGGGCCGAGTGGGCCGAGGAGGAGGGATGGGGAGGCCCGGCGGCGGCGGCGGCGGCGGCGGGATCTGCGTGGCTCCTGGAGGCGGGAAAGGCCCCCGCGAGATCGCCCTTGGGGCCGGAAGGACGGAGGAGGCAGGCAGGCAGGCAGGGAGCCCCCCCCCCCCGATGGCAGGCCAGGGATGCCCCCAGGACCTCTCCAGGAGGAAGCCCCCCAAAGGTCCCCCGTTTGGAGCATGGTTTCCCATCTTTGGAGTGTCCTCCCTTTCGGGTGCCTCGTCCTGCTTCGAGCCCTCCTTGTCCTCCCCTTCCATGGCCCCCTTCTGTCCGGGAGCAGGCCTTGCCGAGGTGGAGGAGTCTTGGTTTGGGCTTTGCCTGGCTTGGGCCTGTCTGCCATTTGTCCCGGACTGCCCTCCTTTTGTGGGGAGGGCATCTGGGGTCACCCTGAAGCGGAGAGGGCTCAGCTGGGGCCTCCCGGCTTCTTTAGCCTTCCCTCGAAGCCCTTGCGACCTGGATTCCCCTCGGAGGGCATTCGGGGTCACAGGGGCCTCCTTGGGCCCCCCGGGATGGGCCCTCCTTGCTTTCCAGGGGCCCTCCCTGCCTGCCTGCCTGCCTGCCTTCGGCTGCGGATCCGGTGGATGGCGAACCCTGTTCTTAGTCTGCAAAGGCATCTTGTAAGAAAGGAGCCGTGGATTTCCGGCGAAGGGTCTGGAAGCCATGCCCTGGATTGAGGGAGCTGGGGATGTTTAGCCTGGAGAAGAGAAGGGTAAGAAAGAGGCGATATGATGGCCCTCTTCAAATACTTGAGGCCGAGGCCTGGATGAGAAGAGACAGCTTTAGGACGAGAGAAAAGACAAACCAGGGCCCCCTGCTGCTCTGGCCAGTGATCTGGTCTGCACTGCTTTGACTACTCTGGAGAGAGAGGGAAAGAGGCCTGTTAGTTGTGAGAAGTGAGTTAGGAACTATTGCAAGGCAAACATTCAACAGTTCCCTAGCACCCTTTTCTCCTTTTTTGCTGAGAGGCTGGTGAATATGGCAGCTCATCTCAATAGAAGACTTTTCTCTTTCTTGTGCCAGTTCCTTTTCCGTGTGGATCTTTGAATTGCACAGTTTGCCAATGAAGGGCATCTGTGGGAAATTCCAGACTTCAGCTGGACCCTGCAAGGTGCAAATGCACTCTGCAGGCAGAAAGGGACGCCTGGCGAGTTACCTTATAGCTGGGCTTCAGGGATAAGGCACTATCCCAATGGGAACCTCAAAGTGTAAACCATTTGAGTATAAAGTGCCACACCTGTCTGGAAACCAAACCTGCTGCGATGCAAGATTACTTGCTGAATTTTTGTTGATTCAGTATATATGCATAGGCATCTTGAAAATATGGCATGGCACTCATTTTCTGGTAATGGCCTAGAAGTATTTGTCTTTTTGATACGCATAGTACTATATATCTTAATTCCCTCCTCTTCCATTTTGTATTACTGTATTTTTAATTTCTTCTGAGGTTCCTGTTGCAGAATTCTTAGTTTGATGCTAACTTTAATTTGAAATGGACATTTTTTGTATTATAAGCAAACTGATTTCCCAACCAAATGGCTCACTTAGAGTCAAAAAAATGGCAAAAGTGCACATAAGGAAGCCACAATGTATTTGTTTTAAAAATTTTAAGGAGGTTTGAACAGGAGTGCAGTGAGAAGCACTCACACATAAGAGACAGACAGACATACTTTGCCACTCATGCTCCCAGAAGCTGCTTTTAAGTCAAAGCAAACTGTCATGCCTCCTGATAGACATTTGCAAGTGCTAAGTCGTTTCCTCCTTATTCTCAAATGGATAAATCATGAACTATGCAGTGCCTAAAAGCCCAGTTGAGAGACGTATATAAAAGCCAAATAAAACAAAATAATTATAGGTGTGTGGGTAGCATCCAGCTTTCACCTTTATACCGCATTGCTGCAAGTAACAAGGATAAGTAAATAACAGGTTCCGCAAGCTCTTTATGAAAGGAGGGGTATTCAGAGGAACTTGCAAAAGGATCAGCCAAGTGGCTGACAATATTTAACAAGACTAAGATTTGGGCATGTGGATTTTCATGAGTTTGATATGTCAGCATTTTTAGCTATTTTGACTTTGAAGGAATGCATCCACAATAAGCATTCTTTTTCACATAATACAGAAAGACATACACAGTTCATGGGCTCCGTTCTCGGGCAACATGCGTCTGAGGAAATAGGCTCAAATCTACGAAAGCTCATGCTACTAGCTAGTCTCAAAGGTGTGCTGCAAGATCCCTTTGCATACTGATATTCCAGACTAATACGGCTATATCTTTCAATTGGGCCTAACTGAGTTACATAATTGTTCAACTGGAAGAAGAGTGGAATTGCCTCTTAGATTATACCTATGCCACAAATGGAATTAAGGGCCATTCGGCCTTTATCTGCAAAAAGAAAAGTGTGGTGATATAATTTAGCTATCATTCCGAATAGGAAAAAAGAAACGAGTCAAATGAAAATAACTGGGAATCAAGGAGCTCATTGCTTAGAGATTCTTTGAAGATTATTGGAAAATGCTTCTAAAGTTACTTATTAACCAAGTTGCAGTGTTCTTTCACCTTGGTTTCCTTTCAGATTGGAGTAATGCCCTTAATGCACAACTGGGAAGTCAGAACAATACAAATCTGCATGCAGGAAGATAAAGGACTGAGTAGTGTATATGTTGAATCTACATGTGTGAACCTGTCTGTATATGAAACTCATCATTTGAGGGAGGCTTTCTTCCAGGTACCACTGTAATTGGAAAGTCAAGTAGGTAATTTAAATGCTCTCCTTCAAAGACGTTCACCATGTACCTTCTTTAATACCTTTTAGTTGCCAGGGGAAAACTTCACTAAATTCTTTGCAATTTCAAAGTACAGTTGGCCGTCCATGTCCACAGATGTTTTATCCATGGATTCAACCATCCACAGCTTGAAAATGTTATATATATATATAAACTCCAATAAGCAAACCTTGATTTTGCCATTTTATATGAGAGATGCCATTTTACTATGCCAACATATATAATGGGACTTAAGCATCCATAGATTTTGGTATTCATGCAGGGTCCTGGAACGAAGCCCCAACGGATACCAAAGCTCACTGTATGAATTGCCTTTTAGATATTCATACAATGATGCTATTGGTCTAATGTGCATGTGCATTATATTTTTACTTTGTTCTGCTCATACACAAATAGGCTTTTTATGTAAGCTGTCATGGATGTTGATAGAAAGATGGGATATAAATCTTCCATAAACAAATAAGTATGTGGTCAATTATTTATTACCCGCTCATTTCCAGAAGAAGAAGAAGGTACAATAAGTTTTCAAAATAAAATGGTGTAACATTTCACTACCAGAGTAAGCAATAGGCATAAAGTCCCCATCAGTAACTCTAAATATCACCATCAATGTTTCAATATGATTTGCTTCCGACAAAATTTAGAATCAGATTGGAAGGCTCAAGTGGAGAAGGTGTTCATATCCATGTGTAACTCACTATCTTCTAGGCATATATAGCATGTGTGTATGTGAGAGAGTGAGAGTAGGTCACATTATGTTACACATATACTGGAGTAAGTACAATTTATTTTTTTATAGCATAAGGAAATTTTATTATAAATATAAGATAAATCCAGTGTGATGCTAGAAATAGTGCTGAGACTTCTGCTCCTGCCACTTGTGGAAGATTTTCAGTCCTTTGGGGTAGATTTTTAGCACATCTTGGAGCTGCATGGATGGAGGTTTCATATGCAGTGGCTCTACATTTAAAAATGCAATAAATTCAGACCATGTCAGCATCATTGGAATAAATTAACCTTGGGTTATTCATTCAGCCCATTTTCAGAAAGAAAGCAATTAGAAAACACTGTCGGCCTTATTTGTCATTAATAGATTTTCTGCAGCAGAAAGATAGAAGAAACTGGGAAAGCAATGGAGGGTTTTAATGTTTTATTTATTTATTAAAATACTCACATTCTGACTCGTATCAAAAGATCTCAAGACATTGTGCAGTAAAATGAGTGTTAATATTTTTAAAAAGATGAGACAGTGAAAGATAACTTAGAAACTAGAAACATATTAAATTATATAACAATGTAAAACCCATTAAAACCATTTTGAGTACAATTTGGATAAAATCACAAGATCCCCAAGGGCTTTAATATTACAATTGCGTAACAGTGTAAAATTCAGTAAAGGGTAGGTTGGTGGTGCAATAAAAGCCTTGTTTGGAACTGCTGACAAGACATTTTGCACTTACAGTAGTGTAGGCATCTGATGTAATCCACAAACTTTGGAGCAGTCTCAAAGAAGTTATGTTTCGAGAGCAAATCACCACCTGGCTCTGTTTTAGCACTTGTTGATTTAAATGCAGTTTGCATGGAGATTCCAAGTCAGTTCCATTTAAATAAATGAGCTCAACATTGTTCTGTAAGCAGGGTGAGTTGGTTGGTGGAGTTTATCTTATTCACCTACGGTGTAGCTGATGGGCATTGTGACTGATATACTGTTCCTCTGAATAACAAACACTGCATTCAGAAATTTATCTGAGGACAGGAAATATTTGTCCTGGGGTAATGATTTCATTCTAACATGATAGTAGGAACATAAATAGCCACAAGAGTTTGCTTTGTGCTCCTCTTTCCCTGTACCCTCTTGCATTCCACTTCTAAAGGTTTTGCCTTTGCCAAAGAACTTTCTTAGGTTTGATAGCATCTTTGAGTTAAACTAATGAATATTCATGAACCCAAACATAGCCAGAGGACCCATCGTGTATTGTGCTTAGTTCTAGTCAGAGAAAAATGCTGTGAGCAAGAGTTTGTTTTCATTAAAATAAGGAGAAATTAATGAACCTTAGATATCTTTCAGAAAAGTGTATTTCACAGGAGTTTATCACATGGGAGGAATTTCTCTTAATTTCAAATGAAGAGAAAGTGGAGCCAGAACGCATTAATGTGAATTTGCTAGTTCAACGAATTTATGTGAATTCGAATTGCGTTCAAACTGACTTCCCATTGCCCAAAAATAGCTTGCCATTGCCCGAAATTGCGTGTGATCACCTCTCACGCAATAAAATGAAACCTCATGATTGCGTTTGGACTGACTTCCCATTGCCCAAAATTGCATGTAGTAGTCTATCATGCAATAACGTTAAACCCCATGATTGCGTTTGGATTGCCATTGGATTATACTTCCAATTTCCCTTGTCTGATAATATCCACAGTCTCTACATGATGTGTGAATACTGTATACAGTTGGCTCTCTACATTTTCAGCTTTGACTTTTATGGATTTGATTATTCACAGATTTGATCAATATGTTATATTGAGGAATGTCTAAGTCTTTCAGCACGACTCTATAGCCAATGTTTGCAAGAAGTTGTGCTGGAGGACTTAGAGATTTCTAGAGAAAACAATAGGTATTTTTAGGTCCACCAGCACAGTTCTATGGTCAACCTCTGGTGGATGTTGACCAAAGTGTTGCACTAAAGGATCTAGAGATTCCTAGAAGTGTTCTCTGGGGGGGGGGGGGGGGGTTGTGCACAATTTTTCCACTTTCACAGTGATCCAGCATCCCTAACCCCAGTGAATGTGGAGGGCCCACTGTATATATTGCAAATGCAATTATAAATTGTCTAAATACAAACACAAAGTACAAATTACAAGTCAGTAATTACAAATAGAGATTACAAAAACTGCAAGGTCTAGTTCAGATTAAACATTGGCTGGTCACCATGTGCTTCTTTCATTTTAAATCCATTGCCTTAGAAATCACCCAGTAGAGTCATCTCTTGTATAGGATCTTGATTTGACTGTATTATCTTCATTTGCATAGCATAAATATTGGCCTCAAGTAAGCTGAGATTCATTTTATTTCAGTGTTTCATTTGGCTCTTTGACAGCTTTTTTATACTCATATTATTCAAGAGCTTTGCATCATAAACAAATCCATAGAGACACAACCTATAATAATAAATGCTGCAATCCTTGTTCTTTAGGAACTCATCTTTAGCAAACTCTAACCCGAACTGATGGATTTTCTTTCATTCTAAGGTAATTATTGTTATTATTCATCTAGAAACAGCATAGTTAGGCAGTTTACAAATACAAAAGATGATGTTTCAAACTAGCCATCAGAGTGCCCACGCACATACTGAGGAATTTTCTCTGTTGTTTCTGGCCTCTCAGTCTAAATTAACTGCAAACTTAGCTCAAAAGCTACAAATGGTATTACATGCCCAGTTCTCTTTGCAGAACAGCCTGCCCTGTTTTGGTGTATTATCAGTTTACAGTTCAGTTCCTCTTACTATAATCAAATATTAGCTTTATAATGCTGTATGACTGAGATGTTCTAAAATCCTTGAGAGTGGTACATGAATGAGTCACTTTCATTCCCATTGTCATCACAGTATATTGTTTTCTCTTGAAAGAATAATAAAAATGATATAAAGCAATCTTGTGAAGACTGTCTCAGTAATGATGGCTATACCAAGTATGCTTGGGGCTGAGGGGATCTGGTAAGTGATATCTTCCAATTTTCTTTACATCTGGTAATGGTGTTTGCTCTCAGTCTAGCACCTCCCCCTGCAGGTGCAACAGTGCACCAACCTCATTCTTTTTTATTTCTGGCACTATCACACTGGACCTTATGCTGTTTCTCTTTTCCACTTATTTTCTAACATAACAACCCATACATTGAAAAGACAGTATGTATGTACTTTAGAAAACACTGTTGATGAAGGCTACTCCTAATTTACATAGCAGTAATTGCACTAATCACAGAACCAAGTATTCCTGTTGTGGCTGGGGCTGCCTAGGCATAGTTGGAAGGGCTTTTCTTACAGCTACTATATGCTTGGATGCTTATGAGAGTGGCTCAGAATTCACTGAGAGATAAGAAGTAATAAGTTTCTCTTGAAAGTCAAATGGCTATAATGTTAGCAAGGAGCCTGTAATGGACCACAGCCAGTTCATGAGCTATAGATTCTGCTGGTCTGTTGCAGCATTTCAGGGAAGAAAAGAAAGAAGGAAAGACATGTGATCAGTGGGCATTAATATGACGCCAGTTGCTGGCACACTGAAAAGAAAAAAAACCCTGGTCTCCCACATCAGATAGCTTAAGAAGTACTGGCCTCTAAAGAAAGTATTCCCCCCTTACTCTGCATTTTTGTATGTAGGATTACTCATCCATGTTTCTCCTATATCAAAAAATGAATTATACTGCAGCACTGGAAAAAATGCCTTTCTCCCATTATTCAGTTTCCTTAGAACCTTACAACCTTTCATCTTTGTCTTATAAATGCCATTTTCTTCTATAAGGCTTTATGCTGAGATTTTTTTTTAAAAAAAAATCAGGCTCTTGTATGAATTTTTGAACCACTTCTTTTTAACACTCCTAAAGAGCTTTGTTAATGCCATTTTTGTGATCTTGCACTAATAGGGTTGCCTTAGGGTCACCATAACTTGGAAACAACTTGAAGGCACAAACAACAACATTCAGGTTCAAACCAACTTGCATTATGTGATTTAGGAACTTTGGAAGACTGACTGAGCTAGATGTAGTTATAGGAGATCTGTAATTTGTTGATAACCCTCCATAACCTCCAGATTGCCTTCCAATATTTTATTCCTAAAGCCAGACAATATGGGACCATACAGGAACCTCAGGACTCAAAGATTCAGACCATTTAGGTCATCTATTGCCTGTTATAATCATCTCCAGTGAATATGCATTTTTATTTCTGATTGCTGTATGACTGATTTAACTGTAGTTGGTTTCCTGCTGAAAATGTTTTTACAACAGGTACCAAACTAGCAGAGATCAAGAAGTAATCCACTACAGTACACTCCATGATGAATTATAGGTATAATGACCATCACATACCTAATGGGCTGCCATTCAAAATAAGCATGAAGTACTTGTAAATCAGCAAAATCAATTTCTTACCATTCTTATTTAACCTCTTATCTTGAGAATATCTGTTCAGAAGAAAGAGATCCTCAAAGCAGATATTAAAAGGTTTGAATAGCTCTGCAATTGTTTATCCCAGATGTGCATTTATGGGAGCTCCCAATATAATGTGGGTGTTTTCTGAGTAGAAAGCTATGCCTCCCAAAGCTGGTTCTAAGGACACCCAGATGTCTTGAGAGGAATTTGCTGGGGAGAGATAGACATTAGTCTCAGAGGAAGGCAAAGGCAAACCCCTTCAGAACAAATTTTGCCAAGAAAACCCTGCAATAGGTTCACCTTATGGTTACCATTACATCAGAAATTACTTGAAGGCACACAAAAACAAATGTCACAGTGGAGAAAGCTGTCCATGCCCTGAGAAGCTAGTAGAGCAGTTTTCTCTCCTGACAAGAACTGGCTTCCTCTACTGTTCCCCCTGCCCAAGTCATTGCAATTGTTACTTTACCCAGTACACTGCCACCCATTCTACTGCTATCATCTATGTCAACATATTTATACTGGCCAACAGGATTGCAACCTTGGATTACAAATCTCAGAACCAACATCACCCATCCACCCCACCAGAAAAAGTGAGATTCCCAGCCTTCGGATGTTTTCTCTCATGATGAAAGATGCATGAAAAGGCCCATTGTTGGCAGAAGGAGAAGTACTCCAATATGATCTTCATTAAATATAATAATGTATAACCTTATAGCTTCTTTGCTGGATGAGGAAAGGTTTTAGAGGCAGGCCCAGGATGGTAAGAATCATGCTCAATGTAGAGAGCAGCTTCAGAGCAGAGAAAGGTTTAGACAACAGATTCTCTACAGTATCTGTTTGAATTAGCTGCTTATGAGTGCTCGCTGCACAATGAAAACATTTTAAAGCCACACAGAAGCAGCTATTGAAATTGTGTGCTGCCCGAGTCTGTGAAGAATTGTTCTGCCTTACACAGCAATGAGCACTAAATCAGTACTTAAAATGCATGTTCAGCACAGAGGGCAGCTTGTGCTGATGGGGAGGGAGGAACACCAGCAGCTGGCAATGATGGGCAGAGACTCCACAGCTAACGCAGCTAATTCCTGTACCTGGCAAACTGTGCAGAGAAATTAGAAGCAACTGTCTTTTAACTTATCTATCTTTTAACTTGTACCCAATTTTTACACATTACAAACAATGGCTGATCCTGTTCAAAACTTATGAGATTGCTAATTCACATTAATGACCAAACTTCATTACCACCTTTTCAGCCTCCAGCAGAAGGGTTTCTGAGGTGATGCAGATCGAACTGAGGGAAAATTTATAGCTGCAGTGCTCTTCAGGTTGCATTAAAAGAAGCAACTGTGGCAGGACTCCAAGGTGCTGCTATTTTCAATGCACCCTATGGACAAGCATTTCAGCCAGGCAGTGCTTCAATCTGCAGCATCTTAGAAACATGTTGGCGTAGGTGGTACCTTTCTGAGAAGGCAGTTTATTGAGAGGTGGCATCATGAGACACAGCTATGATGTCAGTGCTCCATCACAGTAATTATGTCTGATGACTGAAAATGCTGGATGTCTGCCAGAGTTGCAGGTAGGAACACACAGGCCTCCTATAACCCAACAGTATATCATAGAGTTGGAGGGAATCACAAGAGTCATCTAGTTCAACCCCCTACCATACAAGAATCTATTGCTAAAGCACCCTTGGGAGGTGGTCATGCAACCTCTGTTCAAAAAAAGTAAGGAAGAGTCTGCCACCTTCCAAGGTAGTCTATTCCATGGATAAATTGCTGTTACCATATGGAAATTCTCTCTGATGTTTAGCTGAAATCTATTTCTTGTAATTTGAATATATTATTTCAAGGGCT